>NW_016107330.1:1716887-1739801 GCF_001604975.1 Cebus imitator
TTTGAGACAGGGTCTTGCTCTGTCACTCAGGCTGGAGTGCAGTGGCACAATCGTGGCTCACTGCAGCTCCCACCTCCTGGGCTCAAGTGATCATCCCACCTCAGCCTCCCAAGTAGCTGGGACTAGCAATGCAGACCACCATGCCCAGCTAATTAAAAAAACATTTCTTTTTTTAGGCCAGGCACGGTGGCTCATGCCTGTAATCCCAGCACTTTGGGAGGCGGAGGTCAGTTCGAGACCAGCCTGGCCAACATGGTGAAGCCCTTTCCTGACTAAAAATACAAAAATTAGCTGGGTATGGTGGCCAGCACCTATAGTCCTAGCTACTTGAGAGGCTGAGGCAGAAGAATTGCTTGAACTAGGGAGACAGAGGTTGCAGTGAGCCAAGATCATGTCACTGCACTCCATCCTGGGCGACAGAACGATACTGTCTCAAGTAATTTTTGTTTTGTAGAGACGAGGTCTCACTATGTTGCCCAGTCTGGTCTCAAACTCCTAGGCTCAAGTGATCCTCCCGCCTCAGTTTCCCAAAGTGCTGAGATTACAGGTGTGAGTTACCACGTCCGGCCTGGAATTCAGTCTATATCTTATCCCCAGCATCATTCTTTCAGAAGAAAAACTTCCGTTTCCTTCCTATTCTCTTAGAGGTGTAATCTTAGAGCTCCTTTACATGCCTTACCATTGCTGAAGATGTGATCTACAAGACTTTAATTTTGGCAGAGGAATGCTGTTAAAATGTTTTTCTCCCCCCGCCCCCGGAGATGGAGTCTCGCTCTGTCACCCAGGCTCGAGTGCAGTGGCACAATCTCAGCTCACTGCAACCTCTGCCTCCTGGGTTCAAATGATTCTCCTGCCTCAGCCTCACAAATAGCTGAGACTACAGGTGCACACCACCACACCCGGCTAATTTTTGTATTTTTAGTAGAGACGGTTTCACCATATTGGCCAGGGTATTCTCGAACTCCTGACCTCATGATCTCCCTGCCTTGGCTTCCCAAAGTGCTGAAATTACAGGTGTGAGCCACCATGTCTGGCCTAAAATGATTTTCTTTTGACTAAAATCAGTCATCAGTTTCAAAGAATTTTGGAAATCTACAAGCCCACAGTTTGAAAACGATTGACTGTTGTGTTAGTTAGGAGAACCAAGTGCCCTGCATTTTCCAGGATAATTTTTTCCTTTTTCTTTTCTTTTCCTCCCTTCCCTCCCTCCCTCACTTCCTCTTTCCCTCCCTCCCTCCCTCCCTTCCTTCCTTCCTTTCTTTCTTTTCTTCTTCCTCCCTCCCTACCCCTCCTTCTTTCTTTCTTTTTCTTGTCTTGCTCTGTTGCCCAGGCTGGAGTTCAATGCCGCAGTCTTGGCTCACTGCAACCTCTGCCTCCCAGGTTCAAGTGATTCTCCTGCCTAGGCCTCCCGAGTAGCTGGGATTATAGGCATGAACCATCACTCTGACTAATTTTTGTATTTTTAGTAGAGATGGGATTTCGCCATGTTGGCCAGGCTGGTCTTGAACTCCTGGGCTTCAATGATCAGCCTGCCTTGGCCTCCCGAAGTACGGGGATTACAGGTGTTAGCCACCATGCCTGGCCCATTTTCCAGGATAATTTTAATTTAAAATATTTTAGCTCATTGTCAAACCATGCAGACTGATTTTTGGCTTGAAAAATACAATCTTGTAGTTAGTCCCACTTCTGTGCTGTGAGAAGCCGCAGGAAGATAAAGTGGTGCTTTGGAGAAGGACGTATTCACCGCCCTTCCTTCTTCCCTCCCAGCTCTCCTTTCTTTTATGGTTTGTAGTTATAACCAAGATTTATGCTTGTTGCTCCACAAATCTTCTGTCTGCCATTATGAGTTTGTCTGAACAGTCTAGAGATGGGGCCGACACTGAGTGATTCTCGAAGTAAATCTATCCAGGGGCACTCCTTGACAGTCAGAGGCAGAGAGGAACTAACTCATAGCCCCCAGTGGAGCGGAGTCCGGATAAATTAGCCCTGTCGAGAAGAAGACATGCTGCCACTTTTGTGACCTCTTGCCTTCACAGTGACCCTGGGGGCACAGCTCTCCTGTTTGTGTGCAGAGGGTGTGGGGTGGTGCTCTGGATCAGCGATTGTTGCCTTTACCCAGCAGGGTCTGCCAAGAGGCCCTTCTCTCTGTGTTGGCTGTGGTCCAGCCAGGCCCACGGCAGGAGGGTCTTTAGGAGCCAGAGACACTTTTTCCAGCCTTATGGTAGTAAGGAGTTGCTAACAATCAAGCATACAAGTTAATTCCTTTTTTTTTTTTTTCTTTTTGAAGATGGAGTTTTACTCTGTTGGCTAGGCTGGAGTGCAGTGGCGCCATCTTGGCTCACTGCAACCTCCACCTTCCAGATTGAAGTGATTCTCCTGCCTCAGCCTCAATAGCTGGGATTACAGGTTTGTGCCGCTACACCCAGCTAATTTTTTTTATTATTTATTTATTTATTTATTTATTTTTTTTTTGAGACGGAGTTTCACTCATGTTACCCAGGCTGGAGTGCAATGGCGCGATCTCGGCTCACCGCAACCTCCGCCTCCTGGGTTCAGGCAATTCTCCTGCCTCAGCCTCCTGAGTAGCTGGGATTACAGGCACGCGCCACCATGCCCAGCTAATTTTTTGTATTTTTAGTAGAGACGGGGTTTCACCATGTTGGCCAGGATGGTCTCGATCTCTTGACCTCGTGATCCATCCGCCTCGGCCTCCCAAAGTGCTGGGATTACAGGCTTGAGCCACCGCGCCCGGCCTAATTTTTTTTATTTTTAGTAAAGACAGAGTTTCACCATGTTGACCAGGCTGGTCTCAAACTCCTGACCTCAGTGATTTGCCCACCTTGGCCTCCCTCTTAGATTACAGGCATGAGCCACCACACCTGGCCTGATTATTTCTATAAATGGTTTCATTTTCCTAGCATTCACTGATAGTGGATTTAATGGAGAAGGAGAATAAAGAACTCATATTAAACATCTTTTAGGCTAGGCATGGTGGCTCACACCTGTAATCCCAGCACCTTGGGAGGCTGAGGCAGGAGGATCACTTGAGCCTAGCAGTTTGAGACCAGCCTGAGCAATGTGATGAGGTGCTGTCTTTACGAAAAATACAAAAATTAGTGGGGCATGGTGGCTCCAGCCTGTAGTCCCAGCTACTGTGGAGGCTGAGGCAGGAGGATTGTGTAAACCCAGGAGATTGTGAATACAGTGAGCCTGGGTGACAGAGCAAGACCTGTTTCAAAAACAAAACAAAGTGTTTTTTTTCCCCTTTGCTATACTTTTCTTTTGCTATATTACATTGTCTTGTATGTACTTTGAAATTTTTATTTTACTTTTAAATTTTTTATAGAGACAGGGTCCCACTGTGTTGGCTGGGCTGGTTCCAAATTCCTGAGCTCAAGTGAACCTACCTCCTTAGCCTCCCAAAGTGCCAAGATTACAGATGTGAGCCACTGTGCCTAGCTTGTGTGTACTTTCTTTTTTTTTTTTTTGAGACAGAGTCTTACTATGTTGCCCAGGCTAGAGTGCAGTATTGCAATCATGGTTCACTACAATCTCTGCCTCCCGGGTTCAAGTGATTCTTGTGCCTCAGCTTGATGAGTAGCTGGGATCATAGGTGTGTGCCACCATGCCCAGCTAATTTTTGTATTTTTAGTCAAGGCAGGGTTTTGCCATGTTGGCCAGGCTGGTCTTGAACTCCTGGCCTCAAGTGATCTGCCCACCTTGGCCTCCCAAAGTGCAGGGATTACAGGCTTATGTGTACTTTTGAGAGTCATTTCAAATCTTTTGTGAAATGAAGCAGAGGTATCAATAAGTCCATATTTTTAAAAATGTGTGGGCCAGGTGTGGTAGCTCACGCCTGTAATCCCAGCACTTTGGGAGGCCGAGGTGGGCAGATCATGAGGTCAAGAGATGGAGACCATCCTGGCCAACATGGAGAAATCCTGTCTCTACCAAAATTACAAAAATTAGCTGGGCATGGTGGCACGCACCTATAGTCCCAGCTACTTGGGAGGCTGAGGCAGGAGCATTGCTTGAACCCAGGAGGCAGAGGTTGCAGTGAGCCAAGATCATGACAGTGTACTCCAGCCTGGGTGACAGAGTCAGACTCCTTCTCAAAAAAAAAAAAAAAAAAAAAAAAAAAAAAAAAAAAAGTGTCAAGAGTTTGCATGCTTGCATTTGGCATCCCTATTAGACCAACTTGCTATTTTGGGCCCCCTGGAACCTGCTCGCTAGGCCCTTGGTGCTCTGAATGAGGCAGCTCCTTAGCCACTGTCTCCCACATTCGTTCTCTACCCCAGGAGCTTATCCCTAAACCTGTGTACCGCTATTAAATATAATGTAAACAGGTGAACTAAGGGTGTGAAGAGAAAGTTCTGCAAATCTAATGTGTTCTATAAAGAGAAATGCAAAAAGAGGGTTTTATGAAAACTAAGTTAAATGCTTTGCTAAATGTGAATTGCTAAAAACGCTGCTGTCAAATTAGGTGTGAGTGAGATGCCAGTTAAACATTAGAGGAAGATCATAAACATCTAGAAGGATTCTGTACTTTGATTGCTTTACTGATGTCTTTAAGTTCTCACTTCGCTTTAGAAATTGTGGAGGCTGTGTTATGGGTAGGGTTTATGCAAGAAAGATGTCTGGGAACCTCAGTCTGTGGGCCCACACTCAAAGCAAAGGGCTTGGCTTTACATCAAAAGATCAGCAGTGACTGAATGTTTATAGGTTTTCGGTTAATAGAAAATGTTTTAGGTATGTAGAGCAGCTTCCTTTATTTATTTATTTAGAGACAGAGTTTTGCTCTTATTGCCCAGGCTGGAGTGCAATGGCATGATCTTGGCTCACTGTAACCTCTACCTCCTGGGTTCAAGTGATTCTGCTGCCTTAGTCTCCCGAGTAGCTGGGATTACAAGCACGCGCCACCACGCCTGTCTAATTTTGTATTTTTAGTAGAGACGAGGTTTCTCCATGTTGGTCAGGCTGGTCTCAAACTCCTGACCTCAGGTGATCCACCCGCTTTAGCCTCCCAAAGTGCTAGAATTACAGGCATGAGCAACTGCGCCTGGCCAGCAGCTTCCATTTTTAATGATTCCCTACTTTAACTGACTTTTTGGTTAACTGAACAATTGTTAGCTCTGATCACGTAGGCCAGGAGGACTTCTCTGTAATATTCTGCCACTGTTGGTGTCTTTATTTGGTTACCTTGTTTAATTCCAGTAAATTTCTGACAATTACTCATTTTGCAATGAGGAAACTGAGCCCAGAGCATTCAAGTTCCTACAGCAGGACTGGGATTGAAAGCCCCTGTCCATGCTGCTGAACCTGTGCAGGTGGGGAGAGCAAGTATGGGTGCGGTGTGGACCGTGCTGTCAGGCACACTAGGGTGCGTATGAGGCGCCCACTGCGTAGATGCGGCTGCAGCCGATGCTCAGTGCTGCCTGGTGATTCTGTGCCTCCTTTCTGAAGCTGCTGCCTTAGTGTGCTCTCCCTGGTTGGAGTCTTTTGTGTGCATCTTAGCTGTTGAAAAGGCGCCTATTAATGTATCACAGGTGATGTGTGCCTCCTTGTGCTCAGAGGAGGCGTCTGCACCCATGTACCTCACTAATGACAGGTTATGGGATGGAGAGGAGATAATAGGATCTTTTCATCTGATGTCTATATAGCAGGGTGCTATGTCCCTGGTCGCTTCTAGGGGGCAGCAGCCGCTTGTTCTGTCTCCTGCTGGCGGAGGGAAGGTTGGAAGATCGAGCAATCTGCTCTGGTCTCCAGCTCTTAAAGTGGTGCCTGCAGGTCTCCAGGGATTCACCTGAATCCACATAAGTAAAGAAAATACAATATCCAGGGTCTTTTATTTCCACTTTCTCTGCCCCCTCAGGTAAATCCTTTATCTGTGCTTCTATCAACATCCACAAATTCCTCATTGTCAGAGTTAAGGCAGCAAAGTTCACCTGCTTTGAAGATAAGAGAATAGAGATGTCTTTGAGAGAGTAAAATCTTCCTGTCAGATCTTACTTGTTGCCAAGAGCTAGACATTGATAACCCACTCAAATAATGTTTAGAGGTTTTGAGACTTTCCCCCCCGGGCACGTGTCTTTAGTTCTGTTGGGAATACCACTGTCATATGGTTGATTACCTGTTCCTCCTGTCAGCACTTCCCCAACTCCACTCCCTCCCTCTATCCAAACCAGACTTACAGAGGTTTCTCTTCAATTCTAAATGCCTTATTTCAGAAACACACGAACGGGAACATTTTGGATGTGCCAGATTTTTAGACTTGGGGCCCCAAGACTGACATATGGGCAACTTGTGTCAGAGTGAGTCCCGGCTCCCGCCCTCCCAGAAGTGTACCTCATCCTGTGCCCTGAATGCTCCTGCCTGCCAGATCTTCCAGCTGTGTGGCTGAGGCAGGTGCCCAGAAGGAGAAAGACTGGTTCCAAATAGAACCAGATGGTTGCAGTCCACACAGAGAAGCACATTGGCCTCGACATTTCAGCCAGGTGAGGTTTATTTAGGATTAGCTAGGAATTCTTAGTCCTGACTCCACTCAGGGAAGAGTGGGTGACCTAGGGCCA
Organism: Cebus imitator; assembly: GCF_001604975.1. NCBI lineage: Eukaryota > Metazoa > Chordata > Mammalia > Primates > Cebidae > Cebus > Cebus imitator. Next base: position 1,723,457 of record NW_016107330.1, read on the forward strand.
CTTTCTTGAGGCTTTGCATTCTTTCAGCCTTTCATCTGGAGATCCCAGGCCACTGGGGAAGAGTAGGAGTTTCCATCCAGCTCCATTGCAGAGGGTGGCATTTATCAAAGACAAAGGCATGCCTCTGAACCTCACCTCTCCAGCTCTCTTTGTTGTCTGGAAAAAGGCAGTTAATAGAAATCTGTTAATAAACAGAAGAAATAACGAGAAATAGTGGCACATCATTTGACAGTAAGGTGGTTTATAATTTCTGTTTATCAAATGATTCTCATTATTATTATTTCTATTGGATTTCTGAAGAATTCAGCCTGGTCCCCAGAGCCCCACTTATAAGGCATTTTATTTCTTCCTTTATAATATCTAGAAATAACTTTAGTTCCAGTGAAATCCAGGTCTGTGGTCCCATCCTGCCCCCCAGCTCTGGTTCTCTCCCCCTCCTCTCTGCTTGTCTTCTGTGACCTCAGCAGGCTCCATCAGGTGGGGGGTATCCCCTACTGACCAGACTGGCAGAGCTAATACCAGCTGGAGGAACGCTGAAGTGTTTGTTTTTGCAGTTCCTGGATTTGGTTTAATGTACAATTGATTTTTTTAATGTATTTAATCATTTTTTTCTTACCTCATAAGGATTAACCTGCACAAACCTCATTTTATCCTAAGTGTGGCTTTGGGAGGAAGGGAGAAGAAAATTGAGTTTCTCTAGCTTATTTTATTCTTTTACGCTTTATTTTCCAAATGGCTTTTCCTGCCGAAGCAGCTCTGTATAATACAATGTATTTTTGTGGCCATTACTTACTCATTACTAACTGGTCTCTCCCGCTTCCCTTTGTCTGTGCACTAAATACAGGGGGCCTCAAGATAATTGGTAGCTCCATCACTGACTCACCAATTATAGATCAACAGGGAAGGCAGCCCAGGGATGGTTTGTGGTTGGCACAGGCTGCCCACCTAGAAATGTGAGTTATCATTCTCTACCTGCCACCAAGTGGGGCTTGACTAGATCGGTCCTTTCCTAATTCTGGACTTTGGCCTCCCTAATTGCATCACATGGCTCCCTGGTTTACAGGTTTCAGCCTCATTTCATCCCTACACGCTGTGCCAGTGTCTTGTTTAGTTCATGCCTCCCTGGCATGTCTATAAAGTATTTATTTGCAGAGGTTTTTGTTTCTATTTTCCTTTGAGGTTCCCTGGTGCCTAGAATGGTTAGATGGCAGCCTGTAGATAAATAATTTCTGTTGAAACAGTGGGTTTCTGTACACTTTTGTCTGCTGTGTCCAAGTAAAGGCAAGTCTTTGTGGGTACCCTATTAAGCCCCCTTTTTGAGCATTTATCTGATTTGGGTTCCAGCTTATCTACTTTGCTGACATGGAGGAGGAAAAGTCCCATTTTCTGCTAGGCTGCCAGGCACTTATGTAAGACTTTTAGGTGCCAAAGTAGGAAAGGAGTCCCTATGTTGTATGGCCGTATACATTTTTTCTGTGTGTGTTTCCTGGGTGTTTTGGCACCTAGGCACTTTGCTAAGCCCTGTATGGGATGGGCATATACCGTATTGCTCAGCTCCCAGCAGAAAATAGGCACTCATACATATTTGTGGAATGAATGAGTGTGTGCGCTCACTTATGTGCGATGGAGACTATGAGCCAAGGCGTTGGATTGCACAGTTGCTGCTTGGCGTCCTGCTAGGAACTCAGGGTGCAACATTCCCAGTGGGGCACACATATGCCGATGCTTAGTGGATGACTGCTACATAGGCAACATAAAGAGGGCATTTTATGAAAGGGAACATCAGAGGAAACATTATAACTGAGACCTTTATAGCCTTTCCATTATTATGGTTTAAATCTTGACAGTCTTTATTTGCAATGACACTGGGACCAGTAAAGACAGTGTTCACTCCCACCTCCTCGTTCTCTCTCCACATCCTGTTCCGTAGCTCTGGTGCACCGATAGGCATCGTTAAATGTGCGGCAGCAGAGCTGCTTTTCAGTTTGTCTAGAAACAGCCCCTTTTGACTCTGAAGTTGGAAACCAGATGACTCACCATTCTATTTGTTTTATTGCAACTGTCATTTCATAAAATGCCCTGAAAGCTTTAAACTATACATGCCAAAGTGAGGTTTTTGTCTTTTTTGTTTTATCTCCTCTGTTTTCTCTAATCTTTTATGCTGCTCTTTTCCCCTTTCTTTTGAGTTATTTTCTCTTTCATTACTCTCTCTTTCTCTGTCCCTCCCTTCCTTCCTGCCTCCCCACTTTGATGACTCTAATGGCATGAGTAGTTGAAGTGGTTTTTGCTAACATCGTGGTGCGTTCTCTCCAGCTTTAATGCTATCTGATTGAGAGTGGCTCCCCTCAAGATTTTTGTGTATGGTTTGAAATAGAAATGTCCGTGCACATCAGAGTTTGTAAAGCCCTTGATGGACTCAGCTCTAGAAGCTAACGGCCGTGTCAAATCATAATGGGAACTCATTTTTTGTGATATTATATTTTGCAAATTAGTGGGTGCATCCCAGTTCTCTTCCATGTACAGTACCCGTTTCCTCTATTAAATGACTGCCATGATCACAGCAGGACCAAGAGCTGTAGGACTTCCTAGGAAAGTGTTCCATGAACTGTAGGACCTATGACTTCTAGAGACTGAGGAACCTCTAACTTCTGTGGTGGGACCTCTGACTTCTGTGAACTCTGGGGCCCCTGATGTCTGTGGACTCTGGACCCCTGACTTCTGTGGACTGTAGAATTTATGACTTTTATGGATTATGGGTCCTTTGACTTCCATGGACTGTGGGACTGTGACTTCTGTGGACTCTGGGACCTTTGAATTCTGTGGACTGTGAGACCTCTGACTTCTGCGGCCTGTGGGATCTCTGACTTCCGTGGCCCGTGAGATCTCTTACCTCTGTGGCCTGTGGGACCTCTGATTTCTGAGGTCTCTGGGCCCTGTGACCTTTTTGGCTTCCAAGTCTTCTGTGACTGCAGGACCTCATCAACATGCGTATTGCCAAAGAGAGGCTTGATCATGTGAACCTGTTTCTCTCCTAAGGTGTTACGTAACTAGAATTTCTGTGCAGTCTTATGGCTTAAGTGGGGTGTTGAAGTCTAAATTTTTAAGGACTAGAGCTCTCAGACCAGGACTTTCCAGATCTTTTTTTCTGATACCCGACACTGTGGCACTTGACTAAGTCACCTGATTGATGACATGAGCATCACTGGGTGTTGAAACACCTGGCCAGGGAAACAGGGACTTCTGTGGATTTACCCCAAGGATGGCAGACAGATTGTCGAATTTTAATGAAGGTGGGGTGGATCCCTGATGTTTGCCCGCTTTGAAGCATAGCAGAATCCCAGCATTAACTTCAGGGGTGTTGGCTGGAAACCTATACTGGTGTTGGTGGTTATATTCCACATTTGTCAAATCCTTAAATCCAGCTGAACTAATTTTAGAAGTAGTTGGTTATAATGAAAAAGAACAATATATTCAGATGCATAGGATCGTTTTGAAATGAAATGCTCCCTGTTCTTTTCCTTCTTTTTAAAAGGCCTTTGGTCTGTTTTGGCCTTCAGGGCGAGCCATCCTTTGACTTACATTAGAATAAATTTTTTTCTTATATGCCTCCATTGAAGGAGAGTGTGAGAGTGTTTTCTATGATGTGAGTGGGAGAAAATATTGTGTTTTCACAGTAGTTAATAAATTGATGGCTGTGAGTTTCGAAAGTGAGTTCTGTATATACACTGGGGTAGGATTCCACATAGCATGCTGTTTTTCACCCACCTGGCTGATTGTCTGATTCTAACATAACTACTATGCCTGATGCTGGAAACCAGAAAACCACAGGCTGTTCACATAGTACTCTACCCTTCTGGGCTCAGGTGGTCACAGGGTGGTGGCGGGGTTTGAATCAACATGCCCTCAGTCCCCACCGAAGACTAGTGTTCCCCTGTTCGAGCTGACAGCTTGAACAAGGATTCTAAAGTTTCTGGCCATTTTAATTGAACCGCAGCGAGGAGTGGCCCTAAAGCCTGTTTACGACATGGGTGATTACTCCTCGGGCCTGGGAGCAGCCTGCCAGGTGTCCCTCGCAGGCTCCCTCTTGGTTCTCTGCCTAAGGATATCTTCCCCTTCCCTGGGTGGGGCCTCTTTGAGGAGCAGAAGGATCATTTCATGTTCATGGCCTGCTCATTCCTTGGCTTCTCTGCTGAGCTATCCAGCAGGGGTGCCAATTCTTCCATTTAGCTGACTATTATATAGCCCTTAAAAGGGAAGGGTTTATTTTAGCTGGCTGCTATATTGATTGCTATAGGGACGTTTCTATTTTCACTGGCTGCTATATTGACTGGGAAAGGGAAAGGGGCCGTATTGCCGGGAGCTGTCATATTGACTGTTACAGAAAAGATCTGTATTTAAGCAGTACCAGTGCACTGGGATCTCCCAGGCAGGATATTAATGCTAATTCATCCGCTCACCCCCTGCTGTGAGTGTTATTTGTTTAAATCTGTAGATTCCCACAGCGCGTTTATATCCTCACTAGAGTGAGCTCCGCTCCCTGTAATTATTTAACATTATATGCTGATATAAATTGTAACAGTTAAAGAATGGTAATGAGTAGCCAAAAAGAAAAGAAGAAAATTAAAAAAAAATAGAAAAAAGGAAAAAATAAAATATTATATGCATATTTTATGTGTGTGTGTATGGTGTTAGAAACAGCAGAGTCACATTCTAAAACAGCAGTAAGAAACTTCTGGCATCCTTTCTCCCAGTTCAGGCTGATGTACAGTGCTGCTCAGCCCACGTATTATGCATCCACGTGTGTGTGTGCGCGCGTGCGCGCGTGCATCTGTGTGTATGTGCGTGTGCCCGTGTATGAATGTGTTCGTTACCCACCAGTAAGATGCCGTATGTGTGCTATACCAGGTCATTTGCACACGTGTGTAACAATATACAGTGCTTGTTCCATGTCCTAGCAGGAAATTGGTCTATTAGCGATTTATCTTCTTGGTGAGTAGCTAATACCTGATTTTGTTCAAGGTTCCACGTTCACACAGGAACTTTGGGCCTAAGACACAACTCTAGGGAAAGCCATTAGGGATTGCTCAGTTGGGATTGAACTGATAGGCCATTGGGTGTCACTGTCGCTCTACTGGCTGTAGTAGAAAGTGGGGTTATCTGCTGGGGAAACTGGATTTCAAAAGAAAGTTTTTCTGCTTGAGTTGGAGGTGTTTGAGATGTTTGTCTCAAACAAAAAAGCATACTTTTTTAAAGGACTCTCAAATGAGAGACAAACATTTTTGTCTTGTTTTTGCTATGCCAAGCTTCTAGCATTTTTACTGTTCTTGGAAATTGTGTGCTGACTTTGATTTGTTTGGCTCTAACCTGCAGTGCATCTAGATGAGAAGTTCTGGAAACTGTCCCCCTTAAAAGCCCAGGTGACAAGGAGAGCTGATTTGGGCAATAACTTGAAAAAGGAGGGAGAAAAATCTGCTGGGGCACGTGCTTGCCACTCCCCTGCCGCCTGTCCCGGTCGGTGTAGGTAGGAAGAAGGCAGAGGGAGAGCTGGGCCGCTGCCTGGTCACAGAAGAGTGGGCTCCGTCCTCCAGCGGGCTCTCCAGCAGCATGGATCTGTGCCAGGCTTCACCACAATTCATACTGTGTCAGTTTAATAAATGCACTACTTAAATTATGAAATTACAAAAGAAAAAAGAGAATGCACTTATTCAGACTCTTAATACATTAAAAATAAGGCATTAAAACTCTGACTTTTTTTTTTTCTTCCAGAATCAATAATGAACAGGAAGGGTTGTAGACATTAACAGTCATGGACATTCAAACTCTTATACATAAATTATCTTAGAAAAATGCACATAAGACTTGAATAATGTAAATACATTAATGCATTTAATAATTTAAACATTAAAGCACAAGCAGGAATTTGAGGCCGAGGCTGTTCTGAGGTAAGGGATTGGTCCTAGAACTCGTGTGTCCTAGGATCGATGGGTGATTTCCCCTTGAGACACCCTGGAAAGAGAGTGCCTGGCTGGCTGGTGTGGCCAAGAATCCCTGGACATTCCTGATCTCAGCTGCCTCCCAGCCTCTTACTTTCGCATATCCTGAGCTTCATCCTCAGTTTCACGTTCTCTACTCCTATGTTTCTAATTGTTTGTTAGAAAACTAAGTGCTCCCACTTCAAAGAACAGTGAACTTTGAGAATCATGTCTTGGTTGAAAAACCAAAGCAAAGTAAAAACTCCTTTACCCAGCTCTGGCTGCTTGTCTGGTTGTGATTTGGGAAAAAGGAAGCGGTTGCTCCTTGTAATCAGTGTGTCGTGTCTGAGCCTGGAACTCCACTGTGTGCTGTGGTCAGGGGATCCAGGTTGCCACATGCTGATAGATTCGAAGACTGGATCTAATGGGAGAGCAGAAACAATGTCCTTTATTAGCCTCTGGATGTTGGGCATAATGATGGTAGCCATGCCAGGAACAAGACAGGTGCCATGGAGTTAGACTCAGTGGTCTGTGATCATACCTTGCTTTGATTTGGGGGTTTAACCTTTGGATAGACTGATGTTACTGTTTTTTCCCCTTTCTTCCAAAATTGTATTTGCAGCAATACTGAATGATCTAATTCAATTTTTGACATCTGCACTGCGAAATACCCTGGGCAGAATTAAGAAGCCGGGAGTACGTGTTTTAAGCTTTCATTTATTAATGCTAATGCTGTTCTCTGGTCATTCCCCAGCCCTAAAGTCCAAATCACAGATGAGAAACTAGAACTGTAAAAAGTGTGTTACTGAGTTCATATTCTGAGAACTTTTTCTCTCTTTGTAGAAGTGTGTCTGTTTGATCAGTAATGCAAATGTTGTCCCACTGGGTTTGCTGTGGGACCCTTGAGAAAAGTTATCAGATGGGGCAGTGACTTAACAAAATCTGTTTTCATTATTGCCAGGTCCGTGGGAGTCTTTTACAGGATCTCAAATCCCCTGCCTGAAACTTTACCTGGGATTGTCTTGATTTGGCCCAAGCTTTGTCTGTGCTGTCATCTGTGACTTTGTTTGCAACCCTTTCCAGTCTTTGTTATGGCCAATGACAGTCTGGTCCCCCAGCTAACATGGGTACAAACTGGTTTCTAGCTACTTGCGGGAGAATAGCTAGGTTGACTTGGCATCTGAAGCAGATACAAACAGATTAGGCTGAGCTGCCCCAAACAGCCGGAAGGAAAACCAGTACTTTAAAAACTGGTAATCAGGGCTGGGTACAGTTGCTCACGCCTGTAATCCCAGCACTTTGGGAGGCTGAGGCGGGGGGATCACGAGGTCAGGAGTTTGAGGCCAGCCTGGCCAATATGGTGAAACCCTGTCCCTACCAAAATTACAAAAATCAGCAGGGCATGGTGGCACACTTGCAGTCCCAGCTACTCGGGAGACTGAGGCAGAAGAATTGCTTGAACCTGGGAGGCAGAGGTTGCAGTGAGCCGAGATCACACCACTGCACTCCAGCCTGGGTGACGGAGTGAGACTCTGTTTCAAAAAAAACAAAAACAACCCCCCCCCCAAAAAAAACTGGTAGCCAGGTATTAGTTTAGAAAGAAGTGGTTTGGAGAATGGGTGGGGACAGCCTGGTGAATGACCCTGAGGTCAATGTGTTGTCCTGGGGATGTGCTTAGATTCTTCTTCAGACCTGACGAGCAAGAGCCGTGCTTCCCAAGCCTTTCTCCACCTGTTTTGTTTGAAGGAGGCAGAGCCTTTCTTACTGGTTTTACTTCAGCCTTGGGATGACTGTCAGACCTCAGTCTGTTATGTTCGTTTCTTTTCCAGTTTTCAGAGCCCAAGCCTGCTCCCTCTGTTGCTTTTCCATCCTTGACCAGTGACTGTCTTCAGCCTGCACTCCGCATTTCATCCCAGCAGTAGGAAGAAGTGAGGTCAGGGGAGCACGTGAACCAGGGAGAATTGAGTTCTCTTTAGATTTTGCTGGTCATACCCGGAAAAGCTGCTTTCTCTTCCCTTAAGTTCCAAGAACTGTTTAATGGCCTTAACTGCACATTGGCTGGTGCCAGGTGGAGATGTGTTGAACTAGGCAGTAGAGGTGGGGGGTGACGGACACCTCTCTCTCCTGTTGTGGGGGCAGAGTGCTAGCTGTGGCAGGCAGTGATCAGACAGGCACTGATCGGGTCAGCTCACCCTCTGATATAGCCTGTATGCAGATTTCCTTTGAAGAGAGAGGAGTCAGGTTCATTAATTAAAGGAGCCTGGCTTGAGAGGTCTGTAATTATAGATGCTAGAAATCTGAATTTTAAGAGGTCTGTGCAGCTGCATTTTGAAAGATGTAGGGAGGCACCGAGAAGTACAGGTTGTGGGCAAGAATGTGGCTCAACCAGATTTTGGAGGTTCAGGTTTTGGCAGAATTCCTCTTCAAATTCATATTTATTCTTTCTTTCCATTTTCTTCTTCTTTTTTTTTTTTTTTTTAAATGGGAAGTGAAATCTGTGATTTTTTAAAAAATTTTTTATGAAGGTTACACCCTGTGACAGAGAGGCTATCATTGTCAGAATATATGGGAGGCAGAAAGGAGTTGCTGTAAAGTAGAAGATGCTTAGTTGTTGAGGAAACAGGGGTCATCTTTGGGCCTTAGGGATTCAGTATTTGAAAAAAATTAAATAATTTCTTCCTTGAAATGAGTAAGGGGAGCAGGGAGCAGAAACTCATTTGAATGCAGCCTAGGGAGGTAAGTCCCGGGCAAATGATGGAGTCTAGAACGTTTGTCCCGACGTCTCTTCCCCAGAACAGCGCCTCCTCCTTTGTCATGCATCACTTTTCCATGTGAACCCCAAGTTACAAACAGAAAATTTCAGACCTTTATGGGAAGTCCCGGCCCTGTGCCTTTTCTTTCTCATTTTCTCAGTTATTTGTGGGCTGACCTTTTGTTTTGGGTGCTTTTTCTCCTCCCTTTTAAAAAAAAGTATCCCTTTTTGCTTCTTGTCAAAAACCTTTATTTTAGTCCCTGACTATTTGATCTCTGTTAATTAAGCATGGCTAATTTGATATGTAGATGGGATGGGGAGAGTTAAGGGTTAGATGAATAGAGGTCTACTATCTGCCTCCCCTGGGTGGTGGGCAGGGTTGCTCCACAGACCTGTAAGACTGAACAGCTTGGCGAACCCAGTGCGGCGGGGGAACCTCCTCTCTGCCTCGCTGGTTTTTGTCTCCTTGGGGATATTGAAAGTGTCATCCCATTTCACAGCCTGGACCCTCTGTGAAGGGCTGAAAACATAAAATATAAAAGCCAGTCCTCTGTGCTCTTTTCTTACGATCTTGTAGCGTATATATTGGGAAATCCACGGGTGAACCCGTACACTGTAGAGTAGAACAGAAGTGTCCAACACTCTCACTTGGTGCATTTACAATATGCAAATTCCAATTCCAATTAGATTGAAACCTCTATTTAGCAGAGTGGTTTTGTGAAATAAATAACTTTTGAAGAAAGAGGCCTACTATATATAATAAATATATATTTTTCCTTCAGTTGCCTGCACTGCGCTTCCTGCCTTCCCAGCCCTTGCCCGAAATGCTGATTCCGAAGCATCTTTGGGCTCTTTACAGAAGAGATGCTTCTCCTTCACTTCCTGGCACAGGGATTTCATCCTTGATTTACAGTGCTCAGCTAGTTAGCGCCGGTGAAGGGGAAAGATGGTGTGAAGGTCGTTATGTCCGTTTTGTCCTCTCGGAGAGAAAGTGAGGGGGTGTGTTTCTTGCTGTGTGCTTGTCGTGGTAGCGGTGGAGTTCGAGAGGCCCCCGCTTCTGTCAAAAGAAGTCAAGCCAAACTCCCGTTCCTTTCTTCTTCACCCTCTGTATTACATGTTGTCCAACAGGGGGTGAGCAGTTTCGAAAGCGGAATTCAGAATTTCAGGAAGAGTAGCACACCACTGGGTAGAGAGCCTCCCCCCAGCACTCTCCTTTTCATCATTCTCCCCTTCTCAGCCCAGCCGTGACAAACTGACAGATAATTAACAGATCAGGCCCTCCTATTAGGCGAGCCCGATGCTGGAAGCTGCCCTGGCTTTATGCAGTCCTTTAGCAGCCCTGTGCATGTGGGTGGTGCCGCACTTAGAGGCCATAGCAGAGGGCAGGGAGTGCTTTGGGAAAAGCAAACAGCACGCTCTTTGGAAGAGAGAGTGCTTAAGGGGGAGAGAGGGGCAGCAAGGTGCCCGGTTTGAAAGCACCTGGTGAAAAGACTTAGACTCTCAGGGTTGTGATCCGGAATACCACCGCCCGTCTCAGGGAATGGGGCTTTGGGTTATAATAGGATGCCTGATTACACAGACCATTTTGAAAGCCACTTCCCAGGTCAGGCTGTGCATTAGGTGCACTCGTCTTTCGAATTAACACTGTACTGGACTTACAGAATTGGAAGTGCCTTTGGTATTAAATATTTCTACACAGACACTGCCCTCTGTGGCTTTCTCTCAGCTACCTAACTTTTCTTTCCCCAGTAGAAAGAAGAATTCATTGTGGGATTATTCATTTCTACTTACTAGTGACTTTTAAAAAAATACTTTTCTTTGTTTTTGGAGACAGGGACTTGCTCTGCTGCTCAGCCTGGAGCGCGGTGTGCAAACACCACTCACTGCAGCCTTGACCTTCAAGCTGAAGTGATCCTCCTGCCTTGACCTCCATGTAGCCAGGAACATAGGTGTGTGCCACCACACCCAGCTCATTTGAAATTTTTGTTGTTGCTGTTGAACAGAAGTGGTGAGAGTAAAATAAAAATAAATTAAATAAATAATTTGTTGGGTAGCGACGGGGTCTCACTTTGTTGTGCAGGCTGGGTCTCAAAATCCTGGGCTCAAGCGATCCTCCCGCCTCAGTCTCCCAGAGTGCTGGGATTACAGGGGTGAGCTGTTGTACCTGGTATCCTTCTTTTTTTTTAAACTAGAGACAGGGTCACCCCAGGTTGGAGTGCAGTGGTATGTCATATAGCTCACTGCTGCCTCGGCCTCCTGAGCTCAAGCGATCCTCCTGCCTCAGCCTCCCAAGGAGCCAGGACCACAGGCATATGCCAACATGCCCAGCTAGTTTTTAAATTTTTTAAAGAGACAGGATTTCACTGTGTTGTGTAGGCTGGTCTCAAACTCTTCGCCTCAAGTGGTCCTCCCATCTTCGCCTCTCGAAGTGCTGGATTACAGTCATGAGCCACCATGGCTGGCCCTGAACACTACTTTTCTACCTACCTTATGTGGCCACCCTTCTCATCTTCATGATATGAAATATTACCATGTAGATAAATATAGCAACATGTAGGGGCTACACATGGGCTCAGGTCCTTAGGCCTGGCATGTTGGAGCAGAAAGAAGCACCTAATTGCATCAAACCACTCTAAGTTCATGTATGTGGAGCCCATCAAGCTGAAAGCATCCAGACAGCATCTGCTGTTATCAGATCACTCGTGAATCCAGCTAATTAAAATAGAGCTTCATTTTTCTGAACCATTGTTTGGCAGGAATTCGAAACGGGTCTAACCCAATTTCTGCGTGTTTATGAGCCTTTATTATATCAGAGGTACTTTTCTGTAAATGTACAGGGCAGTGTTAAATGAATTGATCCACACAGTATCACTGTAGACGCACTATGGACTTGCTAATGATTTCTCTCCAGCTTTCTGGTTTCCAGACACAGTCTTGAAAGCTTTATCTTCTCTTTTTCTATCCTCTGCTCTTTTCTTCTTCTTCTTCTTAAAAAAAAAAAAAAAAATTAAACTTTCCTTTTACTTTGTAATCTTTTTTCTTTGGAAACAGGAAGAGTGTTCCCTTAATGAAGTTTTCTTTTCCATTTCTCTTTTTCTTTTTCTTCCTCTCTTCCTGTTTCTAGGTTTCTTCTTGTGGATAAGATTTGTCTTTTCTCTCTTTATTTCTTGCTGTTTTCCATTCCTTCCTTTTATTTTCTTTTTCTTTCTTTTCTCCCTTTTATACTTTCTCCCATTTGTTTTCTCTGACCTTCCCTTTCTCCTTTTCCTCTTCTTTTTATCTCCTCCCATTTTCCCTAATAAAATGTTCTTATACCTTTGTCTCCACATGCAAATACCGACTAGGGCAGACGGGGGTGCCTGTGGAGGCAGAGCTATCTGGCTGCTTTAAGATGATGTCAGCTGATTTTACTTATCTGAATTTGCTTTCATGCTTTATTTTAGGTTTTAAAAAGATTTTTCAAACCACATCTACTCTACTTTATAGTCTATAATCCTACTTTGAAGATGAAAAGTGTTAATATAAATGCTAACTAATTATTCCTTATAACACTTTGTGAGTCTCTAAGCAGTATTAGTTCCATTTTACAGATGAAGAAGCAGAAACAGGAAAGGTGAGTAGCCCTGAAAGTTCCTGAGGAAGTTGGTGACTGAGTTAGAATTAAACCTAGCTCATCTTTGGCTTTGCTTTTTGATTACCACCTTAAGGAAATTGACTTTTTTCCCCCGTTAAGAATCATACATATTTAAGGTGACGTTGAGTGAATACCATCTCCTTGACCCTTTCTCATTATATACTTTTAACGTTCTGAAGTTTCATTTGTAGTCTTTAGATGTTAAATGAATGTCTAGGTAATTCCTGGGAAAGAAGGATGCCGAACCACTTGTGGGCTGGTAAAAACCCTGTCTATTGCAGTCTCAAAGCAGAGTGCTCTCTTTCTCTTTGCAACAACTTCCAGTAAGTGGGCCCACGTCACTCGCACTGGCCCTAGTGATCGTAGCATTGTAGGAAGCACTGCCATATTTGATTGAATTTAGCCATTCTGGAATGACGTGTTCATGAAGTCCGCTCTTGCATTACTGTGGCCTTTATTATTGCTAATGCATTCTGACATTACAGGTGTAGCCTTGGCTCTCAGAAAGGGCAAGGCTGCTCTTACCAAGTGAAAGAGCAGAGTTTATGAAACTGTTATACTGTGAGACCAGTGTTCACCTTTAGTTACCAAGCAGAATAAGGGAAATAAATGTTTTTATAGAAAAGATAGCCAGTGACAGCAGTCTATCCTAATTCCGCACCTAGCATTGTTTCAAAAAGTGGATCAGTTAATATTGTTCCCAGACAGAGAACCAGGACCAGTGGATAGAAGGTTCAGGAAGGTAGATTTTAACTCAGTTTAAAGAGGCACTCCTGAAAATGAGTTGACAGTCTCTTAAGGGAGTAGTTTCCCTGCTCATTATGAGCATTCAAGAGGAGGCTTACTGGTCATTTGTCAGGGTTGTTGAAGAGGGGAGTCCTAGCTCATGGGTGGGACCAGATGGCTTAAGATCTCTTTTGGCTTCTTTCCTTGTCTTAGATTGCTACAGCAAAAACAGCATCTTTTCCTGGTGCTATTTTGCCTTTACAAGTAGCCAGTGTACTGTGAGGACCCGGGAATGCTCAGTAACTATTCATTATTTAATCTCTGGCTTCCTGCTTCTTAATCTAACTTGAATCAAAGCTGTTCTTGTTCAATTCAGGAAAACCACCATCTCTGGCACCTCCTAGAATGAGGCATTCTGGATAGCTACGTTTTCTGGATGGCCATCAAGATCCATTTGAAAGCAGAACAAAACAAAACACTTCAAAACTTTTGGCTGAGAATTATGTAAAATGGATCATATACTTTCTTGATTTATTAAGCTGACTATCTGGAATATAATTTAATCCTGATGACTCAGTATTGTCATTTTACATGCACATGTTTATGTGGTATTATAAGCATAGCTCTGTTTTCAAAACCTGTTGAAATATACATATGTTGTATATTTGCCCCTACTTGAAATGACTTCACCGATTCTAAATGACCCCAAACTAATAAGCTTTTTGAATTTTTTGTTTGCTTTTCGTGGATGTTTCTCTCTTGACATTTGCTGTTAGGTGTTTTTTGCTGTCACGTCTTTGTCCTGTGTCTCTGTACTAGCTGGCTCCTTCCTCCGTTCTCATTTACAGCTCTTACCTCCTAGGATTTGAATACCAGATAACTAAGCTTGTATATAAGATAAATAGCATGAGTAAAGCTTTGCTACATATAAAATATATGGCATTTGTAATATCTTTTTTGGCTGCACTGATTTCTTTTACTATTCCTTGTCTCCTTCTTATCTCTGTTGGTTTTCTCCTTTTTTTGAATTGGGTGTGAGCTTGGAGAGATGAGCTCTGGAAAGACTGGGTCTTATCCTTGACCTAAGCCTATATCTGTGGCCCAGGTATCAGTGGCTGACTCATGGAATCAACTTAGAAATTATAAAATGGCACAGCTAGGGGGTCCTGAAGGTCATCTGTTTAACCCCTTATTTTCTAGCAATAAAGGAATCTGAGGTACTGTGTGGGGACAAGCGAGGCCATGTTCATGACAGTATTTGTGTAAGGTAAAAAAATCTCTTGGAGGAAAATTCTCTGCTGGCTTATCAGCATGTTCAGAATTAAAGTACATAAATCAAAAAAGGCTTGTGTTTGTGGCAGCGTTTGGCTGTGTTTGCACTCAAGACTGATATGGATATTCTAGGAGAAGCTTTAATCCCTTCATTCAGACTTACAAGAAATGCTGTTTCCTTTTAGTTAAAAAAAAAAAAAAAAGTCCAAGAGAGCATTTGATTTGAGGAACCAAAAGTCTAGAAAATGTATCCGGGAGTCCTCGTCAATTTGGGGCATAATGAAATATAAAAAATACTCAATAAAAGCTCCTTTATTACTTTAACTGTTTAAATGTGGAGTTTTTAGCCATCAGGTTAATGTTTTGGTATCATTTTTTTATTTGATTGTGAGCACTTTTCCAGGTAGCTCTGCCACTCGAGCGCTAATCAGATTCCCACAGATGAATGGTGCTAGCTGCAGCCTGACATCACTGCGTTTTTGCTTCAACATTATTTTATTTTATTTGGTTTTCCTGTAAAAGTTAATAACTCCATGTCCATGTTTAAACAGGCAAGAAGAGAGAGAGAAAGGACACAGAGCAGAAAAGGATGAGGGATATCTCAGGAAGCTTGTGCAAAATTCAGGAAATTTAGGGATTTTTGTAATTTCTAGGTACCTTACCTTATGAACAAGATATGAAGAATCAGAAAGGTTACAAAGCAAGATGGTAATTCATAATCCTTCAGATAACAAAAAGTGAACTTCTCTTGTTTCTTAGAGCTGGGAAGAATTTTAAATGAGTTACCATTGATTTAAAGGAGGAAGATGCTCAATAAACTGATTTGCTTAATGGTGAGAATTGTGTAAATTTTGTGTTAATCATAAGTAAATTACATGCTCATCTTGCATCTCCTAGATGACCAAGATGGGAAGAGCATCAGATGCAGGGTATAAAGACCCTCCTTTTCATCTTCCCATTATTAGTAGGACACAGTGGCTCTTGGCCAAGATGGCTCTGGTACTCAGTAGATCTTTGTTGACTCATTTGTTTTATTGATTGATTGGTTGATTTTTAGAGACAGAGTCTCACTCTGTCACCCTGATTAGAGTATAGTGGCGCGATCATAGCTAAGTGTAACCTCAAACTCCTGAGCTCAAGCCATCTTCCCACCCTAGCCTTCCGAGTAGCTGGAGGACCACTATGCCCAGCTATTTAAAAAAACAATTTTGTTTTTGAAACAATGGAGTCTTGCTATGTTGCCCAGACTGGTCCCGAACTCTTGGCTTCAAGCCATCCTCCTGCCTCAGCCTCCCAAAGTACTGAATTACAGGCATGAGCCACCACGCCTGGCCAGATCATTTATTTTTTAAAGTGTGTGTTTGTTTATTGGTAGCTATGCTGATTAATAATAGGGATGTTTATGGTATTTAGTAAAAGTTTGCTGAATGGTTCAAAGCCATGAGGACTACCTTTGGGTTCTTCTTGTGTGTGACGGATTTCCTTACTGAGCTGAACATTTCTGAATTGGGGTTTATCAGAGGAGGCAACTGGACTGATATCTCTTGATTCAGTTTCTCTTCTAAACTTGTACCTTGATACTAAAGACAACCTGTGGGTACAAATCTGACAATGGCTGAGATAGTAAGTTCCACAGCCCTTATGTCATTACCTTTGAAAGATGTGTAAAAAAAAAATGATATTTTCCTCATCTGCATCAACGGATGGCTTATACTGCTTTCCTGTGTCTCACACTTTGTGTTGATAAGTTACTTCTGAAGTCTACAAGGGTGTGAACTGTGTTAGATAGCACTTTTTTTAGAAAATGGAACCTATCCACCAACCTGTCCCTATAGACAGCCCATTCCTGGCCACCCTCTGGGGCTGGTGTGCTTGGTGAGGAAGGTCACTTTCCTCTGATAGAAGCTGCTTATATGTGACTACTTGAATAGTAAGCTTCCAATCCTTGTCATTCTGCTGTCAGTTGGATGATTTTTTTTTTTTTTTTTT
>NW_016107330.1:1741244-1773920 GCF_001604975.1 Cebus imitator
AAAAAAAAAAGAAAAAAGAAAAAAGAAAATTTATTTCTTGCTATCTTCTGAATTTGAACTCATGCTAGACTATGAGTAGTTCTTTTTTGGTATTCAAATTTATTTTTTAGCATTAGGTCATTCTCTGATCTTCTTATGGGGTGTCTGACAGAATTGCCTTTTATTTATTTGTTTGTTTTCGAGACAGAGTCTCACTCTGTCACCCAGGGTGTAGTGCAATGGTGCAATCTTGGCTCACTACAACCTCTGCCTCCCAGATTCAAGCAATTCTTGTGCCTCAGCCACCCTAGTAGCTGAGACTACAGGCATGTGCCGCCAAAACTGGCTAAATTTTGTATTTTTTTTAGTAGAGATGGGGTTTTACCATGTTGGTCAGACTTGTCTCAAACTCCTGGCCTCAAGGATCCACCCGCCTCAGGCTCCCAAAATTCTGGGATTACAGGCATGAACCACTGTGCCTGGTTTAGAAGTGCCTTTTAAAGACTCCTCAGAGATTTTAGTTTTGTGCATTGTGTGGGCTGATGGTAAACAGAATTTCTTGGCCCCGAACTTATCTTCCTTGGAATTCAGGAGCCCATCTTCTTGCCCTTAGAGCAGGTGGCCCTAAGCCCTTGAGAGGGGATCCTGCTTTGCCTCACCTGGTGGTCACCTATGCAGTAGCTGACCCTCAGTGATGCCTTAATGTTTGAGGTTGCCATTATCCATGATACAACCTTTCTTCGTCTCCTTCCTAATCATCCCACAGTTCAATAGTGCATGACTAGAGAGAGCTTCACCAATCTCCATCTGGCCGAACTTCAAAAGAAGTGGAAACTGAAGCAGGGTTTCATCTGCTGAGCATCTGAAGCTACTGGAGTTTAGGAGAAATAACTTTCAGAAAGCATGAAATTCAACCAGTGGTGGAGAGAAAGACTAGGAAATAGAGGCAGCAGGATCATTAGGGAGTTGCTGGGGACTGTGTGCCACATATTTTTAGTGTTGGAGTCACCCGCCAGCCACCATCACTGTGTGAGCTCACATTTCTCCCAGGGAGCATCTTGGACACTGAGTCATTACATTCCTTTAGAGTGATTTAACTCAACAGCTTGACACCTTCATTAATTTTACAACACGAAGCCTGGGTGCTCTCTGCTTCCTCTTTAACAGTGCAGTGCAGGGAAATTAGAGGAATATTGAAAATATAAAACCAGGGGATACTGGAAGAAGGAGCAGTCAAGGAGCTGTTGAAAGACATCATGTTAAGAAATTGAACTCCTTGTCTTTCCTTGGTATCTCCTGGGATCGAGCACCCAGCTCTTGCCACTCATCTCTGGCAAAGAAGCCTTTTATTTCCGTTCCTGGCACGCTGGCCAAACCTCTGACTTGCAGCCAGCTCGTTTGCCTTCTCTGCTGAGGTCACTGCTACCGTGATCCGTGTATAATGGCATTTTCCTCCTCTTTTCAGTATGAAGGCTATTACAGTTTCTTCTCTAAACAGGACTTCAAACAATTTGCTGCCAGTTGCATTTCAAAGCAAAGGAAAAGGCAAATGTCATCCTTTTTTTCTCCCCTCTTTGGGTAACTTCTTTGTTGGTTGCATCAAAAATTAGAGGGGCTGCTATCTAAATTCAGGTGGGAATGCGTGGGGACAAGGCATTTAAATTTGCTTTTCTTTCTCCCTGAAGGAGAAAAACCCTTTTCCTTCTCAACCTTTCCTAAAAAGGAACTTTGATCTTCTCAACCTAGAAGCAAGGGTTTTCATTTCTTCCAGGCCGGCGTGTGCTCCTCAGCTCCTTCTGAGGTGTAGTGACCGTCGCCCGCTGCATCAGCAGCTCTGCGTTTCAAGCCGTGCTCCTCCACTGCACCAGTGGCCTTTGGGCTGGAAGTTGGCACCCAGAGTCCTCGGCTGGACACGAACACCTCTCCAGAGTCACCCTTACGTCCCTAAGATCACTGTCCCTTGACATTAAATAGTGCGGAGTGGTCTAAGATGCTTTTTATTTCAATATACATTTCTGGAAGAACTACTTTAATCAAATAACAAAACAATGACATTCTGGCAAGCAGTTCATGCAATATTTTTAACTAAGGCCAAGGGAAAAAAAATTAAATGGCAGAGATATTTCACTTTGAAAGGTACTTTTCGCGCATGTGAAGTTGCCACTTTTCATAAAGGCTTTTACTACATATATCAATGAGTTTTAAGAGAGACTAGGGTCAATAATGCATGCTTTAGAATTCCCTAAATACAGATTTACACAATAGGCTTAAAATATATTATGTTCTATCATGTCAACTGTTGTGCATTTCTACCAGCGGTATTTTATTTCTTCAATGTGAAAAACAAAAGGACAGAGGAAAGTAAAGTAAAACAAAGGAAATTAGGGCCCACAAGCTTAATTAGTATAGGGTTGTAACCCAGATCAACAGTGGGAAGGACACGGTGACAAAACCCAGGAAATTCCAAGTCCAAAGAGAGGCTCTTCCCTTTAACTCCTTGAGTGCCAGGGCACTTGCCAGCCAGCTCCTTACCCAGGTGCGGGAGGCTACCTGCCTGCAACTCGCTGTCTTTATTGTTGAACTTCCTGGCTTTTGTTGACTTTCCCTTCTCCTCTCCTCCTTTAATGTACATGAAACATACCTTTGTGTGTGTGTTAATTATAGATAAATGGGCTAAAAGTACCTCTTGGTTTTGTAACCCTCAGAGAAGGGGAAAGAGTACAAAAAAAATTCCTGTCACTGTCATCTGTTCATTTTTAATGAGCAATTTTTAAAAATTGAAAATAAAAGAGGAAAATGAATAGGTGTTGAACCAGCCCGTGATATGTAAATGCCAACTAGTAATTAGCTAAAACCTCAATTTTCATTCTGTTTCATCTTGCAAAACATTTCATTTTCCCTGAGTGAAAACACTTAATTTGGGCTGTGCGAGTTAGCGGAGCGGCCGCCCTGGCCTGCGCCTCCGCCGGCTCCGGCTAGGGGGCACTTTGGCTCTGCGCTTCTGCCGCCTGCGGCTCGTCCACCTCAAGGTTATTCCCCTCTTGCCATTCCAGTGGTTTTGCTCCGAGTGTGCAGGCCCCTCCCCCCCACTCCCGCTAGTCTGGTTTCGGGGAGCCTGCTCCTTGTCCTTGCAGAGGCGCGTATTGAATTTTGGCTGACCGAGCCTTCCTCTGCATATTAACTTTCCCCTCTTACCTGGCTGTTGGGCCCTTGGCTTCCCTGAGTTGCAGCCACGCGCTGAGAACAGTTTTCTGGAAGCTTGCTTTCTCCCTTTGAGGTTGCACACAGACCTGCCTCTAATTTTTGTTTGTTCCCGCTGCTTTTTTAGTCGTTCTTTTCATTTTGGCAGCTGGGGCACCTCTCCTTGATTGAAGCTCACACACATTTGCCCTCCCGCCGCACTGAGGTTGAGGATTCCGACTTTTCCTTTCTTTTGTATGCTCATAGATTTGTCTTCAACTCTGGTTTAGGGTCTGCCACCTTTTGGGTATGTTCGTCGAATGTGGCTTGTGGTTGCCCCTGCCTCCTTCCCTCCCCAGCCTGTTCCCTAGCTAGAAAGAGAGTGTGTAGACTTGAGAAAGAATGGGGAGCCCGGCCTTGTGAATGGCAGAGCAGAGAAGAGCTGCATGTAGAAAACCAGAATTATGTTGTCCTAGGACCCTGGATCCGCGAGTGCTCTGCCTGGAATCTCAAGGAACATGGCCTCTTTAGTGAGATATATAGCTTCATAATTAGCCCGTTGCATTTTTTCACGAGTGCTAGCATCAGCGTTCTACGATGTGTTTCTCTGATTAACAGCTGCTTTGCAACTATTTCCTTGTGCCGCCGATGACCATATTTGTCAAGGAACTCCTGACAGAGTACTGATTTCTTACTAAAATGCAGCATTTCTGTTTGAAGAGGGTTCTCGTTCTTGGCAGTGCCTGGCTTTTTAAGTCAGTCCTTGTTAAAGCTCGAGTTGGCTTTGGTCTAACGCTTGTTAACAGGATTCTGGGTATCTAGTTTAGAGTATGAACGTAGGAACCTTTCACAGGCAATTTAATCTTCTGAGCAGCGCACGTGGAGCAGTGCGGGCTGGAATGGGGTTTCGGCCTGGAGATTATATTGGTCATTTTCTTTTGCCCTCTAGTTGTGATCTCTCTGGGTTAAAAAGGACTTGGCTTTGGTTGTGTCATTAATTTTTGAATATTTTTAATATTTTAAAATGGCTAATGAATGCTCACGTTTTAGGAGATAGACGTGTATATAGTACACAGGAGTGCTGGAATTGGTGGCATTCCAAATAAGTGTCACTGGAGACAATGCATCAGGTTTACATGTCAGGTGCAAAGTGCTAAGGCTCCCCCAAACCCCGGGTTCATTATTAGGCAGGCTCTGTTCTCCTGTCCCCCTTGTGCAGAAAATAAAGTGTGCATTCTGGGGATTACAATGTGCAGGTCTTTTGTAGGAGAGTGGAAAACACATAGGAAGCATCTCTTCGGTGATGTGAGGACTGTCAGGAACCTCGATTCTTCTCGCCAGGGATTACTTACCCTACACAATGCATTTAACAGCACATAGTTCATAGTAGATAACCCCTGAGTATACTGTATTCCATTGATTTATACAGTTACAAATCTCTCTCAATTGGCCAGTCATCTTGGATCCAAAGGTGTTTTTCAACCTGAAGTCACCCCCCCCACAACCCCCGCCTTTTTTCCAAGTTGCTGGCGGTGACTCCAATGTAACCATTGTTATGAGACGGTAAAGACCAGAATTTACTCCTCTTCCTCACACCTCAGTTTTA
This sequence comes from Cebus imitator, assembly GCF_001604975.1. Taxonomy (NCBI): domain Eukaryota; kingdom Metazoa; phylum Chordata; class Mammalia; order Primates; family Cebidae; genus Cebus; species Cebus imitator. The sequence goes on from NW_016107330.1 coordinate 1,746,010, forward strand.
CCTCTAACTTTAAGTGACACATAGTGAAAATTATGAAGTTTCCCTAAAATTGTGGAGTTCGTGGTGGCAGGGTTGTTTTATTTTGCTTTGGCTGGAGAAGAGGACAGAAGGGGGTCAGGGAGAGAAACTTTGGTCTGTTTTCTTCAGAGTTTGTCTTTATTTTTATTAAACTAGCTATTGGTAATTTGAGGTGCACTCATTAAGAACTCAGTGCAAGAGGAAGGGAAAGGAACGCTGATTCCATATTTATCACAGGCTCCCCAGCAAGTGGCTTCGACAGCGGCATCGGGAGCTTAGCGCCAGAATTCTCCCTGGCTTGCTGCACTCCCACAACATGTGCAATAAAGTTCCGTTTTACATCTTTGACATTGAGGCGGAAGATTTGGCCTGAATTTATGTAATTTAGTTGGGCACAAATATAACCCATGAATAGTCACATTCATCTTCTAATTAGAAAATCAAACGATAATACAGGACAGGCTGCAGGCACCCCATCATTGAATCCAACAAAAGCGTGTTGTGTGTGTTGGGCCTCTGCAGAGGAAAGTCAGTTGAATTGCTTCATGAAGTTAATGAAAAGTGCCCAACAATAGGTGGGTGAAAAACACAAACCGAGCCCCCTGTCAGTTATTTAGTGTGTGAAGATGTTAGCATTATGGGTGAAGAGTTTCAGAATCTTCTCCCATCGATGTATGAATCATGGGGCTATAAAATTGGACAGGTCCTTCCCCCCATTTTGGAGTGCCAGCTCCTTGTGGGGAGGGAGGAGAAGAGTAAAGAGTAACTGAAGAAATGATTAGTGAAAGGAGGAGAGAGGTTCACACTTACATGTAGTCGCTTATCAGGGCAGCTTTCTTATTCAGCACATTAGGCTGGGGCTATTTGGGTGCTTTATATTTTTGCATCTAGTGTAGTGATGCCGATGCTGTTAAATATGTGATTTGCCTGTCGCCTGCATTTTCAGACAAAGATCAAGAGGAACATAAACAAGCCCCAAATATACTTTATGTAGGCGTTTGGCAGTATTATTTTATATGACTTGAAATTAGTGCATGGAAACTTTAAAAGAAATTGTTCATATTTTTGCAAGTTTGAAGTGTGCCGGGACTTTGTCAAATTCCCGTTAAAATAAATACGTCAATTTCATCTCCCTTCCAAATTCATTTATCTTGCTTTTTTAAAAGGTGTTTTCTACTTTACCTGATGTTTAAATTGGATTCACTCGTTTATGCTGTTCTTTGCTATATCCCCCACGTTCTTCTTAAATGAATTACTAATGACAGAGCACTCCATCATTCCCTCTCTGCAGCCACTTTAAGGAAAGCATGGTGATCTAAACCTTTTAACCTATTAAAGATGATTTTTCCCAATTGAATCAGACCCACCACAGGTGTAATAACTAATCATTTAAACTACACCTGCTATTATGTATTTTTAAGCCATTATGCGTGTTGGATAGATGATAATTCATGTTTATTGCATTGTCCGATGGATCCGTTTTGCCTACACTAGGCTGATTAATGTATTTAAAGAAATAAGAGATGCAATTTTTTAAAAAAAATTGATGGAATGCGCCAAGCACTGCATTGAGTGCACCATTAAACCCATCAGAACTTTGCTCTCTGACCAGAAATGCATATACCAAGGACTAGATTAAAAAAGCAAGGTGAAACCTGTGTGTTCCAGTGGTGGGATTCTGTTTTCTTTCTCTGTCATGGAAAATTTTGGAAGGATGAAGGAAAGGTTTCTGTTTCTGTGGGTAAACGATAGGAGCTGTGCTGTTAGCATCTTCTGCTTAAGACCTGTTCATCCACATTTCCGCTGACACCTGGTACACGTATCACATGCAGCATGCAGACTACCGCATGATACGAATACTGTAATTTTCTTATGTGAAGGTGTATTTTTTTCTCCAGGTGAAGAATAGCTATCCCCATGCCATCTGAGCTGTGCAGACTGGTGCTGACCCCGGGGGCCAGTGACCGGGTACCTGTTCCTTCTCTTTCCAGAGCAGGGGCCTCACTTCCTTTTGTTTTTCTCCTTGTCTCCCATTTCTCCTCTTTCCTTTTTCCCCCTCTCTTCTGTTGTAGCTCTTCGTGTACTGTGGTTTTCTTCTCCCCTCCCTCTCCCTCCTTTACCCATCCCCTTTGCTTTTTTTTCTCTTCTTTTTTTCCTTCTTCCCTTCTCCTATCTCTTCATTAAAATGCATCAGTGTTGTAGATGTTTGTTGGATTTCTCTTGATTTTGGTGTGGGCTGAGGAGATCTGGTTGAGGGGCTTAGGGGGTGAGTATGCGGTTGGAGGGAATCTCGAGCGTTGATTTTTCTTTAGACCAGAACTGGCCCATTACTGCCGTTCATGATGGCGGTTAGTACTGTTTGCAGCATTGGAGGGCAGATTATAACCTGTGTGGAGCTGGGCATGGCTCTCAAGGGACACTAGTATGTCCTGTCAGTGACATGCCCAGGTCTGAAAAGTCAGGATACCGAGTTCATCCTTTAGGGGGAATGTCTAGGGTAATCCTCCCACAGAGGGGAGACAGGGAAAATGAATACAGGATTTCCCCTGGCTTTTTTCTTTGATTTATCCTCATGTCTTTTGTTCCCAAAAAGTCTGTCTGGTCTCAGGATTACATTCATATAAATATGGGAAGGAGATGATTTGTAACTTGAATTTAACTTACAGTCATAGGACGTTCTGTTTGAGTCTCTGTACGACTGGTTCCCTTAGTTCGAAGGATCTTAGAAAACTTGCTTACATCTGGCCCCTTAGACATTTTTTCTTTCAACAGCATCTGAGTGCACTGCAGGGCCTGTTGACTTTATCTGTAACATGAGACCATATTATTCTTTTGGTTTTGATGAGGCGAATACCAGTCATTTAAAACAGCCCCTTTCCTACCTGGGGCAGGTGGGCGGTTCCCACCCACAGGGCTGGTGTCTGGGGTGGGAAGTAGATGAGCCATGCGTAAACACACACTTTGCCTGCGCTGAGTGATGTGAAGGTTAATACCTGCAGCAGCGCCCTTTCCATCCCCTGCCTGGCTTATTTGTAGATAGGAAGATTTCATTAAATAATATTCATTACCAGAGGCAGGTAGACAATCTGTCAATCTGTCAGCTTTTAGCCATGAAACTCCAAACTTTACCCTTTGAAGGCTCTTCAGAACTCAGCTCCAGTGCAGAAGCGGGGCCAGTGTGAATGGCAGTGGGTGTTGTCTTCGACATAATCCCTTCCAGCCGGGACGCCCTCAGCACTTTGCCAGGTTCTGTAGACAGCGTGGCCTCTCCCTTGCAGTTGCTTGCAATGTCGTTGGGGAGGCAGCCTGAATATTAGAAGACAGTGTGATGCTGTCTTCAGTTACATGGTACACACTACAGGCATTGAAGAATTTAAGAGAACAGGGAGATCAGAGATGGCTTGCTTATTTAGGCAAGGCTTTGAGGAGTCAGAATAGACTCTTAAAGGGCTGTGCTGATAGAGAGCATGTGTGTGTGTACATGTACACGAGGGGTAATGTTTAGACAGGTGGAGGCAGGAAAGGGAGGCCTTCCAGAAAGAGAGCATACAGGGCGCAAGGGCGGCGACATGGGTGCGCATGGCCACACCTGCCGGGGAGTGTGAGGAATCAGCTGGAATGGAGATCAGGAGGAACAGGAAGGATCATCGCAGGCCTGAAGCTCGGCAGAGGGATTAGATTTGACAGACTCAGATACAGGAAGCCAGTGAAGACAGGGAAACAACATCGCCTTTCATTTAGGTAGATTTTAAGCTTAAGAAATAACTGGTTATAAATTTGACCACAGTAGTATGCTTGTCTCTGTAGAGCTAGGAAAAACTCCTAGGATTTGTAATCTTGAAATTCAGACTATTGAAGTGAAGTTTCCTTCTCTGTTTTCTCTCTCTTACCAGATTGCCACGGCAGTGAAGTTTCTTCAGAATTCCCGGGTCCGCCAGAGCCCACTTGCAACCAGGAGAGCATTCCTTAAGAAGAAAGGTACAGGTTCCCCAGGGCTGTGCAGCGTGGCCTGCAGAGGGACTGGGGCTGGGGCAGATGGAAGCCACGGTGCAAGGCAGGTGCTGAGCTGCCAAGACCTCCTAGAGCTGCCCCATGGGGCTGAGGCGAGCACCCCCAATGGGGCACATAGGTTTCTTTCCTGACAATGGAGCAGCGAGATGACACGATTTGGGTCATTAAGCACAGAGGACTCAGTCCAGTCCGTCATGCAAAGGCAGCATTCAGTAGCAGAATCGGCCCATTGGATGAGGCTGTGGAGGACTTCTGCTTTTTGGCCTGCTCTGTGTCGGTGACCCTGGCTGCAGGATGACTAGCTTAGGTTAGGAGTTCAGCTGCTTCAGAAGAGAATGAGAAAGAAAGAAATGAAGGACGAGGGAAACGAAATGACTAAACAAGGTCAGGTTAAAGGCAAGCTTGGGGTCAGTCTGATTTACAGATTGAAGTGCTAAATTAGTGGTTTTATGGTATTTCTGTAAGCAGGGATGAAATGGACCCTGAAAAATTCAGTGTTGTCTGAAGAGACAGAATCTATTCTGGTTCTGTTGGAATTTAGGGTATTATTCTTTTTTGTAAAATGAAAACAAAAAAGAAACTTGACTTTTCACTTTTTGTACATTTAATTTTCTAGAAATCTGGGAAGTTACTTAAAGGTCCTATATACCATGAGAGGCAAAAGTGAGCTTTCTTCCTCCCAAAGCAAAACTATTTTTCCTTAAGAAGCTGGCATGCCAGCCTCGAAATTCTGGGTTTTGAGCTGTCAGTCATTTTTGGCTGGAATGGGTGGGTGGCATTTCCTAGCTCTGTTCCGTGATGTCCCACTGAAGGGATGCAGCAGGAACCATTGGTCCCTTCACATGATCATGTCCCTGGGCCACACTCACAGGGTTTGGGCAGAATAAGCCCAAACATTTCACCACAGGCAGCTGCTTCGCAGCAGCCCCAAGGCTGGGTCCCTGTGAGGTCCCTGTGACAGAGTTGGTGAGGAGCACTGCGTGCCTGCTGGCTGACTGCATTGTGCTGGCCCCCCCATCATTAGGAGATTATTAAAATTTGGAGTGTGTTGGCTGGCCTCGACACTCTGCAAGCATCATGCCATAAAAGAGTTTTTCCTTGAAATATGTGTACCTATGGGGAGTAATTAATCATAAAAGCTTAGGGATTTCAGCTCTCTCATCAAAGCATTGAAGCTGGGGAAAGCTGAGCCTAAAAGCTGAGCTGATTACCCGGGGTAACCTGAGACAAAATCTATGGTTGCCGAGAGATCCTTAGCTCCAGTATATTGTGCAATATTATAACTGCCTGATCTTCTCTTCCACCGACAATGACCAGTTAGTCCTCATTTTCTCTCAAACGCAGCTGGGTTAGAATTTCATTTGCAGAAGGTATTTAGAGCAATTTAGAGACAAATGTCTCTGGTGTTTGCTCGGCACTTCCCCACCGCAGGCCTTGCTGAGCAGTTTTAGTATCAGGAGCTCCATCTAATCTGTTTAATTTTAATAAATCCCTGACTGGGAGAGGGAGCAAAAAAAAAAAAAAAAAAAAAACAAAAAAAAAAAAAAAGGGAGAGAGAGAGAAACTCTGGACCAAATAATACTTCTTTTGAGTTACTTGGCTAATAATTACTGTAGAGAGAAAACTGTTTTTTGCAATTAATATTTGTTGCTCCTTTAGGAAAAAAATCCAAATGATTAATTCATCCAAGAACCATTGTACACCCTGTGCCCTGTCCCCCTACCCCCATCAGGGATTTAGCCGAGAACTGAAGAGACAAAATCCCTGCCTTCGCAGAGCTTAAATTCTAGTGTAGGGAAGGCAATTAGCAAATGGGAAAATGAAATCAGTAGGTTGTCAGATGGCAAGCGCCACAGAGAGTAATGAATGAAGCAGGGAGCCAGGGTGAGGAACGCCAGGGTTGGTGTGAGCTGGACTGCGATCTTAAACAACGTGAATGTCAGAGTGTCTCAGAGAGGGCGGCACGTGAGCAGGGACCTGAAGATGACTGTTGGTACAGTGGACATAATTCCTTCATGACCCCTAATTTGGGTTAGAGTTTTTAGAATTTTAGGCATCTGGCATCTTGAGAGGCTATCCTTGCCCTTCATCCTCTAAAGAGAACCACGTGAGCTTACCCCATACTTAAACCCAGAATCTCTGAGGTTAATCACCCATCTCCATTATCCTCTAGAATGCTGCTTCAGTCAGTAATTATCCATTTCCGAGTTGAATCCCAATGGGGTAGGTTCTGGCAGGACCTTTCCTGGGCAGAGAATTCCAAGGTTTGATTGGCGTCTGGGGAAGAAAAACCCCTTTGCAGATTTAAACTTCACTTTTAAAATTTCAGGCTGTTCCAGGGTCAGGTCGGCCTGGCACCATCTCTGATGGGGATGAGGGTGAGCATCTACCCGGTCCCAGCAGTAGTTGTGGAAGGAAAGCAAGTTGGCTCGCTGGCCATTGGGAGCGGGAGGAACCTGGGTTCTGGCACCCGTGCTCTTGGCCTCCCTGCAGGAGCCTTGCAGCGCTGGGCTTGGAGCACCGGTTCTGGGAGGGCTCTGAGCTCCTGGAGTCTTGGCTTTTCCTAGCAATGTCACTTCAGGGAATTGCAGTGGAGCACTGACTTGAATTATAATCTTGACTTTCTTTTTTTTAATAAACATCTCTTTCCTGAAAAGGCAAATCCAATTTTGTTTTTCTTTTAATATTATTTAATATTTAATATAGAAATTGAGGTCCCTGTAGTGCATGTCAGTTCAGTGGAAAATGAGGGTTACTTTAGGTGCATCAGCTGAGTTTGTTTCATTGTGAAACCGCAGCCTGGAGCAGGGCTGCATCCTGTCTGTGTTACCACTGGGTTAAGTGTTGTGCTCTCTGACTTTTCTGGTGGGGGTGCTCGGTGAGGGCGAGTGGGGAATGGGTGGGGTAGGGATGGAAGAGCATTGGTTTGCAAAGGTCTTTCCCGTTTGTTTTTTGTTTGTTTGTTTTGTTTTGAGATCTCTTTCAGATGCTTTAAAGTCTGAACATGGGGCCATTAATGAGAAACATGAAGTTATTAGAATCATTTATCATTTTCTTTGAAGTTTGTACTGCCATTTTGTGTAATTTACAGTATTTCTTCCTTTTATCAGGAATATTTTAGATGAAAGAGAAAAGCAGCTGCTCACCTTCGGAGTATTAGAGTAAATGTTTTTGTTTTCCTTCCAACCACTTGATTGTGCAGATGACACATCAACTGCAGAATCAGCCACACATGAAGATAATTGGGCTGTGTGTGGGGTTTAAGCCCTCACAGAACCAGTCTATATATAGAAGCAATTCTTGCCAGGCAGGCATCATATCTGGGGCTTTAAGCAGGCTGCAATCCAGGAGGTTAGAGTAACGTAAAAACAGCAATACAATCAGTCCAGAAAGTTAGAGGCTTGGAAATTGTCGTCAATAGGCTTATGTTGATTTGACACCCTATCCAACCACAAAATGTAGGAGGCAATCTGCTTCCAAACACGTTTGGCAGGCTGAGGATGAGGTGGGTAATAGTGATGCTTGTTTGTGAGGGGGGCGAGGTGGGGGAGGAGGATAGAGTTGTCTGTTAACTTACTCTAATGTATCTATTGCAAAGCAAGCTTCTAAGAAAGACAAACATCATATATTTTTCTGTGTAACCCTGCATGGTGGGGCCTGGGTGGTGTTGGCTCACACTCACACTGTGTCCTTCTCAAGTGTCTTAAGTAAAGGGCTTTTTCCTCCCTCATGCAATAAATGGGCCTGGTTGGGGTGGGAAAACTAAACAGATAAAACACACCACCATACTTTCTCATTCTAAGAGGTGAAACTAGATCTTATCCTTCTACTGTTCCTGGAAGCAGAAACCCCGGTAGCAAAACCGCCTCCTTGCTGGAAATGAACTTGAAGAAACCTGAGGGTCCCAACCTTGGTAGTGGGCTAGAGGTGAAGGGCTTCTCTGTAGAGTATTTCAATGGGGAGTAAATTCTTACACAGATTTCAATTTAACTCTCTTTTATTACTTTTCTTTTTTTTTTTTTTTTACGTCCATTTCATGAGGTAGTTTGCATGTCCTTGAATGGAATCTCGTTACCATGAAAGCTTTTTTAGCATTGATTTCATAACAGTCTTAATTTAATAGCTCCGTCATTACTGAGAAGCTCTGGGAGTGGGGCCCTGGCTTTCCAGGTCACTGACCTTTTAATTACAAACCTTGTTCTGATGGCCAGGTTATCGACTGGACAGCTCCCAGCTTGTGCCCCCAGGATGAAAACGAAAATAACTGTGTTTCCTCCCCCATCTCCAGGAAAAAAAAATTGTAACCTCTTGTGTTTCTAAAATTAATTTTCTCCTTCAGCTTTACTTTATAATTAATTCTTTAATGTGTCTTAGTGAAGCCAGAAGTCTTTTCACAAAGCTTTTCCTCCTAGAGCTTGGGTCCAGCAGATAGCTTGGGGGGAGGGCACAGAGATCTTGCCAGCTCCCACCCCTTGCTTGCGTGTGGCCCATTTCCTCATCCTCAGAAACTCCTGCAGCTGAGCTGGAAGGAATAGAATTGGCTCTGTGAGGGGCTGTCTGGCCCTTCTGATTTTTTGTTAACGAGACATGGAATGTGGCATCAAGATTTAGATTCATTCCTATATTTGTTGGAGTCATTGAAGCCGGTATATTCTGGACATTTTTAAAAGAGTCCCCATTCTGAGAAAAGACAGGAGTTGAATGATTCTCTTATTGTTCTTTACGTCTCTGTTCGTTGTGGATGACGACAGGAAACAAATGCCCTACAGGAGTTCTGCTCAGTCATGAGTGTGAACCAAATAGGCCGATCTGGGTTCTCTCACTGACTGAAGAGGAAGAAAAACAAGAGAAGACTGTGGGCAGAATGTAGGGTGACAGCCAGTGGTTCTGGTTTGCTCAGGATCGCCCTGGGTTCAACCCTGAAGTGCCCATGTTGTGAACAGCCCTGTGGTCCTGGACAAATAGGTCACCCTAGCGGTAAAAGCCTTTCTCAGGAGTGAGAACTAACAAGGGAGACAAATCGGGTTTGCTTTTGGAACCTGAAGGAAGAAGGCAGAGTGAGAAGAGTCCTCTGGCAGTGAGTCCCGGAGAGGTCTGCCTGCATCAGCCTGGCATCTTCTGCACCCACTTCCTGCCCTTTCTCCTGTAGCCCTGCCCTGGTGTGGGTCCAGTGCAGAGTCTCTGGGGGCGGGGCCGTGCCCTGCAAGTGAGTGTGGAGCTGCTCGTGTGGAGCAGGCAGGGCTGTGTGGCAGCCGCGCTTGTTCCTGAGGATGATTGAGCATCTCCATCCATCTGTTGTGAACGGACCGTCTTCCTTCCCTGCCAGTCTTGCACCTGCATATTCGTCACCTGCTGTTCTGGCCCAGCCTATTCATCACACCGACTGGTCCCCCCTATCAATTTTCCTGCTCCCCTTGTTATCCAAACTTGTCTCGAACTCCACAGATTTTTCTCGGCATCCAGAGGGAGACCTATGGCAGCTAGGCCAGCTGAATGTCGTAGAAGTAGAGATGTGCTGGCTTCCCTCTTCAGAGTGGAAACTGATGGCATTTGCTGCCCCAAGAAGGCCGAGGCAAGGGCTTTCCTTCACTTCACCCTACGATGGGGAAATAGTGCAGAGGAATTTATGGGGAGGGAGCCCTTTTGGATTTACCCAGTTACTTTGATGGTTTCCCTGCAACTAAAGACTGATTCTTTTCTTAAACTTGTGTGCCTGCAACAGTACTGCAAAGAAAAGCAAACTGACAAAATGACATTGGCATGTATTACTAAAAATTTTTTTACTTATTTTACTTTTTGAAAAGGTAAAGTATATACACAGTCTTAAAAATTCAAACAGTGGAGAAGGATATACAGTAAAAAAAAATGTCTTCTCTTCTCATCCCTGTTCCCTACCCATTCTCTTTCACAGAGGATGTTGCAGTTTCTTCTGTGTCATTCCAGAGATAATCTATCCACATGAAAGCATGTTAATATTTATTACTCCTCCACAGAAACACGAAGGCTTTTTAAATGCAGTGGTAGCATATTTTACACTTCAGTTGTATGTGTGTTGTTATCTTGGCAGTCATTCCAAATTGATACATGCAGACTTGCTTCATTCTTTTCAGTGGCTGCATAGTATTCCATTATGTGCAAGTGTTATCCTTTTAAAAACTAGTCCCAAATTTGTGAACATTTAGGCTGATTCCTGTCTTCTGCTGTTTCAAGCAATGCCCCAGTGAATATTCTTGTCGTATACATTGTTGAATGTGTGTTGCTTTGGCACCATGCTAAAGTCAGAGCATTTTTGCATATGGTGAGCAGGCTAGGGGATGTTTTTCTTGCTTAAATTTCATGAGATTATGTTTTATAGTAAAGGAGATAAAACATTTTTTTTTTTTTTTTTTTTTGAGACGGAGTTTCACTCATGTTACCCAGGCTGGAGTGCAGTGGCGCGATCTCAGCTCACCGCAACCTCCGCCTCCTGGGTTCAGGCAATTCTCCTGCCTCAGCCTCCTGAGTAGCTGGGATTACAGGCACGCGCCACCATGCTCAGCTAATTTTTTTTTGTATTTTTAGTAGAGACAGGGTTTCACCATGTTGACCAGGATGGTCTCGATCTCTTGACCTCGTGATCCACCCGCCTCGGCCTCCCAAAGTGCTGGGATTACAGGCTTGAGCCACCGCGCCCGGCCTGAGATAAAACTTTTTAAAGATAAACATGACTATAGGTAGAAGGAAGGAAGAGGAAAAAGACAGTGTAACAAATTGCTGTTAACACTCAGCATAGATTTGGGTTTTGCAGGGATGGACATTCTGGTTATGTGAAAAATTCTTGCTTTCTTTTTCTGTTTTGAGATGGAGTCTTGCTCTGTCACTCAGGCTGGAGTGCAGTGGCCCAGTCTTGACTCACTGTGGGCTCTGTTTCCCAAGTTCAAGCTATTCTTCTGCCTCAGCCTCCTGAGTCATTGGGACTATAGGCACCGGCCACCATGCCTGGCTAATTTGTGTAAAATTCTCGCTTTCTAAAAGCATAATTTTTCTCCATTTTTTGAAGGGATATGGACTTATAAATTAAATTTCTGATCCAAGGTTAAACATTCAGATAAATGCAAAGCTTCAGAAACTTGAAGATTAGGATCAGTTTTCAAAGGAAATACATGTTCTAGTTTTCTTTCATTGTTATTGGATGTTTTATGTGTCCTAAGCTGTTGATTGGTGTGTATACTCTGTATACAAGTAGTAGTGGTCAGCCTTTATTCAGTACCGGTTGTATACAGAGTAGTATTACATTAGGTACTTCATGAAAGAACGGTGAAGTACTTGTCTTTTATAGTGCAAGAGGCTCATTAAGGAGGTGGGAGTAGAAGCTGAATGCTTATCAGTGGTACCCATGTGCAGCTATGGAATAGAGCAGTATCTCAGTTAGAAGTCAGTAGAATTGGACAGGGAGAGGCAGGTGTTTAGAGCTCACCGGAGGACTGTGAGCTACTCAAGAATGATCTTGCTCCCTTCCTCCTAGTGTCTTCAGCACCCAGCCCAGTCAGCCCTTAGAGTCTAATGAATGAATAAAGGACTAAATGAAGGGCTGACTGGAATTAGAAGACACCAGGGAAATTTTCAAAAGGAGCCCAGGATTTTATTTACGTATTTATTTTGGTCTACGGTTTATGTATTTGTTCAACCCTAGCATACCTGTAGTTTTAGAACTGCCAGTCAATATGCCTTTACCAGCTAGAGTGTGGTGTTTATATGCAGTTCTTTTTTTTTTTTTTTTTTTAGATAGAGTCTCACTCTGTCACCCAGGCTGGAGTGCAGTAGCATAGATCTCGGCTCACTACAACCTCTGCCTCTTGGGTTCAAGCAATTCTCCTGCCTCAGCCTCCCAAGTAGCTGGGACTACAGGCATCGGCCACCTCGCCCAGCTAATTTTTTGTATTTTTAGTAGAGACGGGCTTTCACCATGTTGGCCAGAGTGGTCTTGAACTCCTGACCTTGTGATCCACCCACCTTGGCCTCCCAAAGTGCTGGGATTACAGGCCTAAGCCATGGTTCCCGGCCTGCTCAGTTTTGACCTATTGAGGGAGGCAGTGGGCATAGAGAGAGATGAGCAGGGAAGGGCTTCGTTAGTGAGGGGAGGCTCAGGCAGAAACGCATGTGCCAGTAGCTGGATTGGTCTGTAAGGAGAAAGAAGGGAAGAGAATTGAGGCTGGTGAGACAGGCAGTGAGGGAGGAGCTGGGGTTAGGACCCAATATCATATATATAAATAATGGTATTGCCTAGGCCGGAATGCAGTGGCATGATCATAGCCCACTGAAGCCTCGAACTTTTGGGCTCAAGTGATCCTTCCGCCTTAGCCTCCTGAGTAGCTGGTACTACAGGCACGTGCCACCATACCTGGTTAATTTTTTCTTGAGTTGTTTTGTAGAGATAGGATCTCACTATGTTGCCCAGGCTGGTCTCAAACTCTTGACCTCAAGTCATCCTCCTGCCTTGCCTTCCCAAAGCATTGGAATTACACACATGGGTCAGACAGGCACTTGGCCCATGGAACACCGAGAAACTCTATTTGAGGAAATTTACTCTCCGCTCTGTATTGAAACTGACTTGGCCTGGCAATAATAAGACCAGCCACAAAGATGGTCCTGCTGAGTCTGTCTTCAGGTGTGGGGAATCTGGGCGGGGTTATTGGCAGTAGAAATGGAAATAGAAATGATAGCATATTTATATAGACAATTCTACAGTTTACGAAACATTCTCACATAGTTGATTTTTTCACTATGATCCTAGTATGTAGTGGACAGGTTAATGAATATTTGTTAAATGAATGAATATGTTATTTAATGAATCTCAGAGTAGCTCTTTTCTCCCATTTTACATAGATGAAGAAATTGAGGTTTAGAGGGGCTAAGTTGAGCTAATAAATGGCAGAAATAGAACTGGAATCTATGCCTTCTGACCAGAGTTCTTTGAACTACACCATCTGCTTCCTGGAGAGGAAGGACAGAACCACAGACTTTACAGAAGAAAGAGTAAGCCGTGCTCAGGATTGGGTGTGTGTGGCAAAGGGATGGACTGAAGACTACTCTTAGTGTTGTGTTTTTTTGTGTTAAGCAGCTTTATTGAGGTATAATTGACATACAGTAAACTACATGTATTTAATGTGTGGTTTTAAAAAAGTTTTGACATATGTATAATTGGGAAACTATTATCATAGTTAAGATAATGGACATGCCCAGCATCCCCAAAACTCTCCTCTTACCCCTTGGTAATCCCTTCTCCCTGTGGTCCCTCCACCCCCCATACCCTGGTTTGCAAGTACGCACTGATCTGCTATCAGTATTCAGTATAGATTAGCCTTTTTTTCCCCCTCTTTCTTTTTCTGAGACAGGGTCTTACTCTGTCACCTGGGCTGGAGTGCAGTGGCATGATAATGGCTCACTGCAGCCATGACCTCCTCGGGCTCAAGTGATCCTCCCACCTCAGCCTCCTGGGTAGCTGGGACTATAGGCACACACCACCAAACCTGGCTAATTTTTTCGGATTTTATAGAGACAGGGTTTCACTACGTTGCCCAGGCTGGTCTCGATCTCCTGGGCTGAAGCGATCTGCCCACCTCGTCCTCCCAAAGTGCTGGGATTACAGGTGTGAACCATTGCACCTGGGCCTAGTTTGAATTTTCTAGAAACGTATATAAATGGAATTGTACAGTATGTACTCTTTTTTGGTCTGGCTTTTCCACTCAGCATAATTGTTTTGAAATGTGGCCATGTTGTTGTATATATCAGTGGTTTGTTCCTTTTTATTGCTGAATATATTCCATTATATGGCTATACTACCTATTGATGGACATTTGGGTTGTTTTCAGAGTTTGGATATTAAAAATAAAGCTGCTGTAAATATTTATGTATAGATCTTTGTAAGGACATATCATTCCTTTTCTCTTGGGTACACACATAAGGATGGGATGGCTGGTTCATATGGTAGGTGTGTGTTTAATATTTTAGGAAACTTCTCAACTGTTTCTGAAAGTGGTAGTACCATTTTGCATTCTCACCAGTGATGTATGAGTGCACCAGCATTTTGAGCCTGGAGAACAGGAAGATGAAGGTGACAGATTGTCTAGTAATGAAGCCACTTGGCTTTGGAAATATTTTTAAGAGTGACAGTAGGTCATGTTTGGACTACTTCAGCTTTGGAGGCAACAGTGCACAAACTATCTGGGTTCGAATCCCAGTGTCACCGCTTATTAGCTGTGTGGTCCTGCATAAAATACTTAACTTTGTGGTACTTCGGTTTCTTTATCTGTAAAATGAGATTAATGATAATATTTACTGCAAAAGATTCTTGTAAGAATTAATTGAAAATCGGCTGGGTGCAGTGCCTCAAGCCTGTAATCCCAATACTTTGGGAGACTGAGATGGAAGGAAGGATAGCTTTAGATGGAAGGATCGAGACCAGCCTGGACAACACAGTGAGATCCTGTCTCTACAAAAAATTTAAAAATTGACCAGGCGCAGTGGTGCACACCTGTAATTCCAGCACTTTGGGAGGCTGAGGTGGGTGGATAACAAGATCAAGAGATCGAGACCATCCTAACTAACATGGTGAAACTCCGTCTTTACTAAAAATACAAAAATTAGCTGGGCATGGTGGTGCATGCCGGTAGTCCCAGCTACTTGGGAGGCTGAGGCAGGAGAATTGCTTGAGTCTGGGAGGGGGAGGTTGCAGTGAGCCAAGATTGCACCACTGTACTCCAGCCTGGGTGACAGAGCAAGACTGTGTCTCAAATACATAAATAAATAAATAAAAATTAGCTGGGTGTGGTGGTGCATGCCATTGGTCCCAGGTATTTGAGAGGCTGAGGCAGAAGGATCGCTTGAGCCCTGGAGCTTGAGCTTACAGGAGTTATGATTGTACCACTGCACTGTAGCCTGGGTGACAGAGGAAGACACCATCTCAAAAAAAAAAAAGAAAAGTGGGGGAAGAATTAAATGAAAATGATTTGAAAAGTGCTTAGTGGAGTGCCTGGCACTGAAAAAAAGGGCTTAATTGATGACAACAATGATCAACAGTATATGTTCTCTTAGAAGATATAATCTTAATGGGCTATAGTTAGTTTACTGTAATGTTACGTTAGAAAAAATACTTGTTTTTATCATAAGAATTCATGCATCAGGAACCTCGTGGGGGAATTTTGAGCAGAGAGGGATTTAATACAGGCAGTTAGGCCTGGGCAGTGGCTTACGCGTGTAATGCCAGCACTTTGGGAGGCCCAGGCGGGTGGATGACTTGAGATCAGGAGTTTGAGACCAGCCTGGCCAACATGGCAAAACTCCTCCTCTACTAAAAATAGAAAATTAGCCGAGCATGGTGGGGCACGCCTGTAATCCCAGCTACTCAGGAGGTTGAGGCAGGAGAATTGCCTGAACCCAGGAGGTTTCAGTGAGTCGAGATTGCGCTACTGTACTCTAGCCTGGGTAACACAGCAAGACTCTGTATGTACTATGCTTTTTTCCTTTGCGTGCATACCTATGATAAAGTTTAATTTACACATTAGGTACGCTAAGAGATTAATAGTGGCATCTAGTAATAAAATTGAACAGTTAAAACAATATGCTATCATAATAGTTATGTAACTGGGTTCACCCCTTCTCCCAAATTATTTTCAGATAACTGAGACTACAAAAAGTAAAACCACAGATAAAGGGAGATTACTGTGTATATGTGACGGAAGGATACTTTTATACTTTTCTAGTCTATTATTATTATTTTTTTTTGGAAGACTTGGGCTTTTGTTAACAACTGTAGTTACGTATTTACAGTTTGTCCAAGAGATAAATATTGATGTATTCTGTATCATCACTGGCTTTCTGAGATGATTTTAAGAAAACTTGTCGGCCATGTGTGTTGGCTAACGACTGTAATCCTGGCACTGTGGGAGGCCAAGGTGGGCAGATCACCTGAGGCCAGGAGTTTGTGACCAGTCTGGTCAACATGGTAAAACCCTGTCTCTACTAAAAATACAAGTTCCAGCTTATAGTTCCAGCTACTTGGGAGGCTGAGGCAGGAGAATTGCTTGAACCCCGGAGTGGGAGGTTGCAGTGAGCCGAGATCATGCCACTGCACTCCAGCCTGGTCCACAGAGTGAGACTCTATCTCAAAAAGAAAAAGAAAAGAAAACTTGTCACTCTTATCTGGCCTCACTTAGGGATGGAAGTTCTTTTAATGAGATTTATCTGCTAAGGGTAGGCAAGAGAGTTTTCACCGAAGGGACTACATGATATGCGGGTTTATTGGAACTGTTGGAAAATGTTAGAAGCAGGGATTTTTGAAACTTAACATAAGGTATAACATAAGGCAGTCTCTACTGAAAAACATTTTATGTTGATTGGACTGTAATTAGAAAGATTTAAAAATAACTTTGGATAGTATTCATTAATTTACCAATCCATTGTTATATTCAACATTTTTGAGCTGATGTCTTTTAAAAATAAGTTTATCTGTTGGGGGGTGGTGTATGAATTAGTAATTGTATGAATATGAAGTATTCTTATTTTTGTATAAGATAATGTGCTTCTGTTTTAAATTTATTTTTCACTATAGATAGGCTTGCAAGGTTGGTCAGTGTCCACAGCTTGATCTTCTTTCCATTTGAAATAAGTAAAGGTAACTCACTAACGGTCCTCAGTAAACAGAGTGATGGGGCAAGCAGGCTTATGGAAATTGTGCTGAGAATTGAACAACTCTAGCAAACGTTTCCCTTCCAACTTCAAACAGACTTATTTAGTTTCTTAAACATCCTGATGGGAGCTGATCTCCTCAGACTGCTCCCCTCTCATCAGACAGAAGACTTGGGCATGCTCTAATCTCTTACTGTTAATTATTCTTTTTAGTTTTAAAGCCCTTTAAAGTAATCTTTCTGTAATTAGATTGTTGAGTAGATTGGCTTTAGTAATATGGTGGTCTTAAATTTTGTGTGGATTTTCAGATTGTTAAATGATTGCAGAGGCTTTCATTCATGAAGTTGGAAGTTTACTATACATGATATTTCAGGGAAAAAAATCATGACCCTCTATGATAAATTAAATATCACAACCACATAAATGTCATCTTTTCAATGAAACCGAAAGTGCATAGGAATGGGACTCTTTTCCAGTCTGTTTTTGGCTTTAAGCTGTAAGAAAAATATTTTAGCACTGACAGTAGTAAACCTACGAAGCTAAAGAACAAAGGCATACTTTCCCCAGCTTTGTGAGTCACATGTGGAATTGTGAATTAAATTATTCTAATTGCAAAATTTGGGGTCTTGGCCGAAAGAACACAGGTTGAATTTGAAGAAGTGGCAGTTAGAAAAATCGGTGTAACTTTCATGTGAAGATAATTTGCACAGAATGTAATTGAAAGAGAATAAATATGGAGCTCCATGATGTCCTACTTGAGTCTATTTCTGATATTTACTTACTTTTTTTTCCCCAATGGAAGGCTCTCCTTTAAGCAGTCCTGAAAAGCGGAGACAGTGCTAAAACAGAAATAAAGGTTTAGTATCTCTGATCCAAAATGATTGGGACGAGAGATGTTTCAAATTTTGGATTTTTTCAGATTTTGGAATATTTGCAGAATATTGTAGTGGTTGAACATCCCTAATCCGAAATCTTCCACTGAGCATTTCCTTTGAATGTCATGTCAGCACTCAAAAAGTTTCAAATTTTGGATCATTTTGGATATCAGATTTTTGAATCAGGGATGTTCAACCTGTAACGGGTAGAAATAACAGAAAATAACAAATAACTGAAAATAGCACTGTTCTTTAGAAGATCTTAGTACCTTATTTGGAAAGATTTTTACTATTCATTCATCATCCATCCATCCATCCATCTTTCCATTCAACAAGTATTTATTGAGTTCACATATCTTACAAGGCATGGTGCTGGTCCTGGGAGTGAGGATGTAATGTTACCATTTACATACACAGAGGTCTGGGGTGGAGACCGACTCCCCAGAAATATGAACAAACAAGCAGAATACTTACAGATAAGCAAGGTGCTATGCGAGAGAAGAATGGAGAGGGTGCGGTAGGTTTGCACTGGGAAGGTTGCTGAGACCAGAAAAATGAGAAGTGGTTCTATGAAGAATGAGAGTGCCAGGGTAGAAAGGACAACAAGCTCAAAGACTCCAAGGCAGGAAAGGAGCTTGATCTGATCTAGGAACTCCTGCAGTAGTGAGTGAAAATGAGAGTGACATTTTAGAGATTCCATCTGGTGATGTGATGGAAAATAAAAGTTCTATTCTCCTAGGCTAGAATTGTTCATGTCAGCTGTGACCAAGTTCAGCTCTGTTCACCAAGCTCTCCTAGTCTGCTGTCTGCCAGGTGCTATGGTAAGTGCACTGGGGACATAAATGGTCCACACCCTTAGAGAACTTGGTGATGAGGCTGTAGAAGCTACTAGTAATACAGATGTTTTAATTTACAGGCAAGCCTGAGATAATATGGTACAGACTATATAATAGCCACTGGCATGTGTATTTTGCTTTACAGCCCAAAAGCATTCACACATAACATTTGCCCATTTAATTTTCATGGTAACCTAAGTCATTTCCTCAAAAAGTATAAACATGGGCTTATGAGACATATGGAAGCCCACCCAATTTGAGGAGCAGGTCTCTATCGTCACTGAGTTGAATTTCAGCGTGTAGCCTGCGCCTGTGGACCTGGGCTCTCCCCTTGAAGAATCGCGTTATAGAAATGAAGTCCAGAATGACCACAGAGGTGACTTATTTCATCTATACCTTTTCATATACATTTCAGTAATTATTATGCTACATAGGAAGTGAATTTAATTTGGAGCTTTTCTTGCTGCCTTCCATGAGGGCTTTAATCCATTCTTGTATGTGAGAAGAGGAAGTCTTGGACTCAAGTGTGGCTCTTAAGTAAATGCTGTTGACTTTGTTGTTTTGTATGGATGCTTTTATCAGGACAATAGAGGGTAAATAGGGTGATCTCTGCTCCTGTGGAGAGGTCGAATGGTTACATTACACAATCTTCTAGAGCATCTTGCAGCAAATACATGGGTTATATTAAAAATTGCAATCATATCATTTTTTATAGTAAATTGCTGACCTTATGCAGTGGAATCAGCTTTATTGAATTTCGCCAAAAATGCGTTTATAATTCTGCCATACACACATGATATTCATGTCCTTGCTGTCCATGTGGAAATGTCCCTTTTTATGATGTTAAACAAATTAAATCGACTTTCTCCCGGGCTGCCGTGCCTCACCTTTAAGATCCATTCTCAGGAGTCGAACCTCCATGAAGCCGAGCTCATCTCCATTAGCGCAGATGTCATTACACAGAGCACCCGAGGCTGCTGCATTAGGCAGCTTTATCCCAGCAGCACAGATTCGGCTTGGAGATTCTTTAGAGGTGGCTCCAGGGCAGTAAATGTATCTCGCGCACACTGCCTGAACACTAACAAGGTCTTACCATAATTACTCTGTTTGTTTTGGGGAAATGGTAGGTATTCGTCTGAAAGGATTTCATGGTGAACCAAGCATATATGTGTGTAGTTCGCTCTTGCTATTCACTTGTGAATGATTCATTGTAGAAGTTTTATCTTAAACCAGTTTTTCTTTAATTTTCTCCAGCTCTACTCCCTTTCCAATAAATGTGGTATCAGGAATGCAAACTAATTTTAATGTGAGCCTAACAAAAATACAATCAGAAAGTTATGGCTGGCATGGTGGCTCATGCCTGTAATCCCAGCACTTACGGAGGCTGAGGCAGGTGTGGAGTTCGAGACCAGCTTGGCCCACATGGTGAAACCCTACCTCTACTAAAAATATAAAAATTAGCTAGACGTGGTGGCAGGCACCCATAGTCAATCCCAGCTACCCAGGAGGCTGAGGCAGGAGAATTGCTTGAACCTGGGAGGTGGAGGTTGCAGTGAGCTGACATCATTCCAGTGCACTCCAGCCTGGGCAACAGAGTGAGACTCTATCTCAAAAACAAAAAACAAAAAAGAAAGTTATATTGCATACTTAGATGAAATGCAAACATTGAAAAACGATCTGCTTTTTAAGATTTATTTACTCTGAGTTTGTTCATGTCTGTTATCTCT
This sequence comes from Cebus imitator, assembly GCF_001604975.1. Taxonomy (NCBI): domain Eukaryota; kingdom Metazoa; phylum Chordata; class Mammalia; order Primates; family Cebidae; genus Cebus; species Cebus imitator. The sequence continues at coordinate 1,766,143 of NW_016107330.1, forward strand.
GTATCTATGTTTGTATAAATTGTTGGTTCCCAGTTTAGCACAAAGAGGCAGTATGATTCACTGGAAAAATCATGTATTCATACATTTACTAATTATCAAATATCCATTTCCTCTATGTGCCAACATTTGTGCTAAACATTAAAAATACAAAAAGAAGCCTGGGTGCAGTGGCTCACGTCTGTAATCCCACCACTTTGAGAGGCTGAGGCAGGCAGATCATGAGGTCAGATGATCGAGACCATCCTGGCCAACACGGTGAAATCCTGTCTCTACTAAAATACAAAAAATTAGCCGATCATGGTGTTGCACGCCTGTAGTCCCAGCTACCTGAGAGGCTGAGGCAGGGGGATCGCTTGAACCCAGGTGGTGGAGGTTGCAGTGAGCTGAGATCATGCCACTGCACACACTACTGCACTCTAGCCTGGCAACAGAGGGAGACTCTGTCTCAAAAAAAAGGGAAGATTTAATATTTGTAGTTTATTGGGGTTCCATGATATATAAACAGATGTGGTGTGGGTGATAAAATATTATAGGTGCTGTAATAAGTATCTGAGTGGAGGCCCGGAGGAGAGAGTGAACAGTTTTGTGGTAGGGGAGAGAACTAGTGAGGAAGAGTTTAAAAAGATACTTCCGTTCATGGAGGACGTCCTCTTAATCCGAGCCCTGCAAAAGGATTAGTTGTTTTTAAGATCTGAAGTGAAGTGGTGACTTTTGTCCATACAGGAGGTGATGGGGCATGCCACTAAGGCAAGAGATGGAGGAGACAGCTTGGCAAGTTGGAAAGGTTAGCAGAGGTGGGATCAGGGAAGACCTGGCATGTGTTACCTCAGGAGTGTGGATTTTATTATGTGGACAGTGGAGAAGCCACAGAAAAGGTTCATGTGGAATAATAAATTTCATACTAGCGTTTCAGAAAGCTCTCTCTCAAAGGTAGGGCGGGCATTTGGGGGAGGGGAATGATGGATGAACCAGGGCAGTTGTTGTGGGGATGGAGAGGATGGATTAGAGAGTGAGGAAGTAGAATCTCCTGGAATTGGTGGTTGAATGGATACAAGAGTGAAGAAGTGGGAAGAGTCTGGGCTCAATGTCCAGATTTTTGGCCTAGGGAGCTGGAATGGAGGATCGCAGATAAAAGAGTGGACTGGGGTTGAGAGACGCTGTGAGAAGAGAAGACCCAGAGGGAGGTGCGGGGAACCCTGTCACGTGGTTAGTGGTTATGCAGAGGTGGAGGCCCCACAGTCAAGCAGTGGCGCTGGCTTCTGCCTTTCAAAGTTGCTTCCACAGGGTGACTGTTAGGCTTGCTCTTTCACGCGGACATTGTTAAGTGATTTCACTGAAATTTGAGGCTCTCTGAAGAAAGGGAAGATGGCATTTGTGAAGCAAGTGTTATTTTATCTGGAAATGATTTCTCAGTGAAGCCTCCTGGTGAAGTCTGCTTCCCCCTCCAAGAAGAGAAGATCCCACTGAATCGGGTCATGGTCACAGTGGGCCACTACTCCCACCTTCTGCTGAAAACAGCTTCCAGAAAGTTCCTTTCCCCTCCTTTGTCGTCTGTTTCCTCAGCTGCTCTTCCCTGAGTTTGTCCTTCTCTGTTATATCTGTGTTTTCACTGATCTTCCTGTAACGGTCAGCCTGTTTGCTGATCTGGCCTCCGCAATTTTTAGGTCTTCCCTGCACACCACATGACGTGACGGTTAGTTCCCTGACCTTGCTTGCACCTCGGTTTTCTGGTAGCAGATGGTCTTTGTGGTACCTTTATTCTTACAAATCAGTGGAATCAGAAGGTTACAAAATGTGTGGAGCTGAGGCAGAAAGCCTAAAGGGCAGACTCTCCAAAAGGAAGGATAAAAAAGACGATCACGATATCAACTGATTTCCTGGGAGATCCCAGAGCACGCACAGAGTCAGTGAACTCCATAATATGCATTCCAGGTCACCTGGAAGAGGCAGGGAGAAGGGCATTTTCACTTCTTGAAGCTGCTGCTCCTCTGCCGGTCCAGCCTGATCGTAGAGCTCTCTTGGCACTGCAGCTGTGGTCAGGTCTTCCTCCGAAATGACTGTAGGCTTCAAATACCCATGCAGTACAGTCCAGATCTAATGCCTGGGGCTGAAGGTGGACCTGGTTTGGCCGTGAATTATGATCTATATGCTTTCAAGCATATAGGCTGTATACCTTTTTTTTTTTTTTTTTTGAGACGGAGCCTCACTGTGTCACCCAGGCTGGAGTGCAGTGGCAGTGGCGCAATCTTGGCTCTCTGCAACCTCCATCTCTTGGGACTCAAGCGATCTTCCCATCTCAGCCTCCCAAGTAGCTAGGATTATGATGCATGCCACCATGCCCAGCTAATTTTTGTAGTTTTAGTAGAGATGGGACTTTGCCATGTTTCCCAGGCTGGCTGTACCCTTTTTAAAAATAAAGCCTATCTGAAAGCAAGTTGCTTCTCTGGAGGCATCTTCCTCAGTCTACTTTTTTCCAGCTTTCCCATGGAAAGCAGCCTCCTTCTTGATCTGGGGCTGCAGCAAATCATATGCTGGCCGTTTTGGGAACACATCCCATCCCTCCCCAAAATCACCCGCAGGACTGACCCCACCCACCAATAACACCTTACACCAACCTGCCGTGTCTCTTATTGCCCATTCCTGTCGGGGACAGTCACTGTATCAGTCGACTTTGGTGGACTTTCACCTCTCCTATCTGCTATTTTTTAATTTACAAATTTTAAGTTAAAAAAATTTAAATGAAAGGTATTGTTACCTACTCATTTCTGGTAACTCTTCAAGACACTGACCTCAAGAGCCTTCCTTCTTCCCTACATACAGAGATGGGGGGAGAGATGGGGAAAATGACGGAGGAAAACAGTCTAAAAATGATTTTCAGTGTAAAATAAGGGAGGGAAAAACAAATGTTTGAGGAAACCCAAAAAAAGCACCTCTCATTACAGTAATTAAGCGGCAGCGTTTAACCTATCAGAATGTGCTGCATATGTGAGAGACAGGCAGGGAGCTCTGTGTTTGAAATTAGAGCTGTAATCCTTGGGGAAGAGAATAGTTAAATAATTTGTTTTTGAGGTGCGAGAGCAGAACTGGCAAGGTGTGAGTGTGTGTGCCTCTGTGTGTGTGTGTGTGCATGCGCCCGTGGGTGAGGGGCCGGTGCCTGTGTTTACCAGGAATACCCTGGAGGTCGATATTTATCAGCACCTGTGTGCTGTCAAGAAGCACACAAGCTGCCGTTTGCCCGTTCATTAGGTTTTCAGCAGAGTCCGGGCCTCACCTGTGGCCAGGCGTTGCATCATAACAGCAGAACTTGCTTCATTCTGGCCCTCTGGGACACACAGGAATAGATTTGAGAGACAGGATGAGACATACAGAGAAGACGCAAGCATTAGGGGAGGAGGAAAGCCGAATGATTCTGGAGAGCGTCTGTGGCACAGGCACTGCTGGACAAAGTGTTCCATCTCAGTGGCTGGCACTGCGGAGCCAGTGTGGGCATTCCACCGAGCACGAGGTGAAAGGGGCAGCCCAGAGGCCTGCCGCTGAAACCCCTTTCCGCAGGTGTCCCCTGCCAGTGCTCAGAGCTGTCGGCAGGGCTCCTCCTCTGCTAGGATGAGGGGTTGGGATGACGGGTTCACAGTGTTCTGTCTGCCCTTTCAGCAGCATAACCTTTGTCTCTCCGGGCTCCTGGCTGGAGCTTGTAGGATACTGCGAATGTGCTGCCCCTCTGGAAGCTGCAACATGTCTCCCTGTGGATCCCCAGAGCATGGCAGCTGTGATCAGAATTCCACAGGATGGGGCTGATGAGGATCCATGCACATCCGTCCCTGTACCCCTCATTAGGGAGTTGGGTTGGGGGTGCCTATCTGCACGTGTTCTTTTTCGGCTCAAGCTCTCTCTCGGTCTCTGTGAAGGGTTTCTATTACACTAATAAGGAGCCCTGGGGACGCTAGAGGAGTCCTGGGGACGCTGGCAACAGTGTGATAATCATTCCCTTGGAGGGCTAGAGGCGGTCGGTGTGTGCTGACCTCATCCTGGGGGAGTGCTGATGAAACTCTGGCTTGGCCTTGCCGCCAGATGTTGGGGGTTAGGGGACAAGGTTGCCGGGGTATTTCTTCTGTGGCTTCATTGTTACTAGGCTTGCTTGTCTTTGGGGCATTTCATCAAAACTTCTTTAGTTTTCCTTAAGAACTTTGAAGAGCTGATGAGCCTGATGGAAAATTTTCTGTAATTACTCAGTGCAGAAACACACTTCACAGATACCAGCTAATTAATCCTCAGAGCACCCTGGGGACAGGGGAGAGTAGGTAATGACACTGGTGATTTTCATCCCCATTTTATAGACTGAGAGACTGAGTCACCTGGAAGAATCTGTGATTTGGGCTCAAGGGAGGGCACAAATCTGGAAGCTGAGGTTAGAGTGCTTTGCCTTTTGGCCTCTCTTGGGACCGTTGGGTCTTACCTTAAAGTCATTTGAGTAAGTTATTAAGTAAAGTCAGTCACCTTAGATTTTGCCTCTTCTCTCATCTTTCCTTTCCCCCACTTGATACTAGGTCTTAGATGTAACTGGTATCCATCAATACAGATCCCTAGCATCAATTGTAGTAACTGCCTTGTGTTCTGCTGAAAATATATGCCGTAATTCATTGTAACCAGTCCCCTTGATGGACAACTAGATTATATTCATTTTTCACCATCACAGCAACTCTTCTTTAAATATTCTTGGGAAATAGGTTTTACTTTTGTGATTACCTTTGTGGGGTAAAAACCTCAGAGTTAGGCCAGGCGTGGTGGCTCACGCCTGTAATCCCAGCACTTTGGGAGGCCAAGGTGGGTGGAACACCTGAGGTCATGAGTTTGAGACCTGCCTGGCCAACATGGTGAAACCCTGTCTCTACTAAAAATACAAAAATTAGCCGGGTGTGGTGGTGGGCGCCTGTAATCCCAGCTACTCAGGAGGCTGAGGCAGGAGAATCACTTGAACCCGGGAGGCAGAGGTTGCTGTGAGCTGAGATTGCTCCACTGTATTCCAGCCTGGGCAACAGAGTGAGACTATCTCAAAACAAAAAACAAAAAATAAAAAACTTCAGAGTTGCTAATCTTAGGTTAAAGAAAATAGATATGTTTTCATTTTAATGTGCGTTGCTAACCTGTGCTTTAAAAAGGTGATTTCAGCTTACAGCCTCAACACCAGTGGCCCGGTGCTCTGAGCACAGGTCTCAAACGTCCATGTCGTCAAGTTCACAATTCACAGTTCCTTCTTTTGGCTAAGCATGGAAAACCCTTCCCACTGCAAGCGCACAGAACTATTTGCCTCCCCCCACCTTTTTATTTTATTTTATTTTTTAACGATTTTAGTTTTCTTTTCTTTTTTTTTGAGACGGAGTTTTGCTCTTGTTACCCAGGCTGGAGTGCAATGGCGCGATCTCGGCTCACCGCAACCTCCGTCTCCTGGGTTCAGGCAATTCTCCTGCCTCAGCCTCCTGAGTAGCTGGGATTACAGGCACGCGCCACCATGCCTGGCAATTTTTTGTATTTTTAGTAGAGACGGGGTTTCACCATGTTGACCAGGATGGTCTCGATCTCTTGACCTTGTGATCCACCCGCCTCGGCCTCCCAAAGTGCTGGGATTACAGGCTTGAGCCACCGCGCCCAGCCTGATTTTAGTTTTCTTCTGGAATTTTTTGCTGTTAGTTGAGTAATAGGGAATATGGCTTTATTTTTTCCTAGTGACCAACTGGATTGTCTCGGCACCATTTAGTCTTTCACCGCTCATTTGACATGTCACCTTTTTCATCTACTAAATTCCTAAATATACTGATGTGTGATTAGGGACATTCTATTCTCATTCATTGCTATGCTTGTCTGTTGTTATGCTAATACTGCAATGTTTTTATTATTGTAGATTTGTTACAGATTTTATTTGTTAGTTTTCATTGTACTCTTTTGCTATTGTCCTTTCTTAGAGTATCCCTGGCTTTTCTGGCCCTTGTATACTTCTTAAGACATTTTAGACTCACTTTTATCATCTTCTTCGTGATCCCACCCCACCCCTACCCACTGCCAATCAAAAAATCAGATCCGTTTGAAATTTTGATGATAATTACATTCAATATAGAAATTACTTTGGAGGCTGGGCTCAATGGCTCATGCCTGTAATCCCAGCACTTTGGGAGGCCTAGGCAGGTGGATCATTTGAGGTCAGGAGTTCAAGACCAGCCTGACCAACACAGTGAAACCCCGTCTCCACTAAAAATACAAAAATTGGCTGGGCGTGGTGGCACATGCCTGTAATCTCAGCTATTCGGAAGTCTGAGGCAGGAGAATCGCTTGAGCCTCGGAGGCAGAGGTTGTGGTAAGCTGAGATTGATTGCACCACTGCAGAATTGACGTCTTTGGAGTATGCACTCTTTCCATCCATGAATGTGGGATGTCTTTCAAGTAAAATATGTCATGTCATTGATGCTTTTATACAGTTCTTGCATCGTTTCTGTACATTTCCTTTAATTCTGAGTGCCTGTATTTTTAATTTATTGCTTTAGGCTATTTATTTCCATTACATTTTCTAATTGATCTTTGCCAATGGTTATTGATTTCCGTGTTTTTAAATTATCTTATTGTTTTTAACAGTCCTAATTGTTTTGTTGGTTCTCTTAGGTTTTCTCGGTAGCATATCACATGAAAATAATGTTTTCCAGTGTTGTATGACTTTATTGTTATGATTTTGACTAGCCCTTCCAGAACAGCTTTAATTAAATGTTAGTGCACAAGGAGGTACAATGGAAGGCACAATCACCCCCTTTTCTTTAAAGCATTAATTTAGAGATGAAGAGCATAGGAATAAGAGAAATCGCCATGATGATTCCTAGACTTTTCAAAGTCCTTGCTTTGCAGGACTTTTTCACCTATTTTATTTTCAGTTTTTTACCTATTTGGTCCAGTATTTATTCTTTGGCCAAAAATGGCTTGACATGCTGAAAACCACCTTATTTTAGAGAAGAAAATCAACATTATTTCTATTTTGTCAAGCAGAAAAGCTAAAAGACATTGAAATAACTCCCAGTCCCTTGGCAAACAGATCAGTGAGTAGACCCCTGTATGAGACAGAGCCATTGCCCAGAGAGGATGGGACGGGGGCTGGAGGTCTGTTGCCACGGCTGCTGCAGCGCAAGACACCACTGCAGCCCCTCCACCAAACAGTGTACAGCTTGAGTGGAAAGGGCAAGTTTTTGGCTGAAATAGTAAATAAAACATGGACGCTGTAGGACATCATCAGAAGTGATTATTTATTCTACAGAACTAGAGACTCCTCTTCTCTCAGAGGACAACTGACAGCAGCTTCTGTATCATCAGGCCGCTGTCCTCACCCTGCGACAGATCGTGGTAATGGATGGAACAGGGGGTCATTTTATGATCTCAGTCCTGGGGAGCTGCAGGGCTGGGTTCTTACGCTTTCAGTCTCGCCTCTCCTGGTCCACTCTGCGTTGCTGCCAGATGATAAGATTCCAGTTCTGCTGTCGGCGCGTGTCTTCCCTGCACTCCTTTGGGTAGTTTCCATTGCTCCTAGAATCAAGTCCTGTCTGCTTATATTCTTTCTAACCTGATTATTTTCCTCCACCTTTTATATTGAACAGCTTCAAATTTCCAGAAAAGTGGAATAGCATGTGAACACCCAGTTCCCTCCCCTCCCCTCCGCCCACCTCTCTCTGGGGACCTCCCACTCACCCTTCAAGCCCTGGCTAGCTTGGTAGTCCTCTCCTTTCTGAGGTCTGCCTTGGGGTCCCCAG
>NW_016107330.1:1773935-1790492 GCF_001604975.1 Cebus imitator
CCCTCCCCTCCCCTCCCCTCCCCTCCGAGTGCAGTGGTGCGATCTGGGATCACAGCTGTGCACCACCAGACCAAGCTAATTTTTTTTTGCTTGTTTTTTGGTAGCGATGGGGTTTCGCCATGTTGCCCAGGCTGATCTTGAACTTCTGGCCTCAGGTGATTGGCCTGCTTTTACCTCCTAAGGTGCTGGAATTACAGGCATGAGCCACTGCGCCCAGCCTTCCAGATACCTTTTATTCAGTTTCTTAGTTGTTAACATTTTGCCACCTTTTTTTGGGGAGAGAGTCTTGCTCTATTGCTTAGGTTGGAGTGTAGTGCAACCAAATCTCACTGCAACCTCCGACTCCTGGGTTCAAGCAGTTCTCTTTCCTCAGCCTCCCAAGTAGCTGGGATTACAGGCTAATGCAACCATGCCTGGCTAATTTTTGTATTTTTAGTAGAGACGAGGTTTCAGCATGTTGGCCAGACTGGTCTCAAACTCCTGACCTCATGATTCGTCTGCCTTGGCCTCCCCGAGTGTTGGAATTACAGGTGTGAGTCACTGTGCCTGACCCATTTTGCCACTTTTACTTTGTCTCTCACTCTCTACACACACAGATATACACACACATACACACAAACACTTATCTGACCATGTAAAAATAAATTGTAGATATCATGACACTTCACCTGTAATTACTTCAGCATATACCTGCTCAGATAATGCCATTCTTCCACACATAACCACACCATGTTACCACACTGAAGAAAATTAACACTACTTCCATAAGAGCATCTCATATATACCCCATGTTTAAATTTTCCCCATTGTCCCCACATTACTTTTGTATCTCTGATCCAGGGGACAATCGGGGCTTGTGCTGTGCATTTCACTGCCATGATCTAGAACTGCCCTCTTGTCTGTTCTTGTTTTACTTGTCGTTAACTTTTTTTGAAGAGTTCCAATCAGTTGTTTTATATAATATCCCACATTCTGTCTTTGTCTCATTGTTTCCTCTTGATAAGATTAAGATTAAACATTTTTGGCAAGAATACCTAATAAGTAATGTTGTGTGCTTATTATTGCATCACAGTAAAAGGTGAGAAATGTCAGATTCTTCCACTATTGGCAATGCAAATTTGATTGGTTAATGAGGTGACTACCAGAACTCTCCATATTAAAGGTACATTTTCCCTTTTGTAATTAACAAGTAATCTGAGAAGTGCTTCTTTGAGAGCATGTTATCTGGTTACTCAACAACCTTTCATTCAATGGTTTTAGCAGCCATTGGAGATTCTTGTTTCAATTAACTGTTTCTTTGGAACTTTAGCAATTGTGATTATGTAACTGTATTATTTCTTACTTATTATCTGTCATTTTTCTGGAAAGAGGTTTCTCATCTTTCCTCTTCTGTTTCTTTCTTTTCTCACTTTCATTTAAGTATTATTATATACTTTTTAGTTCAGAGTGCGATAATCTATTATTATCATTTTTGTTTCTTTTTATCAGAGACAAGGTCTCACTCTTATGGCTGTCTTCCTGCCTCAGCCTCCCTAGTAGCTAGGATTATAGGTGTGTACCACTATGCCTGGATAATTTAAAAATAATTTTTTTTCTTTTTTTTTAGAGACCAGGTCTTATTATGTTGCCCAGGCTGGCCTCAAACTCCTGGCCCTTAGCAGTCCATTCTCCTCCCCCGAACACTGCCCCCTGAGCTGCCCCAGTAGCTGGGTTTACAGACATGAGCCACAGGGCCCAGCTGTTTTTCTTTTCCTTTCTCTCTTCTTGTCTCCTTTTCTCCACCCACCCCCAACACATGTGTATGTATCAAAATCAAGATAACTATAAAATTCTATTATCTGATGTACAGACCGTATTCAAATTTAGTCAATTGTCCTAAATAATGCCCTTTATAGAAAAAGAAAAATAATTTTTCTAGTCCACCATCTGATCCATGATCATGAGTTGCATGATTGTCCTGTCTCTTTACCCCCCTTAATTTGGAACAATGTCCTGCAGTCTTCCTTTGTCTTTTATGGCCTCGACGTTTTTGTAGGATAGAGGCCAGTTTTGTACACTGTACTCAATTTGGATTTACCTGATGTTTCCTCATGACTAGATTTCATTTGTCCATTTTTGGTAAGAATACGCAGGAGTGGTAGTGTGTCTCTGTGGCAGCATAACAGGACATTGATTTTGATTTGTTCTATGATTTCACTTGGCTCTGTTGGTTGAAGCGTTATCTGCCAAGTTTCTCCATTACAGAGTTATGCTTTTTTCCCTTTATAATTAATAAGTACCTTTTGAGGAGATACTTTGACACTATGTGAGTAGCCCTTTATCAGCTTCATGAACATTGTTAATGATTCCTCACTGAATCAATTATTATGAAGATTGCGGAATCCTCCCGTCAGTTATTATGAGGATTGCCGAATGCTGATTTTTCTAATCCTCTTACTATTGAAATATATTCTTGCTGGTGTAGAACTCTAGATTGGCAGTTATTTCAGCACTTTAAAAATGTTATTTCATTATTTTCTGGCTTCCATTGTCATCTCTCAGTCTTGTTATTGCTCCTTTGAAGAAGATAAGACATATTTTTATCTTCTGGCTGCTTTTAGATTTTTCTCTCAGTCTTTTGCTTTTTTCAAAAGTAGTTTTCCTATGCGATGTTCCTAAGGTGGTTTTCTTTGCAGTTATCCTGTGTAACATAGAATCTTTGAATATCCGGCCTGATTGCCTTCTTAGTTTTACAAAATTATTAATCATATTATTCTTATTATTTGAGACAGAGTCTCTTCCTGTTGCTCAGGCTGGAGAGCAGTGGTGCAATCTCGGCTAACTGCAGTCTCCGCCTCCCAGGTTCAAGCGATCATCCCAGTTAGATGCCTCCCAAGTAGCTGGGATTATAGGTGCCCACCATCATGCTCAGCTAATTTTTTTGTATTTTTAGTAGAAACGGGGTTTCACCATGTTGGCCAGGCTGGTCTCGAATTCCTGACCTCAGGTGATCCTCCACCTTGACTTACCAAAGTGCTGGGATTATGGGCGTGAGCCACTGCGCCTGGCCTGTTACATCTTGTAATATTGTTCTGTCTTGTTCTCATTCTTTTCTCTTGCTTGGACTCCAGTTGTAATTGTGTTAGACCTTCTTTCCATGTTCTTTATGTCTCTTTTGCTCTATTCTACATTGTCCATCTTCTTTTCACTTTCTTTACTGATCTTTCAGTTTGCTAATCCTTTCTTCTGCTGTATCCAGTTTGCTGTTAAACCCATCTGTTGAGCTCTTAATTTTAATTATTTGCATTACAGTTACCTTGTTTGCATTTTTTTTGGGGGGGGGAGACAAAGATTTTACTCTCTCACCCAGACTGAAGGGTGGTGGCACAATCAAGGCTCAAGCCATGCTCCTGCCTTAGCCTCCCAGGTAGCTGGGACTACAGGTGTGTGCCACCACATCTGGCTTGATTTTTTTTTTTTTGTAGAGACAGGGTGTTTCCATGTTATCCAGCCTGGTCTCAAATTCCTGAGCTAAAGTGATCCCATCTGCCTTGGTCTCTCAAAGTCCTGGGATTGTAGCATGGGCCACCATGCCTGGCCTGATGCCTTTTAAGTTTAGTTTTATAGTAAATTTCTCTGTTTTGTCTTTTGTTTTGTTGAATAGGTTCTTTTAAAATCTTTGATAAACTTTAACACTGGGATATCTACGAGTTTGGGTTTTTAAAATTCATGTTTCCCCCTTGGTCCTATTTTTTTGTATATCTTAAAATTTTTTATTGCATGACAGTGAATAATTGAGAAGCTGTGAAGATATTATTTTCCTCTGAAGTTTACTTTATGCTTGTGTAAAGTGGGACCATATGACCTTGATATAATCAGGATCTGACCTGAGTCGGATTGCAAGGTTTTAAAAAATAAGTCCGCCTTCCCTGGTCAATCCATGTTCCTAGGATGTAGCCCTCTGTGAGTCCTAGCAAAGAACCTGAAGTTCTTCTTGGCTCCTTTTCCTTGGTGGGGTGAACCCTAATATTTGTTTACTGTTGTTGAACTTTTACAGGCTATTTCATCCCAATTAGACGCAGAAAGCCCCTCAGTGCTGTTTTGATTCGAATTTCTCTTTTGAAACATAAGAGCCATTTTAATTTCCATATCTACAAGTTGATTATTCATGTATTTTATCCTTTCTTAGGATTAGGAGATTAATATTTTTAAATGGATTTATTATTTTATATTCTCCGCTTTGGATCTTAAGCTCTTGCCTTACTCAATTAAAAAATCGTAACTGGGTGCAATGGCTTGAGCCTGTAATACCAGCTACTTGGGAGGCTGAGGCAGGAGGATTGCTTGGGGCTAGGAATTAGAGACCCGCCGGGGCAACCTCGTCTTTACAAAAAATACAAAAACTAGATGGGTGTGGCACCACATGCCTGTAGTCCCAGCTGCTCGGGAGGCTGAGGTGGGAGGATCTCTTAAGCACAGGAATTCTGCTCTGTGGACTCCATTTGTTTATTTATTTACATGCCTGTCTATTTATATCTCTCTAGTCCATCTCAAGATGGACAAAAGCTCTGCCTCAGCATTGCATAGGGTATTTGCTCACCTCTCTGCACTTCCCTTCTCTCTGAGGTCTTGGACTCTCAAGTCTTCGTTGCCTTGGCAGCTGCCCAGTTCTTTCAATCAGTTTTGTTTTTCAGTTGTTCTCAGCAGTATTGTTGAACTTTTAACAAGCTGTTTCATCCCAATTAGATGCAGAAAGCCTCTCAATACTGTTTTGCTTTGAATTTCTCTTTTGAACTAAAGAGCCATTTTCATTTCCATATCTACAAATTAACTATTCATGTATTTTTACCCTTTCTTGGGATTAGGAGATTAATGTTTTAAAATTGATTTATAATTTTATATGCTAAGGAAGTTAGCCCATGTCTGGGATTTGTGTTACAAATATATGCTATCAGTTTGAAATTTGTCTTGACTTCGTTTATGGTGCTTTTGTCCAGGCAGAATTTTTTTATTTGTCTATCATTTCTTTTAGGACTACTACTACTACTACTTCTTCTTTTTCTTCTTCTTCTTCTTCTCCTTCTTCCTTCTTCCTTCTTCCTTCTTCCTTCTTTCTTCTTTCTTCTTCTTTTTTTTGAGACCGAGTCTCACTCAGTTGCCCAAGCTGGAGTGCAGGAACATGATCTGGGCTCACTGCAACCACCATCTCTTGGGTTCAAGCGATTCTCCTGTCTCAGCCTCCCGAGTAGCTGGGTTTACAGGCATCTGCCATCATGCCTGGCTAATTTTTGTATTTTAGTAGAGACAGGGTTTCATTATGTTGGCCAGACTGGTCTTGAACTCCTGACCTCAGGTGATCCACCCGCCTTGACCTCCCAAAGTGCTAGGATTACAGGTGTGAGCCACTGCACCCTTTTTGTACCACAGTTAGACTTTCTTGACACTAAAATTACTATTATTATTATTATTATTTTGAGATGGAGTTTCACTCTTGTTGCCCAGGCTGGAGTGCAGTGGCATGATCTTGGCTTACCCCTACCTCCGCCTCCCTGGTTCAAGCGATTCTCGTGCCTCAGCCTCCTGAGTAGCTGGGATTACAGGCATGCGCTGTAATAATTTTTCATATGTATATATATTTTTTAGTAGAGACAGGGTTTCTCCATGTTGGTCCGGCTGGTCTCGAACTCCCGATCTCTGATGATTTGCCCACCTTGGCCTCCCAATCACGCTGGGATTACAGGCATGAGCCACTGCGCCTGGCCACCAATATTATTTTTTAAACCTCAAGTTGTTGTTGTTGTTTTTAAGTAATCAGGAATTTATTTCAGTATATAGAGTATAAGGATTTAAGTTCAGTTTTTTCCAGCTAGTAAAATAATCCAGCAACCATTATTGCATGGGTTAACAAACTTTTTGGTAAAAAGCCAGATAGTGAATACTTTAAGGCTTTGCAGTTGGTATGGTCTTTCAACACTACTCATTGCCACTGTTGTAGCACAAAAGCAGCCATTGACAGTGTATAAACTAATGAGAAATAAAATTTTATTTAGAGACTGAAATTTGAATTTCATGTAATTTTCATGTATCATTAAATTCTTATTTTTCCTCCTAACTTTAAAAAAACATAAAAACTGACCAGGCACGGTGGCTCACGCCTGTAAGCCCAGCACTTTGGGAAGCTGAGGTGGGTGGATCACGAGGTCAGGAGTTCAAGATCAGCCTGGCCAAGATGCGGAAACCCTGTCTCTACTAAAAATACAAAAATTAGCCAGGTGTGGTGGCGGGCGCCTGTAATCCCCGCTACTTGGGAGGCTGAGGCACGGAATTGCTTGAACCCGGGAGGTGAAGGTTGCAGTGAGCCAAGATTGTGCCACTGTACTCCAGCCTGGGTGACAGAGCGAGATTCCGTCTCAAAAAAAACAAACAAAAAAAACAGCAATAAAAACCATTCTTGGCTTGCAGGCCATCCAGAAATAGACAGTGGGCTAAATTTGTTCCCCTGGCTGTAGTTTCCCATCTCTGCAGTTTTTCTCCACTGATTTTCAATGAAACTTTATCCTGTGTTAACTTCCTGTATGTATCTGGATGTACTCTGTTCACTTGAAATGTTTGTGTTCGTTGTCACACTATCTTACATGTTACATTATCTGTTAAAATTAATCTTGCCTCATCATTTTTTCAATTATTTGGAATTTTCTTGGCTATTTTTATTTCTGTATAATTTTCAAAATTAGCTTGCTCAGTAAAAAATGAAAAATAAAGCCTTTTTTTTTTTTTTTNCTCAGCCTCCCAAAGTGCTGGAATTTATAGGCATGAGCCACCATGCCTGGGCTTGAAGTAGAGATTGATGGAGATCTAGTTTGTTTTAGTAGTATCGGATACATTAAATACTAAACGGTGCTAATATTATAAATACCAAATTTAAATCATTATAATACTAAAACAATATTTATACTTTAGTAAAATCATAAATACTAATTATAATAAATGTGTAAAGTATGTAACTATTTTTCACAACTGAGCCATGAAGTATGTGATGGTTGTGCTTTCTCTTTTGTAAAATATTTTTTTCATGGAGTTAATGGGCTCTATTTGGGGATGGGGGTAGATTGCTTAGCTATGTACTTGTCACTGATTGATCCTCATTCAGCTCAGGCTGTAAAATTCCCCTCAGCACCATCAGAGACATCAAGCAACTTACTGTTTTCTTGGTGCCATTTCTGGAGCCCTCTGCTCACTCTCCCGCAGCAGTCTGGGCTGCGCTCACTAGACCTGTTCCCCAGCTGTCAGCCTTTCCCTACGACTCTGGGAAGACCCGTTTTCCCTCTCCTGTGGTTGAGTTCTTGTCTTCTGACTTCCATGTGTTCTTTCTTGGATTGCTTCTTTGGGTTGGTGGAACAGATCCTTCAGTAGCTTCTTGAGAAGGTTGCATGGGAGGTAAGCTTTTTTAGATCAAGTATCTGAAAATATCTTTAATCTGCCTTCATGATTTCATCTTTAGGTTGGCTGGATTTAGAATTCTAGATTGGAAATAATTTTTTATTAAAATTTGGAGGACACAGCCTATTGTTTTCTACTTTTTTGTGTTGCTGCTGAAAAGTCTGAGGTCATTCTGATTCCCAATACTTTCTATACGAGCTGTTTATTTCCCTCTATTTCCCTCTGAAAGCTTTACCTCTTGTCTTTATTCTACATATTCTGAAATTTCACAGCAATGTACACAGGAGGGTCTTTTTTTTTTTCTTTTTTTTCCTCTTTATTTACGAGAGGATCTTTTAATACGAAATGTTCTTGTATTATTTCTTTAATAATTTCCTCTCTTTTGTGTTGTATATCATTTTTTTAGAACCTCTGATAGTTGAATGGTAGATGTCCTGGTTAGACCCTCAAGTATTTAAGAAAATATATTTTCTTTTCTATATTTTATCTTTTGTGCCCTACTTTGTATGTAATTTCTTCTAATATTTTATAATTTTATCTTCCAGTATTTTTCCTGGGCATTGAAAAATTTTCTGCTCTCAGGTGTTTAGTTTATGAGTGCCCTTTCTTTTCTCTGAGTGTTCCCTTTTTTCCCCCCGTATTCTGTTCTTGTTTCATTGATGCAACATTATTTTTTTTTTCTTTGAGAATTAATTTCTGTTTCTTCCAAGTTTTTTTTGTTTGTTTTTGGGTGGCTGTTTTCCATTTTAAAGTTTTCTGTTTTCCCTTAAATGTCTGGTGATCCTCAGTTATCCAGTGTTTACGACAGAGGCCCTAAAAAACTCGTTGGAGCATCTCTGGGCATGAGTCCTTCTGAACGTGTAAGCGTTAAGATGACAAAAATCAACCAGAAGTGTGTGTTCAAGCTGCTATGTCTAACTGGAAGTTTCTTTGGAGAAAATTTCAACAGGTTTTTTGTTTTGTTTTGTTTTGTTTTTGTTTCTGTTTTTTGAGACAGTGTCTTACTGTGTTGCCCAGGCTGGAGTGCAGTGGCGTGGTCACAGCTCACGGCAGCCGTGACTTCTCGGCTCAGGTGATCCTCTCACCGTAGCCTCCCAAATAGCTGGTACCACAGGCACATGCCACCACTCCTGGCTAGTTTTTGTTTTTTTTTTTTTTTTTTTTTTTTTTTGTTTTTTTTTTTTTTTTTTGAGACAGAGTCTCGCTCTGTTGCCCAGGCTGAAGTGCAGTGGTATGATCTTGGTTCACTGCAACCTACACCTTCCCAGTTCTTGCAATTCTCCTGCCTCGGCCTCTGTGTAGCTGGGACTACAGGCAAACACCGCCACGCCCGGCTAATTTTTTGTATTTTAGTAGAGATGGGGTTTCACTGTGTTGCCCAGGCTGGTCTCGAAGTCCTTAGCTCAGACAATCCGCCGGCCTCAGCTCCCAAAGTGCTGGGATTACAGACGTGAGCCATCATGCCTGGCCTTTATATCTTTTTAATAAAAGATGACGTCAGCCTTGGAGAGTGACACTAACACATTTGCACAAGTAGATACTCGTTGCCCCCACTCCCACCGACAGATCATCATATTGAGGAAGTATTCCTGTATTCTTACTGTGTTAAGAGTTTTTACTAAGAATGGATATGGAATTATATCTAATGCCCTTTATCACTTACAGAAATAATCATATAATTATTGTCTTTTGATCTAATAATAATAAGTATATTAATAGATAATAGCAAATCATGATTATATTATTAGTATGAATTCCAGCCAGTTGTAGGGTAGTGTTTTTTAAATGTGCTAGATTCTATGTGCCATTATTTTATCCAGCAGTTAGCAGAATAGCCATAAATATGTGTTCATGCCCTCAGAGATGATGAATTTGTTCTTGCCTTTGTGTTCATGTTTATGCCTTTATGTTCAACCCCTCAGACATCATGAATTTGAGGATATTTGGNCTGGGCTCAGGCAATCCTCCCACCTCAGCCTCCCAAAGTGTTAGGATTAGAGGTGTGAGCCACTGTGCCTGGCTTTCAACAGTTGTTTTGACATACACAATTTTCACTTTGTACACAACTTTAGAATATGATTTTCAGCTAAGATGTGATTCCATTTTGTGTTCCAGATATTAACACGAATTGTTTGGTGGGAATGTATGTTACTTTTCACTTCTGATGCCTTTAAACTTTTCTGTTTTTTAAAAAAAGTGTTTCCAAAGAATGTCATATGGTATTTACCAGGGGCTGGGGGTGGGGGTACAGGGTTTTGTTGTTGATAGTGGGTACACAGTTTCAGTTTTGCAAGATGAAGAGTCCTGGAGATGGGTGGTGGTGATGTTTGGACAACAGTGTGAATGTACTTAATACCGATGAACTATAAACTTAAAAATGGCTAAGATGAGCTGGGCATGGTGGCTTACACCTATAATCCCAGCACTTTGGGAGGCCGAGGCAGGCGGATTGCTTGAGCCCAGTAGCTCGAGACTAGCTTGGGCAACAGGGTGAAACCCCGTCTCTACTAAAAATACAAAAATTAGCCAGGCATGGGGGTGGGCACTTGTAATCCCAGCTACTCGGAACGCTCAGTTGGGAATATTGCTTGAACTTGGGAGGCTGAGGTTGCAGGGAGCTGAGATCACGCCACTGTACTACAGCTTGGGCAATAGAGTGAGACTCCATCTCAAAAACAAAACAAAACAAAAAAACAATGCCTAAGATGGTAAATTTTATGTGATGTATATTTTGCCATCATTAAAAAAATTTCAAGGCCAGGCATGGTGGCTCATGCCTGTAATCCCAGAACTTTGGGAGGCCAAGGTGGGTGGATGACCTGAGGTCAGGAGTTCAAGACCAGCCTGGCTAATGTGGTGAAATCCCGTTTCTACTTAAAAAAATAAATAAATAAATAAATTAGCTGGGCGAGGTGGTGCGTGCCTATAATCCCAGCTACTTGGGAGGCTGAGGCAGGAGAATCCCTTGAACTCAGGAGGCAGAGGTTGCAGTGAGCCGAGATTGAGCCATTGCACTCCAGCCTGGGCAACAGGAGCAAAGCTCCATCTCAAAAAAAAAAAAAAATTTTTTTTTTTTCAGTTTTTGAATGTTCATAATAGGAAAAAAATAAAGGGAGTGAGTTTTCATGTTCCTTTCAACCATCATCAGTTTATAGGATATCCGGAAAAATGGAAACAGAACACCGAGCTTCCAATTTATGTAGTGCAATCAGATTGCCAGATACTGGGCATAAGTTAGAGTTTTACTCAGCTCTTTCCTCAGATTAAGGATTTCCTGAAATTAACGGGTTGACAGATCCAGCCTGTTAAACTGCTTACTAGATTACATGGCAAAAATGGTATCTTTCTTGTTTACTGACCTATCTCCCGCACGTCTAATGTAGTAAGCTCTCAATAATTACATGTTGATGAATAAATTAATGGGATATGCCAGTATTCCAAAAAATTGTGCTGGAGTAATCATACCTTTACCTTAAACACATACAAATAAGGAAGATAAATCTATAAAGCACAAGAAAAATGCAGGAGGATGTCTCCATGACCTTGGAGTAGGCAAAGATTTCTTAATTAGGTCACAAAGCCCACTAACCATAAAACAAAAAGGATGCTACATCCAAATCAAACACTTCTATTCATGAAAACTATAAGAAGGCAAAAGGACAAGCCATAGAGAAGATATTCATAATGTAGTCATGTGTCACTGGATGACAGAGATACGTTATAAGAAATGTGTCACTAGACAATTTCATTGTGCAAATATTATGGACTATACCTACAGAAACCTGGAGAGTATAACCTACTGCATACTTAGGCTATCAGGTATAGCCTATTGCTCCCAGACTACAAACCTATACAGCATGTTACTGAAAAGGATACTGTAGGCAGTTGTAACACAATGGTACATATTTGTGTGTCTGAACATAGAAAAAGGCAATGCATTGTGCTGCAACTATGATGGCTGTTTAAAAAGCTGGCTTTTTCTACTAAAGTTAAGTACGTGCTTGTTTTGTGACCTAGCAATTCCATTATTAGACATAAACCCAAGAGAAATGGATGCATCTATCCATAAAAAGACGTACAAGAATGTATGTAACAGCTTTATTTAAAACAGCCAAGGCCAGGTGTGGTGGCTCACGCCTGTAATCCGGCACTTTGGGAGACTAGGGTGGGCAGATCACTTGAGGTGAGGAATTCAAGAGTAGCCTGGCCAACATGGTGAAACCCCATCTCTACTAAAAGTACAAAAATTAGCCGGGTGTTGTGGCACACACCTGTAATCCCAGCTACTCAGGAGGCTGACGCAGGAGAATTGCTTGAACCTGGAAAGTAGAGATTGCAGTGAGCTGAGATCCTGCCACTGCACTTCAGCCTGGGTCACACACACACACACACACACACACACACACACACACACACACACACAAAACTTAAGGGGGAAGTGTCCCATCAACAGAAAAGTGGGTTGTTTATGAAACACATACACAGGGAATATTATATAACAAGAAAAAAGAATAAATTGCTGGTCAGTGCAGTTTCATGAATGAGTCAAATAATTCTGTCAAAAAAAAGCCAGATATAAAATAATGCATATATGTTTATGAAGTTCAAGGACAGGCAAAATGAATGCTGATGATCTGTTAAAGTGGCACCTCTGGAGGAGGGTGTAGACGCTTTATGGAGTACTGGGAGATGTTCTGAATCTTCGTATGAGTGGTTTTTACACAAGTATATGCATATGTACAATTTCTTCAAGCTTTGTGCTTAAGATTAGTGTGATTTTGCATATTTAACCATGTATATTCTCCCAGCTTTGAAAAATTAGAGATACTCATTATTAGACTAGAGGAGAATAGGACTTAGAAATTGCAAATCACATTCAAGGGGAAGAAAAGATGAGCAGCAAAGGTTAGGAGAGAAAAAAAAACGGGAGGTGGTAAACACAATATATAATCATGGGATTTAGGAAACCCCCTATTAAAGGACAGATCTCAAACTCAGTAAAACCTGAAGAAAAAACAAGGGCCAGTTTTATGAGTAATGAAGAGACATAGCTAAAATAAAACAACACAGGTAAGTTGAAAATAAGGAATGGGCTGGATACAGTGAGCAAGTGCAAATCAAAATAAACAGAATTGGCCAGGTGTGGTGGCTTACACTAGTGATCCCAGAGCTTAGGGGGCTGAGGCGGGAGGATGGCTTGAAGCCAGGGGTTCGAGACCAGCCTGGACAACATAGTGAGACCTCCCCATCTCAACAAAAAAATTCATAAAAGATGAACCAGGCATGGTGGTGTGCACTTGTAGTCCCAGCTGCTCAGGAGTCTGAGGGGGGTGAATACCCCCTTGAGCTGTACTCCTAGGCAACAGAGCAAGAACCTGTCTCTTAAAAAAAAAGGAAGAAAACAAAAAAAGGAAACAATTTACAGTATTAATATTAGGCTGATTAGAAATTCAAGGTTAAAATATTAAAATGAATGCGATGTCAGTTTGTACCATTGCAAAGTTTGGCATACCTAGAAGATATAATAATCATGAAACTTGATGCCCTTAAATACATTCTATCAAAGTATATGAAGTGAAAACTATTAGAAATATAGAATAATTTAGGCCAGGCGTGGTGGCTCACGCCTGTAATCCCTGCACTTTTGGGAGGCTGAGGAGGGTGGATCACCTGAGGTTAGGAGTTGGAGACCAACCTGGCCAACGTGATGAAATCCTGTCTCTACTAAAAATACAAAAATATTAGCCGGGCATGGAGGCAGGCATCTGTAATCTCAGCTACTCGGGAGGCCTGAGGCAGGAGAATCACTTGAACCCAGAGGGCAGAGGTTGTGGTGAGCTGAGATCATACCACTGCACTCCAGCCTGGGTAACAAGAGTAAAATTCCATCTCAAAAACAAAACAAAACAAAAAANAAAAAAAAAAAAAAAAAAAAAAACAAGAAATATATAAGAATGTAAAACTACATAGTTGAAGATATTAACATACTTTAGAATTTAATCACAGGCAAAAAATAAATGAGAATATGAAATAATTAGATAACAATAAACTGGTTATATATATAAATAAATGCCATTTTATACATGTAAAACAGGGAATATTAAATTTTTCAGCACCCATGGTACATTTATAAAAAGTTGTTAATTAGCCACAAAGAAAAATCCCAGTAAAGTCCAAAGGGCAGAAATCACATAGCCCCTGATTCTCTGACCATATGGCAATAAAACTAAAATTTACAATAAGAAGCCCTGCAAAAAAATTTGGCCGTTTGGAAAATTTAAAACACTCTTCCGCAGAATTCCTTTCATCTACTTTGTTTGGATTTTTCTGATGTTCTTCTAGCTTCTTGAGATGAGTACTTAATTTATTCATTCATTCATTCATTCTTTCTTTCTGTTTTTTGTTTAAAGGAATTAGAAAAAAAAAATGGTGAATAGCATTGTCTGATATTTTCTCAAAATGGATTCCTGAAATGCAGAAGTATTGACTCATAGAATATGATCATTTTAAGACTCTGGGCACACAGTGATAGTTTTCCGAATAGGGCATAGTAGTTCCTTCTCTAGGGGATGAGGGTACCTGTCTCAACATGCTGTTTGAGTATGATCACTGAAAAATGAGAAAATAACAACAAAACAGCCTTTTCATATTATTTTCATTTGTATCTGTTTAGTAACAGTTGAACTTTTAAAATATGTTTGCCTCAGAAATGTTTATTCAGTCCTTCCTCCCATTTTCTACTGGGATATTAGTGCTTTACTTATTGATTTTTAAATATCCTTTATATATTAAGAATATTAATTCTTTGCCATGTTTGCAAACATTTTCCCCACTGTTCCTTGTCTTTTATGTTTTTTAATATATAAAAGTGATTATTTTCACATAATCAGATCTATCAATCTTCTGCTATCTCCTCTATTATTTTTATGGTAAGAGATTCCATCCCCATAATTATTAAATAATAATAATTACAGTAACAGCTAACATTTATTGAGGGCTGGTTATGTATCAGGCAATAAGCTAAGTCCCTTATTTTATTTAATCACAAAAACCCTACAAGGTAAGTATTTTTTATCTTCTTGCAATTGAGAGAGAAACTAAGGAAAGAGATGAAATAGTTTGTCCATAAACACTGAACCCGTGATGTTCAGTATTCACCCACATTTCATTTTAGTTTTTATGGTTTATGTTTTTATATTTAGCTCTTTAAACCTGAAATTTGTGAAATAGTGTGAAGTGAAGCTCCTTTCAGACATTACTTTTTCCCTGACTATCCTTCAAATGAATAAATCATTTTTCTCTCTCTAGTTGTTTAGTATGCTTCCTCTATTATATATTAAATTTTAATACATAACAAGGTCTCTTTCAGGGATATCTGCTCTGTTTTTATTGACCTATACACTCTTACACAAATGCCACAATGTTTTAATTGCTGTATCTTTTTTTTGAGATAGAATTTCGCTCTTGTCGCCCAAGCTGGAGTGCGCAGTGAGATCTCAGCTCATCGCAACCTCTGCCTCCCAGATTCAGGTAATTCTCCTGCATCAGCCTCCCAGGTAGCTGGGATTACAGTTGCCACCACGCCTGGCTAATTTTTGTATTTTTAGTAAAGGAGGGCTTCACCATGTTGGCCAGGCTGGTCTTGAACTCCTGACCTCAGGTGATCCATCTGCTCCAGCCTTCTAAAGTGCTGGGATTACAGGCGTGAGCCACCATGCCTGGCCTAATTATAGTATCTTTATTATCAGTTATAATATGTACAAGAATAAGGCTCACTTCATGGTCCTTCTTTTTAAAAAACATTCTGAGGCCAAGCATGGTGGCTCATGCCTGTAATCCCAGCACTTTGGGAGGCCGAGGCGGGTGGATCACGAGATCAGGAGATCAAGACCAGCCTGGCCAACATGGCGAAACCTGTCTTTACTAATAGTACAAAAACTAGCCGGGCTTGGTGGCGTGTGGATGTAATACCAGCTACTTGGGAGGTGGAGGCAGGAGAATTGCTTGAACCCAAGAGGCAGAGGTTTCAGTGAGCCAAGATTGTACCACCGTATTCCAGCCTGGGTGACAGAGTTATACTCTGTCTCAAAAAAAAAAAAAAAAAAAAAAAATTCCGAGAGTTCTTGGCTTTCAGTAATGATGGAGTAGCTTGTATCAGAATAATACTCCCACCAATAACAAAAATAAATTTTGGACACAATATTTTAAAAACATCGTTTGTAGGTACTGGGGAGCCACCAAAAGCAAGCAGAAAATGAAGTGAATGTAATCCTTGAAAGAAAAACCCCCATCCAGGGGACCTACCTTTATAAAGCTTTTTCCTTGATGTACTCCCCAGTCCACCAGGTGCTAGCAAATAGAGCTCAAGCAGAAAGCTGTGTCATATTGGTTTGAGGAATTGGGGGATGGATTTTGAGACTGTCAGTGTGTCTGGAAATTGAAGATGGCAATCCTAGAAAGAGAACCATACAGGGGATCACCCCAAACTCTGCATATAAACACCTTTCACATGCTAGACTAACTGCTGAACTGCCCATGCATAGATGAAGTGTCACAGATTCCAGCACATATTTCAGTAGGTGCCTGCAATGGGAGAGAGAGAATTTGGAGTGGGAGTCTTGACAAGTTAGGGGAGATTTGAGACACCTTGGACTTTGCTTTGAAATCCCAGAAGGGCTACCCCTTAGTGGCAAATACTACCTCCCAGGACTATGGCATTTTCCCTAGGACTAAGGGCAAAACAGAAATAAAGCATAAAAGTGAGCCTGCATCAGATCTCCAGTGATTTAACTGCCTACTGGAATAAACTTAACTCTGCAGAAGAAAACAGAATCCAGAGCCTCTGCAAACTATCACCTTCAACATACAGTATAAAATTTAAAAATTACTAGCCATTGGAAGAAACAGGACCCTGTGAACCTTACTGAAATGAAAAGTCAGTTAATAGAAATAGATTCACAGATGAACTAGAACTTTATGAAAAAATATGTTAAAATAATTTACATGAGGCCGGGCGCGGTGGCTCAAGCCTGTAATCCCAGCACTTTGGGAGGCTGAGGTGGGCGGATCACGAGGTCAAGAGATCGAGACCATCCTGGTCAACATGGTGAAACCCCGTCTCTACTAAAAATACAAAAA
>NW_016107330.1:1790672-1822477 GCF_001604975.1 Cebus imitator
AATAATAATTTACATGAAAAAAATGGGTGAGAGGGTAGAGATAAGGAGTTGGAGTGGAGATAAGGAAGTTGTAAAAAAGAACCAAATATAAATCTTAGAACTGGAAAACACAAAACCTGACACTGAAATTTCCCTGAATGAGAGGCACAGCAGATTGGGCACGATGGAAGGAAGGATTAGTGAACTTGACAACAGGTAAGCAGAAATCATCCAAACTGAAGTATGTAGAGAAAAAATACCTGGAATAAAAAATAGGAGCAGAGCCTAAATGACCTGCAGGGCAAAAATCAAACTGTCTAACATAGGGTAACTGCTGTACTCCCCAAAAGGAGAGAAGAATGAGGCAGAAAAACATTTGAAGAAATGTTGGCTTGGAAATTTCCAATTTTGATTAAAGTAACCCCACACAAACAGCAGCCCAGGAAGCGTGGCCAATGACAAGTAGGGTAAATGCAAAGCAAATTATATCGAGATATATCCTAGTGAAACTGCTGAATATTAAAAATAAAGAAAAAGAGGCCGGGTACGGTGGCTCACACCTGTAACCCCAGCACTTTGGGAGATCATGAGGTCAAGAGATGGAGACCATCCTGGCCAACATGGTGAAACCCTGTCTCTACTAAAAATACAAAAGAATTAGCTGGTTGTGGTGGCACACACCTGTCCCAGCTACTTGGGAGAGTGAGGCAGGAGAATCGCTTGAACCTGGGAGGCGGATGTTGCAGTGAGCCGAGATCGTGCCTGGTGACAGAGCAAGACTCGATCTCAAAAAATAAAATAAAATAAAATAAAAAATAAAGAAAAAGGGAACAAGGATCAGAATTATGGCTGACTCATAATCAGAGACAGTGTAGCGCACTGGACAATGGAATGATGTATTCAGAATGGCCAAAGAAAAAAGATGCTTAACCTAGAATTCTCTGTACAGTGTAAATATCCATGTAGGAAAAATAAAGACATCATAAGATAAAAGCTGAGATAAATTGTCACCAGTAGACATACACTTAATAAATATCCAGTGTGAGATCTTCCCATTGAAGAGAAGATAATACTGTTTCAAGAAAGAGAAATATGTTAGGAATGGGTTCCCGATCCAGACCCCAAGAGAGGGTTCTTGGATCTCACA
The DNA here is from genome assembly GCF_001604975.1 of Cebus imitator. NCBI lineage: Eukaryota > Metazoa > Chordata > Mammalia > Primates > Cebidae > Cebus > Cebus imitator. Next base: position 1,791,799 of record NW_016107330.1, read on the forward strand.
CAAGAATTCAGGGTGAGTACGCAGTGCAAAGTGGAAGCAAGTTTATTAAGACAGTAAAGGAATAAAAGAATGGCTACTCCATAGACAGAGGGCTGCTGGTTGCCCATTTTTATGGCTATTTCTTGTTGATGTGATAAACAGGGTGGATTATTTATGCTTTCCCTTTTTAGACCATATAGGATAACTTCCTGACGTTGCCCTGACGTTTGTAAACTGTCATGGGGATGGTGGGGGTGTAGCAGTGAGGACGACTAGGTGTCACTCTCGTGGCCATTTTGGTTTTGGTGGATTTGGGCCAGTTCCTGTACTGCAGCCTGTTTTATCAGCAAGGTCTTTAGGACCTACATTTTGTGCCGACCTCCTGTCTCATCCTGTGACTTAGAATGCTTCAACTGTTCTGGGAATGCATCCCAGTAAGTTTCAGCCTAATTTTATCCAGCTCCTATTCAAGATGGAGTTGTTCTGGTTCACATGCCTCTGACAATACTAGATGGAAATTTGGGTCTTCAGGATAAAGAGCAGTGGGAATGTTAAATACGTAGGAAAATATAAAATACTATTTTATTTTTATTCTTCAATTCTGTAGAAGTCAGTTGACTAAAGCAATAGCAACAACGTAGTGTTAGATTTATAATATACTCATATATTTATATGTAGTGAACATTTTGTAACAGTAGCACAAAAGACAGAAGGAAGTGTAAATGAAATTAAGATTCTTTTTTTTTTTGAGATAGGATCTCACTCTGTCACCCAGGCTGGCCTGCAGTGGCGAGATATCTGGACTCACTGCAACTTCCGCCTCCCGGATTCAAGCGATTCTCCTGCCTCAGCCTCCTGGGTAGCTGGGATTACAGGTGCATGCCACCACGCCTGGCAAATTTTTATATTTTTAGTAGAGGCAGGGTTTCACCATGTTGCCCAGGCTGGTCTTGAACTCCTGAGCTCAGGTGATCCGTCTGCCTTGGCCTTTCAAAGTGTTGGGATTATAGGCATGAGCCACTGTACCCGACCAAGATTCTTAATAAAATGTATTATTAATATAAATAAAACAATACAGTATGGTACATACAATTATATGTATCATATTAAAGTTCTTAATATGTAACATGGTGTAATATTAATTCAGAGTAGACTGCTAAATTGAGAATGCATATCGTAATCCCTAAAGGGACCACTTAAAAAAATGCAAAGAAGCATATCTAAATATCCAAAAGAGGATACAGAATGGACTACCTAACATTCCTAATTACTCTTTTTTTCAGTCCATTATTTTTATTCATCAAGTTCATATGCTGCTTATATATGCCAGGCATTGATTTATAAAAGTAACACCTTATTTAATCTTTATAACAACTTTATTCTCATTTTACAGATGAGGGACCTGACTCATAGCTATTAAGTGTCAGAGCCAGGATTGAAACATAAGCCACTTTTTCCCTGATTTTTGCTTTTAGCCACTGTGTTATGCTTCTAGTGGAGGAAACAGCTGACACATAAATTAACAAATGAGAGTCCAATTGCTATGAGCTACAAAGGAAAAGAACAGTCTTCTACGTCTCAGTACGGGTTCAACCAGAGAAGCAGAACCAATGGGAAATATGTATGCTGTTGTCACATCTGAGGCTGGAGCTTGAGGTCTACATGGCAGATAGTCAGGAAAGGAAGATTAAGAGCAGTCTGGAATCCCACGAGGGCAGAATGAAACCTGTTTCCATTCTTGTTGCCCCTGACCTTGGTGTTAGGAAAATCCTTGTTATTCTATTTTTTTGAGGGGGGATGGAGTCTCACTCTGTAGCCCAGGCTGGAGTGCAGTGGCGTGATCTGGGCTCACTGCAACCTCTGCCTCCCAGGTTCAAGTGATTCTCCTGCCTCAGCCTCCCAAATAGCTAGGATTACAGGCGCCCACCACCACGCCCGGTTAATTTTTGTATTTTTAGTAGAGATGGGGTTTCACCGTGTTGGCCAAGCTGGTCTCACGCTCCTGATCTCGGGTGATCCACTGCCTTGGCCTCCTAAAGTGCTGGGATTACAAGCTTGAGCCACTGCACCCGGCCAGTTCTTGTTATTATTTGTTGTGCATTCTCCCAGATAAGCTTGAGGAACATCTGAGATAATTTAAAATAATTGGGATTTTTATTGAAATTGTGTCAAACTTATAAATTAATTTGAAAAGCCTTTTTCATTTGTCTTATTTCTCTGCAACATTTCTTTATATTGATCTAACATTCTATAAGACTATAGTAATTTTATATTTCTCATGGCTACTGTGAAAGGAGTTTCTCTTCATTTCATTTTTTAATTATTGCTGGTACATTGGAGTACTACTGATTTTTAAATTTTATATGTATTCTATATCTTGCCACCCCACTCAACTTTCTTATGATTAAATAAAATTTTATAGGTATATGATCAGTCGATTATTTTGTAAACTTGTTTCTAATTCATAAGACATTTTAATTTTATTTCCTGCCTTATTACATAGGATGAAACCCCAAGAATAATGTTAAATGTGACTGATGACAGTGATAATGAGTTTTAGGATAAATAACTTTTTTTTTAAGATGGAGAAAAAGGGATTATCACCAAGTGCTACGAATATATCTTACAGCTGTTGAAAATCTGCAATCCATTAAGCACCAGTATGCTTTATTCACGTTTATTCACACATTGAACAGTTATTTGGTGAATGCCCACTATGGGTTGATCAGTATTTTAGGTTTTGGGAATACAGTAAGGAATAAGGCAGAGAATAAAAATTCAACAACATTAAAATCCTCAGAAAACCATGTAAGATAAAAGAAAGGTTACAAAACCATCCATGTTTGGCAACCAGAGAAGTATTATATAGATAGTAATTGCTGTAGAAAAGTACTTCCACCTAGGGTGATCAGAGGCTTTGGTGATGGAAGCGATAACCCGGAACAACTGACAGGCTCTGAGTGTGTTGAGAAGAAGCTGCTCTGATGGCTGGAACATCAGCGGTAGAAGACTGATGCCTGACTCTCCAGAGTATAAGGCATATCAGGGGCTGAGGAATAAATTAGTTCGCTTTAGTACAGGATGAATATGTGGTAACAGGTATTTAGTTTAGTTTAGTTTTGTTTTGGGATGCAGTCTCACTCTGTTGCCTAGGCTGGAGTGCAATAGTACGATCTTGGCTCACTGCAGCCTCCGCCCCCCGGGTTCAAGCCATTCTCCTGCCTCAGTCTCCTGAGTAGCTGGGATTAAAGGTGCCTGCCACCACGCCCGGCTAATTTCTATATTTTTAGTAGAGATGGGGGTTTCACCCTGTTGGCCAGGCTGGTCTTGAACTCCTTAACCTCCAGTGATCCACCTGCCTCAGCATCTCAAAGTGCTGGGATTATAGACCTGAGCCACTGCACCCAGCCTGGTAACAGTTTTTATACTTACCTCTGGGGATCCCTGGAGATTCTGAAGAGATATTTGAGGGAGAAAGAGGGAATCAAGAAGATGGAATTCTGATTTTTCTTCATGCCCCACTGGACCTCCTAAAACCTGAACATTACTTTTATCTGTTTTACATATTGGGATCTCTATTTATTCTTTCTACAGTTTTTTTTTTTTTTTTTTTTTTTTTGAGATAGGGTCTTGCTCTGTCACCCATGCTGGAGTGCAGTGGTGCAATCATGGCTCACTGCAGCCTTGACCTTCTGGGCTCAAGGAGTCCTCCTGCTTCAGCTTCCCTAGTAGCTGGGACTACAAGTATACACCATTGCACCCAGCTATTTTTTTTTAAGGTGGGGTTGCACTGTGTTGTCCAGCCTGGTCTTGAATTCCTGTACTCAAGTGATCCTCCCACCTCAGCCTCCCAAAGTGTTGAGACTACAGGTGTGAATCACCATGCCTGGATTTTTACACATTTTTATTGAATATCTGCTAGGTGGGAGTAGAACATAGGTGTTTTAGATACTAGGAACAGAGCAGTGAATAAAATAACCCCAAATGTAATGGTAGAGTGGGAGGGAGAAGGCGTTGAATAGAATAAAATATAAACACAAGTAGAGTAAGAGCAATAGAGGATGCTTCTAAGAATTTGCAATTTTAAATGGGATGGTTTGGAAAAGCCCCTCTAAGATAACATTTTGAGCAAAAACTTGAAGAAAACGAGGAAGCAAAACATGCAGATTTCAGGGTAGAAAGAGTTTCAGGAAAAGGGAATGACCCGTACAAAAGCCTGAAGAGGAAGTGTGTCTGGCAAATTCTAGGAACAAGAACGGTGGGGCAGGTGGATAGTAGTGAGAGATAAGGTCACAGCATTAACAGGAAGTGAGGTTGTATAGGGCAGCATTGATCTTGGTCAGGACTTTAGTTTTCTTTTGAGTAAAATGGAAAATCATCAGAGTGTTTTAAGCGAGGAGTGAGACCATCTGATGTAAGGTTTAATAGGATCACCAGGGTGGAAGCTGGGAGACTAGTCTAGTGTTAAGACATCCTCAGATTCCCTGGATATTTTTTAGAAGTAGATCCAACAGAATAGCCTGATTTGTTGGATCTGGATATGAAAGAGAAGTAGACATTAAGGATGACTCGAGGGTTTTTGGCCTTGTGTGACTAGAAGTTTGGAGTCATCATTAACTAGGAATGGAGCAGTGTGGTGGGGCAGGATTAGGAGTTCAGTATTAGACACAAGATATCCAAGTGGAGATACAGGTGAGCAGAGGGATATTATGAATCAAGTTCAGAGGAAAGATCTGAGCTACAGATATAAATTTAACATTGTTAACGCCTTGATTTTGATAATTATTCTGTGATTATATATAAGCACCCCAAATCAAGATATGCATACTGAAATATTTAAGGGGTAGGGTATGATGTCTGTGACTTAGTCTCAAACAGTTCCGGGAAAATAATCACATAGACAGATTAATAGAGAATAATAAAGCAAATGTGATGAATTTAACATTTAAAGAACCCAGGTGAAAGATATATGAGAATTCTTTGTACTATGCCTTCAGCAGCTTTTCTGCAAGTCAGAAATTATTTCATAAAAGAACGTCTTTAAAAAGTGAAGGAAAATACAGACATTTCCAGGCAAGCAAAAAGAGAGAATTCATCACTAGCATATTGTACTGAAAGAAACACTAAAGGAGTTTTCAAGCAGAGAGAAAATGATCTTACATGGAAACACAGAAATGCAGGAAGGAATGAAGAACGAACAAAAGGACACATATCAGTGAATATTGACTGTGTGAAATACAAATGTCTTTCCTGTGGATTTTAACATATAATTGAAACATATGTCAGCATATGAAAGGATGAGTGGAGGGAAAGTGGACACGTGTGAGGATCTTTGGGGGAACGCTAACATTTCTCATTTATATCATACTATAGTAAGTAAAGGATGTATTTGTGATGTCTAGGGCACTGGTTTGCAAGTATTTTAGTCTCAGGACCCCTTTCATTCCTAACTGAGGATCTCCCAGTAGGCAAACATCCAGTAATAATTGTTGCAGACAAGTTCCATTGACGGTTGCTAAAATGAGAAGATGAAAGTTTGACAAGAAAAAGCAAAGTATCTTTTCCAAGCTATTTATTAACTCTGAAAGAAAAGATAGTAACTTTACAGTAGATAAATCCATCAGAAACCACCTTGACTACAAGGTAATAGAAGGAAAAACTGAATTAAAAAGAAGACAGGAGAGAAAAGAGAGTGCTAAACAGGTCAAAAGGAAAACAAATTGTAATATGAAAGATATAAATCCCCAAATTTCGGCATTTATGTTAAATATAAATGGAGTAAATACTCCATTAAAAGCATTTGGTGAAGATTAGATTTAAAAGACTCAATGCCGCTTGCATCAGGCACACCTTTAAAGATATGAAAGGATTAAATGTCAAGTGATGGAAAAAGATAGGCCATGCAAACACTAAGCAAAAAAAACTTGGTACTAATACCAGACAAGGTGATCTTAAAAGTAGAGTCAGAAGGCCGGGCGTGGTTGCTCATAGCTGTAATCCCAGCAGTTTGGGAGGCCAAGGTGGGCAGATCACCTGAGGTCAGGAGTTCAAGACCAGCCTGGCCAGCATGGCGAAACCCCATCTCTACTAAAAATACAAAAATTAGCCAGGTGCAGTGGTGCATGCCTGTCATCCCAGCTACCTGGGAGTCTGAGGCAGGAGAATCGCTTGAACGTGGGGGGTGGAGGTTGCAGTGAACTGAGATCATGCCATTGCACTGCAGCCTGGGCAACAGAGTGAGACTCTGTCTCAAAGAGAAAAAGCAAAAAGTAGAGTCAGAGATAAAGAGAGAAATTTCAGAATGATAAAATGGTCAATCACCAACAAGAGGAACATTTCAAAATACTTACACACCTAATAAACATAGCTTCAATATACGGAAAGCAAAATTGGACAGATCTGAAAGGAGAACTAGACAAATCATTCATAATGGGACGTTTCAAAACTTCTTTCTCAATGTTTCATGATACAAACAGACAAAGCAATCGAGATTCTAACAACACAATGAACAAATTTGCCTTATTACATAGAACCTCTACTCAATGAAGATGGTAAACAAACAAAAAAATGTTTAGCCTCATTAGTTGTCAGAGAAATGCAATTTTCTTTCTTTTGAGATGGAGTCTCACTTTGTCGCCAAGCTGGAATGCAGTGGTGGGATCTTGGCTCACTGCAACCTCTGCCTCCCGGATTCAAGCGATTCTCTTGCCTCAGCCTTCCGAGTAGCTGAGACTACAGGCATGTGCCACCACACCCAGCTAATTTTTGTATTTTTAGTAGAGACGGGGTTTCACCATGTTGGCCAGGATGGTCTTGATCTGTTGGCCAGGATGGTCTTGATCTGTTGGCCAGGATGGTCTTGATCTCTTGACCTCATGATTTGCCCACATCGGCCTCCCAAAGTGCTGGGATTACAGGCATGAGCCATTGCGCCCGGCCGAGAAATGCAAATTGAAATCAGAATGCGATATCCTTCACACCCACCAGAATGACTAAAATTGAAAAGACTGAGAACTTTGCTGTCGGCTGTGGGACAGCTAGAACTCTCCTACTCTGCTGGTGGGAGTGTGAATTGCTGTGACCATTTTGGACGTTGTTGGCAGTATCTGTTAAAGCTGAGAAGATGTGCATTCTATAATTGAGCATTTCCCCTCAAAAAAAAAAATATATAAGAATGTTGATAGCAGCATTATTCATAGATTGTCCAAAACTGGAAATAGATACATTCTTTTACTGTATAAGAATACAGTACAACAATTTGAATGAACTGTGGCTGTGTATGGCAACAAGGATGACTCTCACAAGCATAATGTTGAACAAAAGGAGCCCTTTATCAAATAATCCTTTCTGTATGATCCCACATGTATAAAATTCAAAAGCAAGCACACTGAATCTGTGGTATTAGAAGTTAGATGGTGCCTGGGAGGAGACGTGAGGGATGGTGCTAGAGGCTGTTACTCTATTTTTTGATCTGGGTGGTAGTTACATAAGTCTTTTCACTATGGGAAAATTCATTAAGCCGTACACTTAAAATGTGCATGCTCTTCTGTATACATTCAATGCCAACAAAAGTTTACTTAAAATTATAATGAGGCTGTGTGTGGTGGCTCATGCCTGTAATCCCAGCACGTTGGGAGGCCGAGGCAGATGGATCACGTGAGGCCAGGAGTTCGAGACCAGCCTGACCAACATGGTGAAACCCTGTCTCTACAAAAATACAAAAATTAGCAGGGCTGGTGGCACACGCCTGTAATCCCAGCTTCTTGGTAGGCTTAGGCACGAGAATCGCTCGAATCTGGGAGGTGGAGGTTGCAACGAGCCTGGGTGACAGAGTGAGACTCTGTCTCAAAAAAAAAAAAAAACAACACAAAACTATAACGAGACCATTTTCTAACCTTTAAGAATGGCAAAGATAAAATGCTTGCTAGAGATTGTGAGTGGAAAGCCTGGAAGGAAGAGTTGACAGGCCTTATTAAAATTAAAACTGCACACACCTGAGTCTATTCCTAGGGTTAGAGTTACACCTGTACAAGTGGTATATTCAAGGTCCTTTATTATGGCTTTGTTTGTAGCAGTAAATGTTCAATAGGGGATGTTAAATAAATTATAGTACATCCACACCAACCATATAGCCATTGAATAGAATGAGAGAGCGCTGTAGATACTAACATGGAGTGTTCTCCAGGATAACTTAATTAAAAATAGTAAGATTTAGAACAGTGTGTATAGCATGCTGTCATTTGTATAAAAATATACATACAGATGTACACATATATGTACACACATATATGTTTTTTTTTTGTTTTGTTTTTTTAATTTATTTTTGTTTTTGTTTTTTGTTTTTTTTCCTAGAGATGGAATCTCACTGTGTTGCCTAGATTTGAAGTCCTGAACTCAAGCAGTCCTCTCGCTTCGTCCTCCCAAGTAGCTGGGATTATAGGTGTCCACCACTGTGCCCAGCTACATATGCTTTTTACATAAGAAACTTTAGCAATCGTTGTCCCTGGAGGATATTACAGGGTGGCAGGTGTGGGAAGGAGACTGGCTTTTCACGATAAGGCGGTCTCCCCCTATCCATAGTTCTGCCTCTCATGGTTTCAAGTATCTAAGGTCAACCAAAGTCCAAAAATATTTCAATGGAAAATTCCAGAAATAAATAAATGATTCATAGTTTTAAAGTATGTGCCATCCTGAGTAGCTTGATGAAATCTCATGCTGTCCTGCCTGGGAGGTGGATCATCCCTCTGTCCAGCTTATCCAGCTGTGGACACCTCCACCTGGCAGTCACTTAGTAGCCCTCGCGGTGATCGGATCCATGGTCATGATATCCAAGTACTTGTGTTCAAGTAAGCCCTCTGTTACTTAATAATGGCCCCACGTGCAACAGTAGCGATGCTAGCAATTCAGATATGTCAAAGAGAAACCGTGAAGTGCTTCCTTTAAGTGAGATGGAGAAAGCTCTTGACTTAATAAGGAAAGAAAAAAAATCATATGCTGAGGTTGCTAAAATCTATGGTAAGAACAAGTCTATCCCTGAAATTGTGAAAAAAAAAAAAAAAAATTTGCATAGAATGTATAGAATTTTGTATTATCTGTGGTTTTAGGCATTCACTGAGTGTCTTGGAATGAATCCCCCTCAGATAAGGGTGGGCTACTGTATACCTTTTTATATCTTTAGAATTTTATAAATGCAAATATATCTTTTAAATATGAATTTTAAAAGTAATTGTTAAAAATCCCTTAGAAAGGTGTTCTCTCAGTAAGTCCGGTGGCACCCACATTTTCCTTCACACCCAAACAGATCTTTGGTTTAACACCAGGCGACACGGTCTGCGTTCCATATGAGGGCCAAGCTGTGTGGGGGAAAATAGCCTGTGACATGGTGCTCGGACTGCGAGGGTGTGTGGGAATGAGGTGATGAGGGCACAGCGAGTTCAGGCCTCCTGTCTTGTGCTCGCTGGAAGATCCAGCACTTGTGGAGCGAAGTGGTGAGCCCGTCCCCACCGGATGTAGCGTATTTTCCCTCGCTTTCCCCTTCTGAGCAAGTATAAGTTGAATTTAAGCCTCAACCTCCTGGGCTCAAGCAATCCCCATCTTAGCCCCCCCAAGTAGCTGGCACTACAGGTGTGCACCATCATGCCCAGCTAATTTTTGTAGTGTTTTTTTTTTTTTTTTTTTTTTTGGTAGAGACAGGGGTCTCACTATGTTGCCCAGTCTGGTCTCAAACTCCTGGGCTCAAGCAATCTGCCCACCTCAACCTCCCAAAATGTTGGGATTACAGGTGTGAGCCACTGTGCCTGGCTAATGAACTGTCTTTATACATATGTATTTTACTACATTATTGTATTATTTCTTAGACGCAAAATGATTTGAGTCAAAAAGGTATGAACATTTTAAAAACTCTTGGGATAGAGTGCCAAAGTGTCTTCCAGTATTTCTCAGTTTGTTCTTCCATGGCACCCTCACTGGCATTGGGCATCCTCATGTTTAAAAGCGGTTTTTAATTTGAAAAAATCCAGTCTTAACAGCTTTGCCAGTACATCTGAATGACAGGCTAGAAGACAGGGCTGTCAGTGTTACCTTTTGCCTTGAACGGGATTTGGAATATTACCCCTGCCACCCCGTGCTGTATAGAGTAGTGCTGAGGAGCCTGGGCCCGGGGTCCGAGCCCTCCCTCCACCCTGCAGCAGTGAGACCTCAGATAGGCTGGTTCACGTCTGTGAGCCTCTGGCTCCCCTCCTGTAAATGGGGGGAATCAAGTGCCTGCTTCTGGCACTGCTTGGAGGTGCCACAAAACCGTGAGCCTGCCAACCTTGTCTCGTGCTCCTCAGTGGGCCTGCACAGGATTAGCATGGAGCTCAAAGAGTTAAAGATGTAAAGAGCTAAAACACTCTGCTGCACTTGGGTTTAATACACTTGGCTGTTATTTTGAGAATACTCATTCAACATAAACTGGGAGGAAGGGGTCCTAGCGAGGCTCCCATTTAACAGGTAGGGAAAATCAGATAGCACCCTCACATTGCCTAGCAGAATTAGCACTCAAATATTTATGGATTTGGTTGAGTGCTACATGTTTATCTCAATACTAATAATGTTGACAGTAGCAACCAATACCAGATTCATTTGAGCTACACAACTAGGTGGTGACAAAATAATTTATGTATTGACCTATTAGGACATAGCATGTTTTCACGTGTTAATATCAGATTAATGTGAGGACTTGAAAAAACATCTGATGGCTGCATGGTAGTTTAAATCTTTAGGAAGTAAGCTGAATGCCAAATAATAGACCTTCTGATCACATATTTAAGATTCAAGATGTAGAAGAAAACCCCCAAGGAACATTTATAGCATCCAGCTGAGTGACTGGAGCATGTGCCCTAGTGCACTAAACTCTTGTGACAAGGTTTTCTTAAAGGAACAAAAATCTCCACCTTGATTTGTGTCCTATAGTGGAGTTGTTTCCCAAATCAGGCTGCTCGAAAGAACATATGAGACGGCGTATGGCTAGCCCTCTCATCCCAAAGCAAATGTTTGTTTTGTTGCAGTGATGGAAACATTTCCATTGGTGAAGCAAATATTTAGAGCTGAAAGAAACATTTGGGCAGCCAGGATGTGTCAAAACAGAACAGATGTCTGCCTTTTAAAAACACATTGAAAAAAAAAGCCACCTTGTACTTGGCTGCTGTGGTTGCAGCCACAATGGGTTAAGCAAGAAGTTAGAAATTGTGGATGTCTTTGTGTTATAATACCAACTCCTGGGCTTAGCTTTGTATCTTTTCCTGTCTTGGTTTTTCTCTTCCAGAAAATGGGGTTAATCACTGTAAGTGATTTTGTTAAGGATCAAGTCTGGTTGGTTGGTTGTTTTTCCCACACACTTTCTTTTTTCTTTAATTTATCTGTTTGAATCAGAAATCTATTCACATGGAACAAAATTCATAAGGATACGCAGTGAAAAGTGTTCTTCAGTCTCTGTTCCCCAGCTACTGGTCCCCCATATAACCAGTTACCAGTTTCCTATCCTCCTTTTCTTTTAGGTATATACACACAAGTGTGTGTTGGGGGGGATGGGAGGGTAGGTGTGTGTGTAGACTTCTCTGTGCCCTTTACCTAGTTTCCCCCCATGCTCCTGATATTCTCTTTGGTTTTCTTCTTTTGGGGGTATTGATCCTGAGAATTTGCTTATTTAAAATGTGTAGACTGTGTCAAGTGGCAGAGGACAGCAGATGTGTCAGGCTGCTCATGCTCCCAACCCCCCTGCCCCTGCCCAGCACAGAGAGCCCTGTGTGGGAATCCATTTCTGGGGCTTACATGGGCTATGGGGCAAGTCCCTATGCCTCTATGTGGTGTTTCTTTTTCCTGATCTATGAAACAGAAGGAAAAAAAGAAAAGGAACAGGAGAGAGATCAGATAAACTCCAGTTTTTCTCGCAGTTCTGAATTTCTTTGTTTGCTTGTCAAAGCCAAGTTGATTCCTTTTTTTTTTTTTTTGAGACGGAGTTTTGCTCTGTCACCCAGGTTGGAGTGCAGTGGTGCTATCTCAGCTCACTGCAACCTCTGCCTTTTGGGTTCAAGTGATTCTCCTGCCTCAGCTTCCTGAGTAGCTGGGACTACAGGTGTGCGCCACCACGTTCAGCTAATTTTTTGTATTTTTAGTAGAGACAGGGTTTCACCGCGTTAGCCAGGATGGTCTTGATCTCCTGACCTTAGGATCCACCCACCTCAGCCTCCCAAAGTGCTGGGATCACAGGGGTGAGCCACCGCACCCAGCCTGTTGATTCCTTTTTTTAAAACCACCCTTCTTGACCTCTTCTGAAACAGGAGCAAGATTTAAGTATCCCTAAAAGCGTTTATCAGTTTGGCTTTTCCATGCATGCACAAATACATGTTTGGCTTCCTTGGCATTTAAGTAGCAGAGATTCCTGATTATTATCCCCTGGGTCTTTAAGGACACGATTTCTTCCTGTGGACTTACTCAGTATACTGTGGGAAGTGCTGACTTCTCTGCCTGTTGCGAAAGTCCTGCTGTCCGTGGCAGCCAGCAACAATATTTGTCCTGCTATTAATCCTCTGGAATCGATCAAATATCGAAAATAACTTCTCTTTGTTTTTGTTTCTAATTTAGCAGAGAGGGATTAAAAGAAAAAAAAAAAAACCTTTAGATTATATAGATCTAAAAATAGACATCGTGGATGCTGATTGGAAACCCTCCCAGTCTTTCATATGAAAGATCTCAATTTGTGTTACACAGAGGGGCAGCTCACTTCTGTCTTGTTCACCAGTTATACTACTCCCCAGAGAAGCTCAATAAATTTTATAGGAAAGTTTCCTCCTTATGCGGAAGGAGCTAAGCTCAATGACTGGTGTGTCTGATATAATTTAGGGCTCCAAGGGAGTACGTCTGCCTTGTGGAATAACCTATCAAAAGTAAATGTACAGAAACTTTTGATCTTGGTTGATTTGGCTGTGTCATTGAAACTGCTGAGCACTGGACCCAGTGAACCAGCCTATCTGCTTTGGAATTAAACTGCTCCCCCAAACTCGCATTTAATTCACTGCTAAAATGGCCTTCTGTGTGTTGCACTGCTAGTGGCTTCTGAGCTCGCCTGCTGTTGTTCCATGGTTTCCACCACTAGCCCTTTGAAACCTCCAAACTTGGTGGTGGAGTTTTTACATCCCTCTTTGCCTCTTCTGTTGACATTAGGAAAGCAGACCTGCCTTCTCTTTAGGCTTCAAGGGGAACAAGCCTGCCGATTTCCACAGTCTTTCAGCTAGCAGTGAAATACATTTTGCACTGGCTTTTTTACTCAGTGATTTATACTGGGAGACATGGCCGGGTGATATCCAGTGTCCTTTTGTCTTTGTGTTTATTTTTCTTCCACATTTAATGTATTTAAAGGATATGTTGTCTTTATGGTTCACTGGGATAAGGAGGGATTGGTGCAAGTTTTAATGAAAGGTGCCCCAGCTCTCTGTGATGAGCTGAGAATTATCTTCTTGGTTAGATATCTTTCTTTCTTTCCTTAGGTGGCAGGAGGCAGTGTTTTGCTGCTTTTTGAAATAATGTTTCTGCCTAACGATTTCTAGAAGGATACGGAGAGGACATTCAGTTTCAGGGCACCATCAGCAACTTTTTCTCCTGTTGTTTGAACTTCCCTCATTTAAGGAGAGGGAAAAGTCTCAGGTCTTGTTCTTAAATTTACATATCAATATTAAGATGATGGCAACCAGCTCCCCCCACCCCCACTCCCCATCCCATCAATTCTTATGAAAACTCTTTCATTCAGGGTAATGACATTTGGAACTAGTTTTCTCAAAAACTGTTTTCACTGCTTGGCAATAGTTAATCAGTGGAGGAAAAAGTGTTTGGCTTATTTGTTTAATATTTTAACCAAGTGAATTAGACAGGTTGGGGGGCTGGGGGAGGGGATAGGAAAGTGGGTGGGGGAGGCCCCATAAACAAGGTGATATATAATATTTTTTTTGTTCTCCTTTTAAATAAATACCGATCAGCTTTATGTTCAGAGACAATAGGAGCCGTTGGCTTAAATTTGCAGTTTACTGTATTTATGGCTGTAATATCAAGGTGCTGCCGTCGTAATTTCATGCCCCAATGAGAAGAGCAAGGTCGAAGCAAATGCTTCCATCGGCATCTGCTAACACACTAACTCATAAACAAGGCCCGGCTGGATCAGGTGGCACGGAATAATACAGGCTAATGAAATACAGCACAGCTTTCCATTACTGTTAGTTTTTACAGTGTCGTCATTACGTGTAATTTATGTTTAAAAAATTCAATTTTATACAAGGCACTGGGAAATAGGGGTCTCCAGGTCATCCCACGACTTTTAGAGGCTCTGAGAGTCCTTATTGTACTCTACTGTTCCAACAAAATGTTCATAAAATAAAATAAAAATACTTTTCCCCTTCCCCTCCCTGAACCTGTTTTAAGAGAGTTGATTTTTTCTTTTAATTTGGGGAGTATTTTTAGCCAGCTGTCTTCTCTGCCTCATCTCCTCCCAGAGTGTGCCAGAGCAGATAACTTAGTTGTTCTGAGAGAGGTGACCCCCGCTCAGTGTCCATGAGTCCCGGATGAATTGCTCTAGTCCTGGAAATAGAGGGGGCTGCGGAGCGGGGAGGAAGAGGTCCCAGTGACCAGCCCTTGACTGCCACCCTCTGCTGCTGGCCCTCTGGCCCTGTTCCCGTGATCTCAGTCAGATGCCACATTTTTATAATAAAACTAGGGCTGAGCAGGAAGGCGCTGGCAGGAGTTCATTACCTTGCTCATTTCAAACTCTTCCTAACCCTTCTGTCCTGGCTGTTGTTTGACCTGAAAGATGAAGAGAACACTGCTGTCTTCTGTCATCTGTCTTTCTGCTTCACCTGCACAGGGCCAGGCCCCGTGGCAGTGCCCAGCGGTCACTGGGGACAGTGTTGAGGTTACTTATCCTGAGAAACCCTTGCACAGCCTGTCCCACAGAGAAAAGACAGCCCTTCCGGGTCCCTAGTTTGGTCTGAGTCGTGGGAAAGGACCCTAGGGCATCCCAATTGCAGCCAGTACCCTGCAGCTCACAAAGTCAATCAGTTTGGTTTTGTTTGCATTTGAACAGAAACCTTGAGAAAATGAAAGCAAACTTGTTTATCTTCTAGGGGATAAAAGCAGGCAAGGATGGCAGCCCTGCGGCCATGCCGGTCAGACACTGCAGCAGTGACACCGGGGTTTTTTTCATCAATAGGATGTAGCTCACTTGTTCTGTTCTTTTAAAAGAAGCCCACCCTGGAGAAGAGATGCCTGGCCCAGCCCCTGCACAAGGGCAGCAGCCTTCTCCTGGTCCAGGGAGCTCCCCTGGAGGTTTTTGCAAGAAGTCTGCCCCGATGCTGGGAGCATGGAATCTTCACTCAGAGAGTTTGGTTTGAATTGTGAGCTCTCAGTTTTGCGGATCACGCCACTGTGGTGTGAAAAGATGAAGTGGCCTCTCCACCTCTCAGAGTCAGCCCACATCCTCTTCGCCTCTCCTCCTCTGAGACAAGCTCCCTCGTCCCTTTCTCCCCCTTTTCACTAGAGCTAGTGAGTGGAGAGAGTAACACTAAGAAACGGGAATTTCTTAGTGTTGTTCTCTGTCAATAATAGATTTGAATTGTCAGTGCTGTAGACTGGGTGGCTAGGGGTTGGGGATTGGTAGCTCTTGAAAATCACCAAGTGGCAGAAAGGAAGTTATAGGAAGAACATCTGAATGCTTAGTGCCAGTGGTATCAGGTAACGCATATTGATGCCTCAACTAAAAGAACATTTGGGGCTTTATTAAAATGGACTAATTCTTCCAAAGGCAGCAACTAAAGGGAGACTCAGTTGAATAGAGGAGGGAGGAGGCTTGCAGGACGGTGAAGCCCTTTGCTTCCAGCTCTCTGCCTGCTCAGCCATTGCTCTGTCCCTCTGCGGTTAGATTATTCCTTGCAGATAGCAATCAACTGGAAGGAAGTGTGTGTGTCTAATTTGCATGAGATTATTTAAAACAAAAAAAAAAAAGGTCTGCATTAGTCAGGGTGATGGTAAACAACGGCAAAGAGATGCCTTTTTTAATATAGCCTGTGCCTCAGCTTTCAGAGCCAAATAGAATTCACTTACAATTGGCAGTTTCCTTTATTATTCCTCTTAACCTTTTGGATTCTGCAAGGTCTCAATCTAAGATCAGCAGTTTGTCTTGGCAGGGGTGGGAAAGATGGGGCCAAGGCACCTCGATGTCTTATATTGGCTCCATGGCAGCACCTTGTTCCTGAAGGCAGGGTCATCTCAGCACCAAGAGCCAATGACTGGGCAGATAACTAGCTGTGATCTGGAGAGAGATGGGTGTTCCTACTCAGTCTCCCTAAGTTCCAAATGAACCACCTGACTCCTGTAAATACAGTCGTGAAGCTGGACAGTTCTGCCCAAGGTGGGGACGTTCAGAGGAAGATGACACTCAGAGAAGTCCGTGACAGGCATTTAGATTTGATTTGGGGCTAGAATTTTAGAATGAGAACAAGACGAGGACATTCTACCTTTGTCACTCTTGTGTTGTTCAAAAAGTTGTCCAGGTGTCATTTACAGATAGGAGCCAGGGGTTAAGTTCCCGTGCTGTTTCAGTGTAGCCCCAAAAACAATATTCACTGGCCCCTTCCTATAGACGAGAGTGCCGGGGGAGGGAATGGGGTGGGGAGAAGAAAATGTAATCCTTCTCTAAAGCTCTTGAACAAGACTGAAGACCTAAGACATAGTTTGAGTCTGCCATTTGATGTTTGGTAACTCTGGTGTAGTGGAAAGTCACTGCGCTGGAGAGGGAGAGCCTTGAGTGCTCATCAGCATCACTGCTCCCTATAGGTAGGGTGTGGGGTATCGTTTTTACCCTCCTTGGACCTCGGGTTTCTTATCTGTTAAATGAGGGCAGTGACCGGGATAATGGCCCGGCTCTGAATATGATCCAGTGAGATTGTTAAAACACTTATTTTTTAAAAGAAGAGAAAGGTTGGCATGCATGAGGCACCGGGTTCACTCCCCGGCACCTCCACCAAAAGAAAAAAAAAGAGAGAAAGGATTCATTTACTGTAACTAAATCAAAATCCTGACTCTCCCAGAGAACCAGGGATATCAGAATTTCAGCCAATATAAATTCTGAGTCTCAAATGATAAGGTCTCTGAAAAACAAGAGCTTGGAAGGAAGCACTGATGCCCTTTCAACTGTGGCCTCACTAGTGGGCTCGGCTGCGATAATGCAAGGAACATGTTTTATTAGGAAAATAGGTTTCATAAAAGCTCAGGGCCAGAGGGCAGATCTACGGGCAGAGAGTCCTGTCCCTTTAACCAGCGCCGGCTCTCAGGGCCGAAGCACAGCCTGTAAGTTACTGTATATTTCCCCAGTGTTAAACATTATTGTACTTGTTTATATTTGAAAGAGCCAAAAGGGAAAATGAGAATGCAACTGAATGCTCCTTTTGGGAAAATTATCCTCATTTGCAGCCAGTGGCTGACAAGGCACACGAACCACCAGGTTTATAAAATTCCGTAGTGTACCAGTGACCATCAGCCTGTGCTGACATCGCAGATGCTGTGTTCTTCTCTAATGGCTGATTATGAACTGGTTAAAACCATGTCTTTCCCACTAGGGCTCCAAAAGGGCTTCCTCTTCCTATTTAGTAGAACGATCGGCAGTCACTACGCAGGCTGGAGCCCGCGAGGCACAGACTCGGGGGATGTGTTCTCTGTTGCCTGGCTTGCCTGTGTTTCCTGTCCCTGTTCTTCTTGGGAGGTGAAGTTATGGGTTAAGCAGTCCCTTTGCATCGAGCACCCCCTCTCTAGCTCCACTCTACTGAACTTCAGCTTTTGTCTTTGGAAGTTGGTAAGTGATGCGCTGTGAACCCTGGAAGCATTTTCATCAGGCCCACCAATCTGTTGAGAGCACAATGCTACTGGGGCAATCCGGTGGCTCTTCAGACTTCCCAGTGCTGTGGCCGTGCCTGCTCTTGGCCACCTCCACTGTGTGAAGAGGGTAAAGAGGGGAACAGCTGCAGTTTTAAATGGGGGCAGTCCTTATCTTCTCAGCGCCGAGAAGGGAAAAAAGAGTCCAGAGCTATTTAGAAGAGTTCAGGCATTTTCCTTTGACCAGTTGTGATAGGGCGTGAAAAGTTTGAGGGATGGCTGCAGTCAACTCACATGCCGGTATGGTGCAGGGCAGAGCTGTGCTTTAAAGCATTAATGTACACCATCTATTAGCCCCTAGGCACAGCGTATGAGGCACCATGCTTTTGAAGATGCTGATCCTCAGAACCTCCTTGTACTTCATCTACCCCCAGGGGCAAATATACCATGCTGTGGGCCTCTAATGGAGAGCTGCCGACCAGATGTGGAAAAGCTCTCGGCTCTAGTTTAAAAGCTCTGTGTTGCGGCTCGCTTGGATATTGGGATTCCCGGAACAGCACGGGCAGGCCAAGTGGTCTTTTGCAGACTAGCAGTGACCTCCCACCTGCTTTTCCCACTTTCAGCAGCTGGGGAATCTCTGTACACAGAGCTGCTTCCTGAGCTGGCCCCGTGGGACCACTCGTTTCATACTTGTGTGTCACATTTTGTTCCTGTTCTTTGGGTTGGTTGGGGCCCTCTTCCTCCTCCCAAGAGTCAATGTCCCAAATTCACTTCAGACCCATTGGAAATATCCCAGCTGTGTGCCCACTGGAAATGTGGCCTTCATGGGGTTTTCATTTGCCTTTTATTCTACTGTGGGCAGATCCGCTCCACATGGCATAGCCACTGCAGATGGCGCCCAGCTACTTCCTGATGTCCCATGTACGGTGTGGTTTAGAGTATTGGGAGGATTTAAAAAAGGGAAAAGAAAAACTAGCCAAAGGCAATGCAGGCAGCATATGATAGGCTAGAGTAATAATCATCTGAAAGTTTGGGCCTGGCCTTGTTTGGATCTGTTTTCTTGTTTTATTTTCTTCTTTACGTTCTATATCCCATTCATACTAATCACAGTCAGTCCTGATTTTTCTTTTTATTTCTGCATTTGTCATAAAATAAAGCAAATTATTCCCGTCTTCAGAAACGATCTAGACTAATTAGTCGTCTCACCCAATAATTAGTTTTTTGTTTCCCTGTCTGTTTTCATGCATTATTGTTAGTTTTTTCCCTTCTTTTTTTTTAACACCATTACAGATTAAAATGAGCCACATTTGCAGTTGATGGTATCTGTTTTCGGGGGAAGAATGGAGAATTGCAGTACGGAGCGACTTCAAAAGCAGCAATAAACTCAAGGATAAATTAAGGAAATTGAATGAGCCACATTTGGAAGCCGTGTTGAGGCTAATATTCTGTCGCTTAAGGTTAAATTGCAACTGAGGGAGGTTCCAGAGAATTTGAAATCGGGGAGGCAACTTACTAGGTTGCAAGGCATTCTGTGGCTGTAAAGGTCTTTGCTCAGTGAAGATTCTGTTGCAGCTATGGACACTGGCAAAAGGCACTCACCTGCGATTATGTCCTCTTCTCCCCAGGGCTGACAGATGAAGAGATTGATATGGCCTTCCAGCAGTCCGGCACTGCTGCTGATGAGCCTTCGTCCTTGGGCCCAGCCACACAGGTGGTTCCTGTCCAGCCCCCTCACCTGATATCTCAGCCATACAGTAAGTCACCCGCTGAAGCTCCTGCTTAACCTTGATTGGGATTCAGGATGCTGGCCAAAGAGCAGTGTTCTGTGTCTCCCAGACTTAGCAAACCGGGAGAAACCGGGAACAGCAGAAAGCTCTTGGGTTTTTCCCAAGGAATGTGACACACCCCAGTCTTCTTCTAGACAAACTTTTTAAAAGCATGTGACAAAGGTTTGAGAAGAGACAAGGAATCAGAGTAAATGATTTTATTGTTGTTTCAGGTATTTTGTTGACAGGCAGAAAACCTGTACAACGATTTATTGATTCTGTTGCCATCTTCTCATCCCAGTGCTTTGGGAGGTTACTGTTTCTCTAAAAACAACGTGAACGTCTGACTCATGGGTGCCTTCTTGTTTGCTCACTGCAATAACTGGTCTCCCGATTTTATTTTTTTAAGTTAATATTTGTAGGTTTAGGTCAGCCTCCATTTCCCATCCTCCCTCCCTTGTCCTGGCTATACCTTGTACATTCACATAGTAGCAGTCTTTTAGGGAATTTTAGGTTAAAACGTAAAGGTCCTTTTTGAATCTTGCTTTTAATTATCAATATATGGGATCATGACCCATGAGGGGTCTTTTGTTGCTCTTAAATGAAAGCTACTATAGGAATAAAGTTTCTTCAAGCGAGTTATAAATGCATACCTCCAAAATGCAGCCAGAAGCCCTCCTTGAAATTACTTTTAAAAAAGCTAAAATTGACTACAAAGCTATGGAAAAATAGTTCAATTTTGTTTCTTTAATGAAACTCAGCACTGGGCTGGGTGTGGTGGCTCACACCTATAATCCCTACACTTTGGGAGGCTGAGGTAGGTGGATCACCTGAGATCATCAGGAGTTCGAGACCAGCCTGGCCAACATGATGAAACCCCATCTCTACTGAAAATACAGCAAATTAACCAGGTGTGGTAGCAGGCATTTATAATCCCAGCCACTCAAGAGGCTAAGGCAGGAGAATTGCTTGAACCCGGGAGGCAGAGGTTGCAGTGAGCTGAGATCGTGTCACCTGCCCTCCAGTCTGGGCATCAAAAGCAAAACTCTGTCTCAAAAAAACAAATAGGCCAGGCAGGGTGACTCATGTCTGTAATCCCAGCACTTTGGTAAGCCGAGGCAGGCAGATCACTTGAGGTCAGGAGTTTAAGACCAGCCTGGCCAACATGGTGAAACCCCGTTTTTACTAAAAATATAAAAAATTAGCCAGGCATGGTGGCATGCGCCTATAATCCCAGAGCTCCTCGGGGGACTGAGGCAGGAGAATTGCTTAAACTCGGGAGGTGGAGGTTGCAGTGAGCCGAGATCAGGCCACTGCACTCCAACCTGGATGATAGAGCGAGACTTGGTCTCAAAAAAAAAAAAAAAGAAATAGAAACTCAACATTGGATCTGTTATCTTTCAAAGTGCCTTTTCTACAATTGTCATTTTAATTG
Source organism: Cebus imitator (assembly GCF_001604975.1). Lineage (NCBI taxonomy): Eukaryota > Metazoa > Chordata > Mammalia > Primates > Cebidae > Cebus > Cebus imitator. Next base: position 1,812,871 of record NW_016107330.1, read on the forward strand.
TTATTCTCAGAAGTTTTCCTTTTTCAAAAAATGATTTAGAATGGTTAGATATCAGATTTTAAAAGGCATATTTTGGCTGGGCGCGGTGGCTCAAGCCTGTAATCCCAGCACTTTGGGAGGCCGAGGCGGGTGGATCACGAGGTCAAGAGATCAAGACCATCCTGGTCAACATGGTGAAACCCCGTCTCTACTAAAAATACAAAAAATTAGCTGGGCATGGTGGCGCGTGCCTGTAATCCCAGCTACTCGGGAGGCTGAGGCAGGAGAATTGCCTGAACCCAGGAGGTGGAGGTTGCGGTGAGCCGAGATCACACCATTGCACTCCAGCCTGGGTAACAAGAGTGAAACTCCGTCTCAAAAAAAAGGCATATTTTCACATGACAGATTCATTGTGATTCCCCTGACACCTGGCCTGAAGCTACCTTCTTTCCCTCACCTCAGCACTGCCTTCATCCGGCTCAGCTGTAGCCAGGCAGGAGTGGTCTTCTCGGTAGAGCCAGAAGGGCCCTCTCTTCTCCAGACTTGCTGAAGGGCCAGCCAGTGGGTCGGAATCTGCTCTCTGTGTTACGGATCTTATTGAGAGACCTCCTCCTCTGGCTGTCCACATAAGGCTGAGTCGGGGAGGCCAGGGAGTGTGTGCTCAAGTGTGTCAGTCTGCCAAGTACCCTGCCTGGGTCACCCACTGCAGGGCGCAGAACTTCAGTGCTGAGCCTTGTCCTGTATCCGGGCTATTGGGTTAGCACCTGCGACTTGTCAGCTCGGGGCTCCTTTATCCTTTCTGGCCAGCATTCTTTCCAGTCCCTTGTAGTTGCTTTGGGTCCTAAGCTGACTTTACGTGCTTCTTTTTAACCAAAGCCTGAGTCTCCACGCTTTTTCTTTAGTGGTGTGTCTGGGCCTAGCTGTGTAATGGGATTTGTTGAGGATAGGCAGTGGCAGCTGGGGTGCAGAATTTTCTAAGATGCACATCTGTTCAATTCCAGCTGTTTCCTCCAGTGGCTTAATACCGAACAGGTCTCTTGGCTACTTGGAAACGTCTGACTCAGATCAAATTGTTCTGGTCAGTCACAGAGTTGGTAGGCCATGTGTTCACCTACTTTCCATAGACACAAAGGGTTAAACTGTTAGTCTTTCTGAAAGAGGCAAAAGAATGGGGTGGGGAGGGGCAGTTCAGTCATTTAAATCATTCTCCTGTCCAGATTGCTCTGAGAAAAAGCATTACAGGTTGAGGTACTTAGGTAGGAAGAGTTTTAAGAGTCTCCCAGCCCTAAAAATAAAATACATGTTCTTAGAGACAGACTTCTTCCTGCTTTGACACTCGTGTAAAAACAATGGTAATGGTAATTTTAAATACCTGAAGTTTTTAGTTGTCACCATTGAGCTTCGTTCTTCTCGTACCGTTACATCGCTCCTTTCAGCTCCGGGGGTGACTGCCTCTTCACTTCTGTACTTTTGCCAAGAGGTGTCAAAACTGCTTAAAAAAAAAAAAAAAGCTTGATTTTGATTAATATAGAGAAACAAGACTTTGCCTGACTGATAATAAAACTGATAAATGACATTTGAATTACTTGTAGCGGTAATTTATTACATAAAATATCTTTTATTTGACATGCGATTAGTTGCTGGAAGCATCACTCAATCTGACTAGTTTAAACATGCTCTAAAATGAACCCCAGTAAAAACCAGGGCTGTCTGCTGCTGGCGTTATGAAATATACTAATCCTGGAGTGAGGGAAAAATCTGACTTTAAATATTTAAATGATTAATTGGGTTTATATATTTTTTTTACCTTTCTAACCCCCTTAATTACAAGCAAACTCAGGGGAGTTTCTGAACTAGGTGTGCAATCTGCATGCTTATCACTGAGGCATTGTCTGCGTCCGGGAGGGATTTATGGCCTCCGTTCATGTGTGTTCCTGCCGGTTTTACTTCTAGATCCCCGGCAGCCCTTTCCTCCCCATATCTTGGCTTTTTATGGATATTCTATCTCTGAGCCCAAGCCTAGAAAATAGGATCCCCTGGGCCCAGCCCCACACACTCATATCTCAGGGTCGGGCAGCTTTTCCAAGACCACCCCAGGGAGCCCAGTGCTCTTCTCCTTTGAACTTGCTGGCCTGCCTACTCAGTGGCAGGTGTGCCACTGGGTACCTCTTTTGGCGTCTCTGTTCTTTGGTAAATGTGGTTGACCTTGAGATGTTAGTAAATGCCAGTGACGGCAGAGAGAACATAGAAACCTGCCCGAATGGTAACAGTTCACTTTCTCGGTATTTTTATTAAGCATCTACTATATGCTCAGTACTGTATCATGTGAGAGATGCAAAACCTGATCCTTAAGCATCTTGCCAGCTCTTTGGGAAAGATAAGATAAATTCTTAAGAAAAGGATAATAAGATGTTGTGATTTAATGCCAAAATTAATTATGCAGACAAGAATTTCTGAAATTCTGAAATACAGAAAAGAGAAGAATTAATGTGGGCTAGAGTCAGGGAAGCCTTTTGTGAAAGTGATAGGAGGTTGGCACCAAGGAGAAGCCTGGTGTCACCTCTGGTATAAGCATAAACCAGTGTTCTCGGGGCTTAGAGGAAAGTCGGTAGAGTTCAGGAGAAGTCAGGCTGTGGTTGGAGAGAAGATTTGACATTCTCCCTTTCTCAGTTTGGTTTCTTCTTGTCTGGCTTTGCATCGGGAGTCAATGCATGTGCACAGGTGCGGGCCGAGCCCAGTCCTGAGCAGAGGCCTAATAAATGCTGCCTGATTGATTTGCGCCAAGCTGATTTGTCTTCTTCCTCCCAGAGAGACAAGAAGCTTTGAGATATAAGCAGGGCCAGTGTAAATTTTGTAAGATAATAATTTCTTCTTAGATTTGAACATTTTCCCTCCACTGTCTCTGATAAACAAGTTAGGCCCCTTCAAAGACTGACCTAGAGCTTCAGTTACCTCTTCTTAAAATAGGATGTAAATGTCTGAGGCCAGTGAAAGGCTTTGAACTATTTGATTAGAAATCCTGAGAGAGAGTGAGTTATTTTTCTGTTTACTTCTTTTATAGCCCTGTGTAGTAACATATACTTATCTGTGATTATCTTAATTCACTGAGCAAGCATCGTTATTGAATGCCTACTGTGTGCCAGACCCCTGGGCGGATGAGATTAATAAGGCCTAGTTGCTTTCTCTGGTTGCTCCTGTTTGGTAGGAAAGATGGTTAGGCCAACACAGCAGTGCCTGTCAGGTGGCCCTGGTGAGGACAGTGGCACGGAAGAGGTGACGGGAAGCTTCAGAGAGCAGATGTCTAACCGGATCTGGTGGGCTGATTGGTTCAGTGATCACACAGGATAGACAAGGGCACGCCAGACTAACGCAAAAGCACATAGACATAAAACTGATGAAGTTAAGAAACTCCAGGTTGTTGGGTGTTGGGTGTGGTGGCTCATGCCTGTATTCCCAAATCTTTGAGAGTCTGAGATAGGAGGAATACTTTGAAGCTAGGAACTCAAGACCAACCTGGGTAACATAGTGAGATGCCATCTCTGTAAAAAAATTTATTTTTATTTTTATTTTTTATTTTATTTTTTGAGGCAGAGTCTTGCTCTGTCGCCCAGGCTAGAGTGTATGGGCATGATCTCAGCTCACTGCAACCTCCATCTCCCAGGCTCAAGCTGTTCTTCTGCCTCAGCCTCCTGAGTAGCTGGGATTACAGGTGGGTGCCACCACGCTTGGCTAATTTTTGCATTTTTAGTAGAGACAGGGTTTCAGCATGTTGGCTGGGCTGATATCGAGCTCCTGACCTCAGGCAATCTGTCTGCCTCAGCCTCCCAAAGTGCTGGGATTACAGGCGTGAGCCACCGAACCAGGCTCTATAAAAAAATTTAAAAAAACAAAACTAGCCAGGCATGGTGGTGGGTCTACTTGGGAGGCTGAGGTGGGAAGATTGCTTGAGCCTAGGAGGTTGAGTCTGCAGTGAACCATGATTGTACCGCTGCACTCCAGCCTGGGTGCCAGAGCAAGGCTCTGTCTCTAGAAAACCAAAAAGAATGAAAGAAGCTCTGAGTTGTTGAGAGTGACTGGAGCATGGGATAAAAGAGTCAGAAGAAATGGTTGGAGAAATGGTGGCTCTGCCAACCCCGACAGAGAATAGCCAAAAGCACAGTGATTTTACTTTGAAATGCATCATTTAATTATTTTTGTAGTCATACTATCTATTTGGCCATCTTATTCTTAGACTAATATTAAAGTTATTTGTGTCATCTAGGCAGGTGCCATGAGGTTAGTTAGCAGAGACATGGGGGGGGCATTGGCCAGAGGCCATTGTTCCTGTGCCGGAGGCCATTGTTCCTGACCCCAACCTTCAGGCTTGGGGCCAGCACTGACTCCTCCAGGGGGTCTTTTCAGTGTTCTGACTAGGAGGGAAGCTCCCCTGAAGACTCCCCATCCCACCCCACTTCACTTCAACGTTTATACCAGTGTCTTCCCCATTACACTGTGAGTTCTGAGGCTTAAAAAAAATCTAGTGGCCTGAGGCTCTGACTGAGCAGGTGTTCTAGAAATGCTTGTGGAATGGATAAATGCGGGTAGAAATGTGCTTGAGAATCGAAGGGCTGTCGTGTGGGTGAGCTGCCCCCATGGCCAGCCGGTGATACTGTCTGTGAGCTCAGCTGGTGCAGACTGCTCTGGGCAGGTTGTGGAAGAAGTAGGGGATGGGACCCGCCTCCAGGAGCCGCTGTTCATCCTAGAGGGAAGCCCTCCATTGCTAGCAGAAAGACAGAGAAGACCATCCCATGTCATCTGAGAATGTTGAGAGCTTTCAGAATTTGAGAACAAAGGAAACTCCCAGAATGCTAGTCTTAGGCAAGGCCTTCTGGAAGGCGCAGGACTTGAACTCTCTTTGAAGAGCAGTCAGCCATAGGTAGACCCAAGGCATCAAGGTAGGCATCACTGTGGAGAGAGAACAGAAAAGGCCCGGGGCGGGGTGGCCTGTCTCTTCCATTTCTCTCTCTGCAGGTTTAGCAGACAAATCTCTCTTTTTGCTACCTGAAAGTTACTGGTTTGTGTATGAATAAAGTGTTTCTCTAAATTTGAGGAAATTGAGTTTTCTTTTGTCGGTGGTGCTGGCTTGGATTAGCAGGCGCCCTCCTTATTTTGTTGCTGTGCGTTCTGCCTGATGTGGTGCCATATGGGGGCTGGATGAATGCCATTCGTGGATGTTGCAGAGGGCAAGTATGGGAGGGTACTGAAATGAAGCGGTCCTTTCCTTAGGCTTCTTGGACCATTAAAAGCCTCTGATGTTGATGGCAGTTAGGATTCTGGCTGTGGTGACAGTGTGTTCGTTTTAGGAAATTCTACTACTGGTGACAGAGAACTCCAAACAAGGGTGGCTTAAAGAAATAGAGGAATTTTTCTCTGTTACATAAATATAGGTGGCCCAGGCTGCCAGGAGACTCTGGTCTGCAGGGACCCTGCTCTGCCTCACTGCTCTGCCTTCCTGACAGCTGGCTGGCATCCATCTCATGGTGTGGTGTGAATGCCTCGGCTCCAGCTATCCCACCTGCCATCCAGCTAGTGAGAGCGGATAGGAGGCAGGAAAAGGGCAGGCTGCCTTCTAAGGACACCTCTTGGAAACTGCCCACGTCAATTCCACTTTCTACCCATTGGCTGACTCTTGCATGGCCATCCTTGTCTGCAGGTAAGGCTAAGATGTACAGTCCCAATCTTGGTAGCACATGTCCTCAGCTTTCCATAGCCCATAGGAAGTCTGAGTTCTGGTAAACACTAGGTTTAGGATAATGGTTACCTCTGGGCTGGGGAGGAACACATGGCTAGCTTCAATGGTATTTGGAAAGTTTTAGCTAGTAAATTAGGCAGGTTTAGAATGGCTCATTTTATTACTGGTCTTACAACTTAAATACATGTCTTTTGTATGTATCAAATATTACAGGGTACATTATTTAAAGTTGCATTAGAATTCTCAGGCCTGGCTTCTTTCCTTGGTCTCAGTGCAAGCTGTGTGGAGAGAAAACGTAGAGCCTACACCACTGGGTCGTGTTCTCAAGCACTCCTCACTTCCTTTAGCTCTTTTTTTTTAAAAAGAAATTCTGAGTGGACTTTTTTATTTTCTAAAAATCAGTCTTACTGAGATGTAATCGACATAAATAAAATGCACCTGTTTTAATTATACAATTTAAGTTTTGGTAAGTGTAGATTTCCATGTAACCATCACCACATGATAGAATATTTCCAATACCCCGAAAGGTTCCCTTGTGTCCCATTTCCAGTCAGTCCTCCCCTCCTTGATCCTGGCTTGAGGGCAACCACTGATTTGCTTTCTGTGACTACCTGTTAGATTTCTTTCCTAGAGTTTCTTTTTTATATAAATTGACTCATACAGCGTGTACTCATTTGTTTCTGTTTTTTTTCTGCTCAGCATAATGTTGCTGAAATTCACCCAAATTGCTGTACGCATCCAAATCTCTTTCCTTTTTACCAGTGAGTGCTATTCCATTGTATGGATGCACACAGTTTGTTTATCCATTCACCAGTTGATGGGCTTTGGGTGGGTTCCAGCTTTGCTGTTACGAATAAAACTCTTGAGAATGAACTTTCGTATACAAGTCTTTGTATGTTTTTATTTCTCTTGGGTGAGTGCCTCGAAGTAGAATTGCTGGTTTATATGTTAAGTGTATGTTTAACTTTATAAGAAACTGCTAAACTGTTTTCTGGAGTGGTTGCATCATTTTACCTTCCCACCAGCAGAGAGTTCTAGTTGCTACATATCCCCGACAGCGGGTGTTCCTCAGTCTTTTGCATTTTAGCAGTTTTATTATGTATATGCTGGTATCTCATGGTGGTTTGGCTTTATATTTCTTTGATGACTGATTAGGTTGAGGCTCTCTTTGTGAGTGTATTGTCCACTTGCATATCTTTCTTGTGAAGAGTCTGTTTCAATATTTTGCCCATTATTAATAGTTTTCTTACTGAGTGGAATGAGGTTTTTAATGTATTCTGGATTTAACACATTGGTCAGATACATGTATTATGAGTACTTCCTCCCAGTTGGTGGCTTGCCTTTTTATTTTCTTAACATTACCTTTTGAAGAGCACACAATTTTAATTTTGATGACATATATTTGTCTTTTTGTCCTTTCACGATTCATGGTTTTTGCATCCTAAGAAGCCTTTGTCTATCCCAAGGTTGAAGAGACTTTCTCCTATATTGTCTTCTGGGAGACACTGTCGCACTCTGTCACCCAGGCTGGAATGCAATGGCCTGATCTTGGCTCACTGCAACCTTTACCTCATAGGCTCAAGTGATCCTCCTGCCTCAGCCTCCCAAGTAGCTGGGACTACAGGTGTGTGCCACCACACCCGTCTAATTTTTGTATTTTGTGGAGAGACGGGTTTTCACTGTGTTGCCCAGGCTGGTCTTGAGTTCCTGGGCTCAAGCAATCTGCCTGCCTTGGCCTCCCAAAGTACTGGGATTATAGGTGTGAGCCACTGCGCCTGGCTTATAGTGTTAGTGTTTATTTTTAGGTCTATAGTGTTAGTGTTTATTTTTAGTGATCTATTCTTAGTTAATTTTCATGAATGTTATGAGGTAAAGGTCAAGGTTCATTTCTCCCCATATGGATATCCAGTTGTGCCTGTACCTTATGTTCAAAAGATTATCTTATCCCCATTGAGTTACGTGTCTCTTTATAAAAAATCAACTCACTATATATGCATGAGTCTGTTTCTAGATTCCTCTTTTAAAAAAATCATTAAAAAAAAAAAACAAAGCTACTGAAGTACACGTTATATGTCATACAAATCATCCATTTCAAGTATACAGTTCAGTGACTTTGAGTAACTTTACCTAGTGATGCAGCTGTCACCATAAATCAGCTTTAGAGTACTTCACCTCCCCAATAAGATCCTTTGGGCCCATTTACTGTTAATCCTTGTTCCCACCTCTAGCCCCAGGCAACCACTAATCTCCTTTTCATCATTATAAATTTCCCCTTTTCTGGACATTTCAGGTAAGTGGAATCAGAATATGTGATCCCTCATACCTGGCTTCTTTCACTTAACCTGATGTTTTTGAGGTTCATTCATACTGTAGCATGTATCAGTACTCATTCCATTTTATCATGGAATCGTATTCTGTTTTCCGATGATACCTCACTCTCATTTTGTCCATCAGTCCACCAGTTGATGGACATTTAGATTGTCTCCAGTTTTGGTGAAGATGAGTAATGCTGCAAAGAACATCTCTGTGCAAGTCCTGTGTGGACATACGTCTTCATTGCTCTTGGGTAGATATCTAGGAGTGGATTGCTGGATGTGATAGTTTTCTGTTTCTGGATCCTTCTTAATTCTTTTCTTTCTAATTCGTTTTTGGAAGTATAATTTACATGCAATAGATACATCAATTTTAAGTATACAGTCAATGAGTTGTACAAACAAGTAGTAACTCATTTAACTCCTATAACCAACATTACAGTCACAATATAGAAAATTTCCATCACCACAGAAAGTTTCTTTCGTCCCTTTCTGTCATCCTTTTCCCCTGCCTCTGGTTCCTGTTAACCACCAGTCCCTGCTCTGTCACTGTAGTTCCTTCTGCCTTTTCAAACATCTGGTATAGGCTGGGCACGGTGGTTCACGCCTGTAATCCCAGCACTTTGGGAGGCTGAGGCGGGCGGATCACCTGAGGTCAGGGATTCAAGACCAGCCTGGCCAACATGGTGACTTCTCTACTAAAAATACAAAAATTAGCTGGGCATGAGTGGCATGCACCTATAATCCCAGCTATTTGGGACGATGAGGCAAGAGAATAGCTTGAACCTGGGTGGCGGAGGTTGCAGTGACTTGAGATTACGCCACTGCACTCCAGCCTGGGTGACAGAGAGAGACTCTGTCTCAAAAAATAAAAATAAAAATAAATAAAAATAAAACATTTCACATAAATGGAACCATATAGTATGTAGACTTTTGTGTCTGGCTTCTTTACCATAATGCTTTTGAGATGGGTTCATGTTTTTTATATGTGTATATACACATACACACACATATTTATATAAATACATATAATTATATACATATATAATTTATATATGTATTTCTATATTATATATACACATATATGGTATATATTTGGAAAATGCATATAAAAGGAATGAACTATTTATGTCTATATTTTGATTATGATTCATGGTTTTTGCATCCTAAGAAGCCTTTGTCTATCCCAGGGTTGAAGAGACTTCCTCCTATATTGTCTCCTAGGAAGTTTTAGTGTTAGTTTTTTGGAGACAGCATCTCACTCTGTTGTCCAGAGTATATTTATTATATATTTATATACATATGTACACAAATATACGTTAACTTTTACATATATATAAATATGTATATTTATATATTTTTCTTTAAAGGGCCATACTTTAGACTTTGTGAGCCACATGTCTCTGTCACGTTTTCCTTCTCACCTTTTTCCTCTTCTCCCTCCATCCTCTCTTTTTCCTCTTTCTCCTCCTTCTTCTTCTTCCTGTTCTTCTTCTCCCTTTTCCATGACCACAATTCTTTAAAAAGTTTTTTTTTTTTTTTTTTTTTTTTTTTTTTTTTTTTTTTTTTTTTTTTTTTTTTTTTT
>NW_016107330.1:1822607-1913731 GCF_001604975.1 Cebus imitator
AGAGACGGGGTTTCACCATGTTGACCAGGATGGTCTCGATCTCTTGACCTCGTGATCCACCCGCCTCGGCCTCCCAAAGTGCTGGGATTACAGGCTTGAGCCACCGCGCCCGGCCCTTTAAAAAGTTAATAACCAGGATGGGTACAGTGGCTCGCGCCTGTAATCCCGGCATTTTGGGAGGTCAAGGCGGGCAGATATTTGAGGTCAGGAGTTTGAGACCAGCCTGGCCAACATGGTGAAACCCCATCTCTACTAAAAATACAAAAATTAGCCAGGCATGGTAGCGGGTGCCTGTAATCCCAGGTACTTGGGAGGCTGAGGCAGGAGAATCACTTGAAACCGGAGATAGAGGTTGCAGTGAGCCGAGATTGTGTCACTGCATTCCAGTCTGGGCAACAAGAGTGAAACTCCATCTCAAAAAAAAAAGGCTAAAGTAGGATTGGCCAACTGGCTATAGTTTGCTGACTTCTGTTGCTCCACGTACCACAATTTGTCTGTCTGTGGACCAGTTGGTAGTCATCTGGCTCACTCCCAGTTTGGGACTATTATGAGTAAAGCTGCTGTGAACGGTCGTGTATAAATGTGCACGTATGCTTTCATTTCCTAGGAGTGGAATGGCTTAGTCACTCTTTATGTGCACATATACTTTCATTTCCTAGGAGGCAGAATGCCTTAGTTACATGTTAGGTACATGTTTAGCTTTAAAAGAAACTATCAAGCTATTTCCCAAAATGATGGTAGCATTTGTATTTCCGTCAGCAATATGTAAGAGTGAGTTGCTCCAAATCTTTGTCAATGCTTGATAGTCTTATTTTGGAGTTTAGTCATTCTAATGTGTATGTAATAGAACCTTATTGTACAGTACTTTAAATTTGTATTTCCCAAATGACTAATGACATCAAGCATATTTTCATGTGCTTATTGGCCATTCACATATCTTTTATAAAGAGTCTTTTCTAATCTTATGCCCATTTTAAAAGCCACTTTTTCATTTTATTATTGAATTGTCAGAGCTCTTTATATATTCTAGTTATGAGTTCTTTATCAGATGTATGTTTGGCAGGTATTTTCTCCCAGCCCATGGCTTATCCCTTCATTTTCTTGAGAGTGCCTTTTGAAAAGCAAAAGCTTTAAATTTTGATGGTGTCCATTTGAGAGCATTTTTTCCCCTTTTGTTTCATGCTTGCTTAAGATGTTTTTGCCTACCCCAAGGTTGCAAAGATTTTCTTCTATGCTTTCTGTTTTCTTATAGAAATTTTATAGTTTTTGCTTTCTTGTTTAGGTGAGTTAATTTTCATGTATGCCATAAGGCGTGAGTCAAGGTTCATTGTTTTTCCTTTGGACAACCAGTTGTTCAGCATGACTGTTGCAAAAATTATCCTTTCCCCATAGAACTACTTTGGCCTCTTTGTCAAAATCAGTTGACCATGTAAGCATGGGTCTATTTCTGGACTCTTCTGAATTCTTAACAGCTTAATCAGAGTTCATTTTTTAATCTATGGAGAGGACATATAGATATGCTCTCAGTGTCCTTCCTGCCTAAAGATGGCACTGCTAATAGCATCATAGCCCACGAGAAGTGGAAAAGATAGTCTTTCACGGGATGTATGTGTGAACACAGACTTTGCATTTTCCAACACAACTACCACTGGGCTATTGTGATGCCTTTTGCCATCAGGCTGCCAGGTACTTCTGTTCAGAGCAGAGACGATCTGTTTTTGTTGCTGCTCTCTAGGCTTATCTTTCTGCCCACTGCCAGCCAGCCACAGCCATGTGCTTCAGGGCCCACCCCGCCCCCAGGCTGAAGGCAGCCCTCCTCAGCCCAACCAGGCACCCCCTGCCCCCTGCCCTGCCTCTTCGCACATGTGCTCTCCACCTCTGTGCTGTAGCAAGCACTGATCTGGTGTGTTGGCTTTATTCCAGGACCGACCTTACTGAGAGTGAGCCTGTCTTGTCATTTAATTTTCAGGGTGGCTTCTGAGTGAAGCCGATGGGCTGATGTGAGAAGCTAGAGACACTGCTGGATGGAGTCATGGCTCCAACCCTGATGAGCCTAGAGGGGACCTCACTGGGCTGGCCCCGTTTCTGCCACTGCTTTGCCCATGCTTGGGCTGCCAGCCCCCACAAGGACATGAGAGTTCTCTCCCTCTTGTCAGCTAGCATATCACTGGAGCGCATGTCTCGGCAGCATGGTTTCACGACAGCTTTCAGCTCTGTATTGGTGATGAACGTTTACTGGATTGCAGGATTTCCATGGTGTGCGTCAGTCTGTGACTTGGTGGTTTCAGGCTCAACACTGTCATCTTGTATGCACAAGTCCCGGTCCTGGGCATGTGTTCTCAGTTGATGATGTTTGTTCTCACCTGTTAGGTGAGAATTTGGCTGGTGGAGGTATCGTTAAAGAAACAATCATGTTGGTTTTGTTGGTGTTCAGTGAATAGTTGGGAGCTGTGGGGATGCAGCTCTCCTGCCTCCCCTCTCTACCATGGTGTTACCCAAACTGGAGCCTTTGCACAGGCTGACCTCCATGGAGCCCGTCAGAGCTTAAGCTAGTTCATGGAGACCTTGGAAGGTTGAGTTTTGAAGAGCTCCATGCCCTTTGCTCTACAGCAGTTTGTCCCCTGACCTCATTGCAGCCCACAGCGCCACAGCATAGAGGCAGTCCCGGGAAGGCCCGGGTGTATGGGGTGAGGATTGCCACCACAGTTGCCCGTCTCTTCAGCCTTCACTAAGATGCCAGGGCTGTGGTACTGGTGAGGAACCCCTGCCATGCAGCTAGGGCTCAGGCCCTTCCTGCTGGGAGGTGCTGTAGACAGCTGGACTCTGAGTGAGAGTTAAGATATCTCCTGTTCTTAGGTTCTTTGGGGCTAGCAGAGCCCTGCCACCTTCAGTCAGTGCTTGGTAAGAAGAGAAAAATGTCCCTGAAACCCCCTGGCTGGAGGTGGCACCAGGGTTTCTGACCCTAGGCTTGTTGCCCACTTGCTACCTCGTCTGCCACGTCTGCAGGGCAGTCTGGTCCCTGCTTCCAGAGTGGAGACTCAAAGCATTTAACAAGCCCACTCATTGTCTGTCTTTTCTTCCCAGCTTGAGAAGAATGACTGCCCCATCTTCGGCCCTTGTCTTTAAACTCTGGACATTCGGGGAGCCTGGTGATGGGAGGCTGTGCCCCGGGCGCCCTGCTCTCAGTTCCCTCACAGGGTCTGCACTGGACTTGGGAAAAACAGGTCCTGGGTTGGGTAGGGGAGGACTGGAGGTGGTCGTGGCTGGGAGTTTGAGCTAGTGTGGACTGTGCTGATGTTTGCAGTAGCCTGGTCTGTTACCCTCTGAGAGCCACACAGTGGGTGGGAGTCATCTTGATCCGAGTTTTTCTCTTTTTTCATTTTGCCACAAGACAGAATTGTATCACACATCTCCAAAACGAGTAAAATGGCATTTCAGCTTCTTGTCTTTATAGACTCTCTGAACTTTAGGAAAGATCATTCTGGTCCCTTTTCATTAATAATGAAAACCAGGGGGCAATAAAATGTTCTTAGTGTGAGCATGGCAGGAACGCGCGCGGTGAGGGTGAAGGGTGAGGCTGCAGGACCACAGGTGTTTCTCAGGGCTGCAGGCGCGCAGAGCTCTGGAAAGTGGGGCAGCTGTTGGAGGTTTCTGGTCCTCATCCCGCACGCCAGCATCTGCTCAGCCTCAGCAGCCCAAAGGGCCCCCAAGAAGGCTGTACTTCTCATGGTGGGATGTTTGCAGGCAAGCAGAGGAATCCAGCAAACTCCAGGTACTGGTCAAGTTTTCAGCCCAGTCACAGCTGCTTTCTTGCCAGAGGCTTCATGGTATCCGAGAAGTGAATATGGTATTTGGGCCGTGGGCCCCATTCTGCACTTGTTCTGCCTGAGGATTTGGGCTACACAGAGGGATGTTGCGAGCATGGATGAAAGCCCTCCCGAGCAGGGACTCAGAGAGAGCAGAGGGAACAAGTCGCCTTGTCTTCACTCTTTTCTCCTGAAAATGAACTTGCACTAGATGTTACGTTTTGCATCTCGAGTGCCGAGCAAGGCTGGCAGAAGAGGGGAGACAGAAGAGACGCCTGACTGGGACTCCCAGTGCCCAGCTCCCTGGGGTCAGGGTGAAAGGTCTGTCTACCTCAGTGGTCTCAGAGCTCCTTGTGTAATGAGGGTGATTTGTGTTGGGTGGGGGTACCCACCATCAGGCGGAGCAGCGCTGTTCCCTTCCCATGGCCATTTCTCAGACACCAAGTGTCACTGCGCCACCTGGGAAGGGAGTGGGGAAGTCCTTGCCAACCATCACACAAATCCCGGAACCCATAAAAGAATAGATTGATAAATTTGTATAAAAACCTCTGCATGCTACCAAACATTAGCAGAGTCAAAAGAAAAATCAACCAGAGAAGATGTTTGCGATGCAGATCACAGACAACAGGCTAATATCCCTGCTCCATAAAAAGTCTCTCTAAAGTAACAAGGGAAAAGAAATCAAGTAGAAAAGTGGAGCGCATACAGTACACCAAAAGGGAAATGCTGATGAAAACGTGCTCAATCCTCACTCAAAATGAGATCAATGCAAATTAGAACTAGAGTGAACTTCTGCTTTCCTGCTGTGGTACTGGCAGGAATCTCTGTGTTTGAGTCATGCGTTGTGTGGGTGCAGCCGTGGGGAAGCAGGCATTGTGCAGGGGCTGAGGGTGAATTATTGGCCCCATGGAGGCAGCGTGGCAGCATTTCTCAAAACTGCAAATGCACAGGCCCTGGGACCAGCCTCTGGGAGTTCTGAGGTTCACGTGTGCGCACGTCCCCGGTGGGAGATGGCACATGTGCATGTTGATGGCAGCGTGGTGTGCAGTAGTAGAAAGTTGGAAATGAGCTGAATGCCCATCAGAGGGCAGGTGACATGAAATATCCTGCAGCTATAGGAAACAAGACTGAGAGATGTGGAAATGCGAAGGAAGAAACCTGTGCCACTTTAGATGTGCGTACAAACTCTCCGGAAGGATAAATGTAAGACTACTAATGGCTGTCGGTGGTGGGGAAGCCTGTTTGTCATGGACTGACCTGTGCTATTTGATGTGTAAACTGTATGCGTGTTACCGATTCAAAAAGTGTCAAACAGAAATGGGAGTTGGGGAGTGAGGGAGAGGCCATATGTTGATTACAGTTTTGGGACTGAGATTCCAGGCCTAGGACATATTGGGGAATCTGGCATGGAATCTGCAGGCAGGGAGGGAGTGTGGTGGCCAAGGAGAGACTCCAGGCCCCTCCAGGCCTGTCCTCTCTGCCCCCTGAGAGCACCATTCAGCAGCCCCGGGGAAGGGTTGTCTCTTGTCCACTCGGAGGTCTTTGCAACTTGGATCCTCCTGGTTGGCTGTGTGCCAGCAGCCACATCGTGCTCTGACCTGAAAAAAAGAATGGGCCCTCTCCTCCACTCTGGTCGTGAAACACCAAGGCATGGCAGGTACCTCTGAAACTTACAGGCATAGGTGAGAAGTGAGGGCAGAAATCTCTCAAGCAGCAAGAGCTTCGCTGGGCCATGTTGACGCTCCATCTGAGAGTTCAGAACACTGCTGTTCTCCCCTCTCCCACTTCCTCCTGAGTAAGCAGCACACCGCAGGGCTCCTCCCAGGTAACTCTCCACTGGCGCTGTGATCGCCTTCCCCTCCTTATGGCAGATTCCCTTGGGGGGAGGCAGAGCATCCACCAGGTGGCCTGGAGATGGCAGCTCCAGAAAGGTGTTCACAGTGGAGACAGGGCCCTCCTGCGTGCCTCAGAGGATCAGATGAGGTGTGGACATGGGAGCACTTTGTGAACTGTACGTGGGAAAGTGTAAAGGTAGAAACTCCGCCCTGCCAACTGGAATTGCATTCAGGAGGGCACTTTGGTATGTGCCATTCCAAAGAGAACCGGGGCTGGGCACAGTGCTGTGTGCCTGTAGTCCAGCTGCTTGGGAGGCTGAGGCGAGAGGATTCCTTGAGTCCAGGAGCTCTGGGCTGCAGTGTGCTGTGCAGATGGGGGTCTGCACTAAGTACTGCATCAATATGGGTGACCTTCTGGAGCAGGGACCACCAGGTTCCCTAAGGAGGTCGGAAATGGAGCCAGTCAAAACTCCCATTCTGATCAGCAGTGGGACATGCCTATAAATCGCCTCTGCATTCCAGCCTGGGCACCATAGCAAGAGCTCAGCTCTAAAACAATTAATTAATTAATTAATACAAATAAAGATACCGGGGCCAGGTGCTCTCCTCCGTGCAGACTGGCTCTCTCCACAGCAGCAGCTAGGTGGTCTCCTGCGACAGTGCTCCACTCCCTTCCTGCCCTCTGTGCTGGTCCCAGTCCCTCTCCACCTCCGTGGACCCTTGTAGCAGCCTCACCCCAGCTCTCCTGCCTCTGTTGCCCCCACTTCTGGCCACCCTCAGGGCCACTCCAGTGCTGCTCTCCAGGGCCATGGCACACCCTGACTCCCATTGCTCATGGAAGAATATTCAGCTTCGTTGAACACACGGTCCACCGGGCCCCACCTTTCCCTCTTTCCTGCCCTACCCCGGCCTCCACTGCACCTGCAGCTTCCTTGGCTCCTGTCCCCTCTCCCCAGCACTCTGCTCTTGGGGTTCTCTGGGCCACAGCAGCTCTCCTCTTCCATCAGGCCCAGGGTGCTCACCTGGTCTGCACCCACCTAGCGTCTCCCCTTGTGCTTGCTCCCCTCCAGCCCCCAGGGGCCTCGGGGCTCCTCCAAGGCCCTGCCCACTCCTGCCCCCCCCCACCACCCCCATCCCTTTGTGATAGTTGTTCTCACTCTCTGAAGTCTTGCTTGGTCATTTGGAGACTTGCGCTTTCTCTCCCCTGGCTCCAAGTGAGACAGGGCCGGCAGGTTTATTTTATCACAGTCCACCCTGGTGCCCCCAACCAGTGTACCACGCTCCCCCTCCGCACTTCGCTGAGGCCCTGCTTGGTTCTGCTATGGCCCCCAGCTATAGCAGGGCATATGTGGGTGTATTTATGCTGCTCCAAATGTACTCACATTATCCTCTCTGGATCTTGTTTCTGAGGTAGAGACCATGCTGTCGGTCTTCATATCACCTCTGCCACCTGACTCCCCAGTCAGAGCTCAGCTCACTGCTAGATACCTCACCCACAGCCTGCCATCAGGGTTGGGTGACTGGCATCCTTTGTGTTCCAGTTGAGGCAGTGGGAACAGGAGGGGTCAGAGCCGAGCTGCTGCTGTTGTGATGATCATGTGCTGCCTTCCTGCAGCGGAGTGTCCCACTTGCTCATCGTTAGAGGCAAAGAGACTATGCCACTGAGGCCCGTGTGCCAGTCCGCACCCGGGGAAGTCTGCCATCTGCCCTTTCTAACCCTCCTCCTCTTCCGCCTGCAGGCCCCGAAGGCTCCCGATGGCGAGATTACGGCGCCCTGGCCATCATCATGGCAGGCATTGCATTTGGCTTTCACCAACTCTACAAGGTGAGTCTCCCCCAACGGCCGTGGGTGCTGTGCGCCTGCTGGGCTGTGGCATTCAACCCCCTTTCACTGGCTCCTGGGTGGAGGCACTGCCATGCTCCGCCCTGGAGCTGCTTGGCAGTGAGTGGCTGTGGTAGAGGTCGGGGTTCACGGCTGAATCGAGGTCCCTTTTCTCCAGTGCTCAGCAGGCGCCACCCAGCTATCTGCTTGCAGGGGCATTGTCAGGTTGTCCCTTGCCAGCCTGTGCCAGCCACTTAGAGTAGTGCCCGTACAGGAAAGCTGTGCGAGAAGTTTTAAGAGACAGAAATACATAATGGCAAAGAGCATGGACACTGGGCCAGCTGCTGCTGAGCCCTGCCCCTGCCCCTCAGGAGCTTGGTGAGCACAGGCTCTAGTCTCATCTGTAAGATGGGAATAACAGTCCTCACCTCACGAGGTTGTCGTGAAGACCCGGAGAGTCAGTGCTCCCTTGTAGAGGCTCCCATGTGCTTCCCTGGCACATGGAAGTGCTTTATATACCATTGTCCCGCGTGGCATTTAAGAGCAGCAGAAACTCTTTCTCTATCAAAAAAATACAAAAATCAGCTGGGCATGGTGGTGTGCATCGGTAGTCCCAGCTATACTTGGGAGGCTGAGGTGGGAGGATCACTTGGGCTTGGGAGGCAGAGGTTGCAGTGAGCTGAGTATGAACTACTGCACATCAGCCTGGGTGACAGAGGGAGACCCTGGCTCAATTTCAAAAACAAAACAACCCAGGCACAGTGGCTCACACCTGTAATCCCAGGACTTTGGGAGACTGAGGTGGGCAGATCACTTGAGGTCAGGACTTTGACATCAGTGTGGCCAACAAGTGAAATCCTGTCTCTACTGAAAATACAAAAATTAGCCAGTGTCGTGGCATGCACCTGTAATCCCAGCCACTCGGGAGGTGGAGGCAGGAGAAATCGCTTGAACCCGAGAGGCGGAGGTTGCCGCAAGCCTGCAGTGAGCCAGGATTGTGCCACTGCACTCCAGCGTGAGTGATGGAGCGAGACTCTGTCTCAAACAAACAAACAATCAAAACAGAACAAAAACACATTCTGGAATCTGGAACTTCTCTGAACTGGTGCCCCCTTCAAATCGCTGACTGCATACAAGCACCAAGAAGAATGAGATACTAACGCAGAATCCTCAAATGAATGCCTGGCTGTACTGAGCCATAGGCACTGTCGCATGGCCACCTGGGGAGGGCCTGTGGCCTGAGGGGATCGGGAGGGCTGCTCGCAGCTCACCTGGGTGTGGGCACTCACCGGAGCTGCCACCCATAGTTTCAACGAAGCTCTGGCCTCTCTGCTCTGCTTTAAAAAAGAAAAGAAACACTGTAATATCAGTCACAATGGTAACAAGAGAATTTCTAAAACATCTGCTCAGTTTCTTGAAATTAAAAAAAAAAAAAAAAAAGAAATGGTAAGGAGCCCTCATCTTGCTTTATAGGCACGTGAAGACTTCGGCTCAGGCAGCGCGTCTGCTCCTTCCCTTAGGACTTCTGAGCTCAGAAATGGAGTATTTAGTTGGTTAAAGACGCACACGTGAGAATTTTTTTTTTTTNGAGACAGAGTCTAACTATGTTGCCAGGCTGGAGTGCAGTGGGGCTCTATCTCCGCTCACTGCAACCTCCGCCTCCCGGGTTCAAGTGATTCTCCTGCCTCAGCTTCCCGAGTAGCTGGGATTACAGGTGTCCACCACCATGCCTGGCTAATTTTTATATTTTTAGTAGAGATGGGGTTTCGCTGTGTTGGCCAGGCTGGTCTCGAACTCCTGACCTCATGATCCACCCGCCTCGGCCTCCCAAAGTGATGGGATTACAAGTGTGAGCCATCACACCCACTTGAGAATTCTTTACCTTTCATACTGAGAACATTTCATCCTGAAGTGTAGGGCTACTTATGATGAGTTTTGGCTCAGTTGTGGGTAATAGCTCACGCTGTGGTTGAAAGGCACTTTGCAAAATAGAAAATGCGTCCATACACGTGCTACATGTGAAGAATGATCTTCACTTAGGAGTCACTCTGGAAATGAGTTCCCACAAACCCCTTGCAAGAGACCTTTTCCTTTCCCTGTACAGAAACTAATGGAGAAGTTTCCAACCTCCTTCCTATCTGGGCCCAGGTAGATTAAGAACCAAAGTTCTCCCTGGGCGGCTCCTGCCAGGCCTGCGCCGTGTTGCCTCTGGCAGTGCCCATTGAAGTGGGCAGCCCGTCTCATTCTCCTCACCTGGGGAGCTTTGTTTTCACGTCCTGAGTAGCTGGATGTCAATGCACATGTTCCTACATGCAGCTGTCCCTGCAGGCCCCGCCACCCACCTCCATCCTCCACACCCTCACCTCC
The DNA here is from genome assembly GCF_001604975.1 of Cebus imitator. NCBI lineage: Eukaryota > Metazoa > Chordata > Mammalia > Primates > Cebidae > Cebus > Cebus imitator. Next base: position 1,832,438 of record NW_016107330.1, read on the forward strand.
AAGGCAACCAAGAGCACCCGTTGCCAGCCAGGCCCTGCCCGCCTCCTTCCTGAACTGCCCCCTAGCGTCCCTGGTTCTAGGCCCCTGTGAGGGATGGCCCTGTTTCTTTTTCACCAGAGCCAGTTTCTTCTGGTCCTGCGCCCTCCTCTCCCCTCTGCCCTCCTCTCCCCTCTGCCCTGTATTTCAGTTCTGGGAAACTCAACTTCTTTTGACTCTTGCATGAAGGAAGTTTGTTCCGAGGATTCAGGCTTAATTCAGAAAACGACGGAGGTGACCTCTTCCAGCAGCCCCAGAGCACTCATGTTATCCCCTGGCGAGAGAACCAAGGGTCCCCGAAATATGGTGTTGCTTTTCCTTTAGTTTCTCCAGTCGTTTTTTGTTGATTAATTTTACTCGTTTGTTTCTGAATAGGTGATTCATTCACAGGTTCAGAATGTTCACGATCTAGGAGAATGTGCCTGGAAGAGCTCCCCCCGCCCGCCTCCTCCGTCTCCCGGAGGGTCCAGCAGTGTCTGTTGCTCGTGTGTCCATCCACAGTTATATCTTACAACTTTGACAGTAGAGTTTAAAACTTGGTATTACAGAAATAGTTTAGCATCATTGAGACAAGTAAATAAAGGACCCAGAAAGTTCCCATCACAGCAGTTCCAGTTGACTCTCCCTGTCCACGTTCCCTCCTGGTCCTTGTCCTTATTCAGGCAGAATTTTTACGTGGTTGTAACCGCAGTCTCATAACTTTTTCAAATATCTTGTTCATTTATGGTGTTTGCTTAGGGTTTCCAAAACCCGGGGATGACAGGGAGAAAGCTGGGCGGCAGAATTTGAGAGACGGTTGGAGGATAACCCCGGGTCCGTACGCATTCCTCACCCTGTCCCGCTTCTTGCAGAAATACCTGCTCCCCCTCATCCTGGGCGGCCGAGAGGACAGGAAGCAGCTGGAGAGGATGGAGGCCAGTCTCTCTGAGCTGAGTGGCAGCGTGGTCCAGACAGGTAAAGATTAATGACTCCATCAAGTCACCCCTCACAGCCTTCTCCAGGCAGCCCCTTCTCGGCCCCCCCCCTCCGTCTCCACTCTATGTGGTGACTTCATTTATCTGCTCTGAGAATCTGTTCACATTTGCAAATGAAGCCGCCGTCATTTCGGTTTAATTTGAAATTGCTTGTTTACTGTCGGCGTGGCCTCAATTAATTATGTTTTTACGGAAAGGCTCCCAACCTCAGAATATTAATAAGGGGAATAAAATGACAGCCTTTCTAAGGGCTGTAAAGTTCATTTTTAATTTCTGCTTCTCTGACGTTTTCAGGGGGGTTTTCAGTGATTTTCCCCCTTCCCTCTAAGACTCCACTGTGGGGTCAAGAGAGTCTGTAATTACTGTGACTCCCGGGACCCCGGCCACCTCCCCTGTTATCGACTCAACAGGGCTCGCATTCATTACCCGGTGCCCCAGCGATGGCCCAGATTAGCTGGGACCTGTCTCACCAGAGGTGGCTTCTCTTCTTTATAAACTTGTTTACTAGACGGCAACTCTGAATCTAAAAACCAGAGCGAGGCCAATGAGAGAGCCACCTGTCCCAGGCAGGAGTCTGTGTCCCTCTGGAGCACGTTTGTGAAGCTCACAGAAACCCTCTGATGTGTCCGTCCTGCTGGCATCTGCTCCTGTGAAGCGGACATTGGTGGCAACAAGGCCCCGAGGGGTCACAGGACACTGGGGAGTTGAGCAGGCAGCCTGGGGTTGGGTGGGGAGGGAGGAAGGAGCAGTGGGAAACAAGACTTGAGCCACTCCTGGATGTGAATGTGGTGGGGACCCGAGATGTGTCTCTCTCAGGATTGGAGACTCCAGGAGCCTCACAAGGACACTGAGGCCCAGGAGATGAAGGACGCAGGCGCCAGAGAAGCCGAGAGAGCTCAGCAAATCATAGCCAGCTCTAATTAGAGGGGAGAGGTTCTGGACGGATATACTGTTGACCATGGACAACTGCACAATGGAAAGATAAAGTGGAAATACTAGAGGTTAGATACAGTGCAGGCAGATCACCCAGAGTGCAGATAAATTAGATGGATTGCGGGGGCTGGGGGCGTCTGCAGATAAATTAGATGGAGCCGGAACACGGGCAGCTCCTAGGTGTGCGGACCGCGCTCAGGGAACGTCTGCGCCTGTGAATTTACCAGCATCGTGACTGCTTTCTCCTCGCAGTGACTCAGTTACAAACCACCCTCGCCTCCGTCCAGGAGCTGCTGATTCAGCAGCAGCAGAAGGTCCAGGAGCTCGCCCATGAGCTGGCCGCTGCCAAGGTACCTGTCTCTGCCCCGAAGGGCCCTCCAGGCCCAGGTCTGTCCCACATGCCCTTCACTCTTGTCCCTTGGGCCCAGCTTGCCACCTTCGGGAGCTGGGCTTCGTCCCCGTCTCACGGTGGTTATACGGCTGCAGCCGACGCTCCTCCTTCTCTCCTTGTAGAGACAGGAGGCCATTGCTGGGCAGTCAGTGTGACATTTAACCGTCGAGGCCATCCTTTCTCTCTCTGTGTCACCTCCCAGCAGGAGAAAGGAAAAGCCACCTGCTGCCTGTGGACGTCTCATGGCAGCCATATCCCCACAGCTCTGGAGGCTTCTGTGTAGGTGTGGGATGGCCTCCACCCATAAGTTAGTTTGCAGGTCACAGCATGGCCAGGAGGTGTTCTGGAACAGACAAGGAGAAGCGAGTTGCATTCAGTTCACCAGCACCAGCCCCGTCCACACTGCAGTGCAGCGGGCAGGTTCTCTAGACCTGGCTTTCACGGGTTCCTGCAACCCTAGGGAGCCACAGCCAATTCCCGAGGCAATGTCCATGCCTCACTGCCCAAGTCCAGGGTCAGGCTGCTTAGGTTATGATCCTGGTCCTGCCACTCGTTAGCTGTGTGGCCACAGGCAAGTTACTTAACCTTTCTGAGTCTTAGTTTCCTCATCTGTAAAATGGAGCCATAATGGTATCTGCTTCGTGGGGCTGTTCATGGGCTCAGAAGGGTGCCTGGCTCCAGCTGGCTCGCAGGATTGCACGCCTAGGTTCTGCGGGTGGGTAACAGGGGTCATCCCTGAGGCAGTGTCAGACAGATGGGGCCTAGGAGACAGTGGCCTGCTGGCTCCACAACACCCACTGGCTCCTCTCTGCCCCTTGCCCCACAGCTCTGTGGCCGGCAGGCACTGCATCCTAGCTGCCCCCACTGCCCAGGCTCTGGAGAGTCCCATCCCGAGTTGCTCACCAGGGAAAGCCACTCCCAGTGCATGGCTAGGCTTGAGCCAGTGCTCAAATCTTTTGCATTTGCAAAACCCACTAAAATGGCAATCGTTGCATTTTCCGTGGAGTCTGAGGTGTCTCTTGTGAGAGGGTCCCAGGAATCTCCCTCTAGACATCTAACCCACACACAGAGGTGCTGCCTGCCCTTGCTCCTAGGGCGGCTTCCGGTGCTAGTGGCCACTTCCAGCCACCGTGCAATGCCTGTTCTCTGAGGGTGGCCGGTCCATAAAGCACCAGGAAACCTAGCGCTGGGCCTGCCTGCTCTCCTGGGTCAGGTCATCTTTTGGGTCCATGGTCTGCCTATGGCCAGAAGCCATTCCGGAAATTGGAAAACTGTTTTCAGGCCTTACGCATGAGATTAAGACCACATGTTATGTTGAAGAAGAAGTGGGGGCCTGGGATGTGCTTGGCGATGAAGGGGGCTGGGCCCTCAGAGGTCCTCTAGCTGGCTCTGCTGCTGCTGTCCCTGGCCCGCCCCAGCCTTCTCTCCCAAGCTGCAGTGGCCACCAGCTTGGCATCTAAACTCGTATGTGTGAGGACTTCGGTTACCCCATAAACCAAAGACCCGGAGCTGTGTTTTCTCAGCTGTAATGTAAGTTTTTATATCTGGCTTCCAAACTCCTACTGGAGCACTGTAAAAAATTAAAAAGAAGAGCTTTAAGTAATTAAAAAACCTACATAAAACTGAAGGCTATGAGTTTTCTACAACTATTTTTTAAAGAGACTGGCTAAAAAGCCCCAGATGTCAGATTTTATTTCTAAATCCTGGCATCTGGCAGCATATGCGTTTGGAAATCCGAGTCCTTTGTAGGCCGGTGAGTGGAAATTGCTCCCTTGTTAATGGGCTGCTGTAGCTTTCAAGGTCTCAGAGAAGCCAGAACAGTGGCTCCTGGGTCCTCCCTGTCTGGTGGTTTGGAGTGAGAACCCTGAGGGGCTGTGTCCGAGGGTGGCAGGTGGGTGACACACTCACTCTCAGACTGGACTGCCCGGGTTTTCCTTCCTGAGACCTGTAGGCCCTCCGAGGGACTTCTCCCTGCAAAGGTGTGCCAGCTGGGCTGCTTGCTGGGGTGACCCACAGCAGCCCCCACCCCATGTCAGGTGCCAGGCCTCCATAAGCCAGCCCAGCGGCCCGAAGCTGGGAACAGCTAGGGAACGTTACCTCTGCCTGCCTCGGGGAAGCAGTGTCAGGAGAGCTGAAATATTAATCTGTGCACTGAGAGACAACCTGGGGTGGCCTTCAGCCTGGGCAAGGTGGGCCTCACACAGAGGCCTCATGTGGAATTGTCCTCTGTGCACATGCCACAAGCAGGTGGCTGCCGGCAGCTCCCGTTTGGGGACCTCTGGTCTGGCTGTCCCCTTCCCGGTCTATACCAGCAAGATTTGCCAGAAGTCAGATGTAGTTCTGTGGTTTATCTGGAAAACAGTGTTACCCTCAAAGGGGAAGGGTGTGCGTGGAAGGATGGGGTTTGTCAGAGACGGTGGCTGTTTCGTTTTTCCACCGTGGGCCATCTTCAGTCCCAGACATCCCAGAACTCACACTGCAACCACACGCCTCTGCAAGTCTCTCAAAGATTCCACAACACCATGACGTCATCTAAAAACACGTAATGATTCCTTAAGTCATCTGATGTCCAAACAGAGTCATGGGAATGTTTAAGGATGTCGTCATCTGAACAGAGATGTGGCAGGCAGGCCCTCGAATGGGCAGTGGCAAAACCTTCCCCCAGGCTCCCCAGAACAGAGTGCCCCGCCTGCTGCCCCTGCCTAGGTCCTCCGGCAGCCACAGGCCCTGCCCACGCCACCAGGGGCCCACCCTGAGCCTTACTCCCTGTGCTCTGTTTTCAGGCCACCACATCCACCAACTGGATCCTGGAGTCCCAGAATATCAATGAACTCAAGTCCGAAATTAACTCCTTGAAAGGGCTTCTTTTGAATCGGTAGGAGGCGGGGATGGGGGCCCTGTTCTGGTCGGGCCTGGAAACGGGGACTGGGAGCTCCGGGGCTTTCTGAGGCATGGGAGGGATGTGGCCCCCAACCCTAACCCTAAGGACCCCATCTGTCTGGGCGACTCAGGCACTGGGTTTGGGACCTTTTGAGGTTCTATTTTCCTTCCCCAGTTCACCCCTGCTCCACTACAGAGGTGACGGTCTGTGCCACAAGAGTTTTGAAATACGCAGTTTCCAGACCTGTCAAGACCTGGTCAGGGACAGCTTGAGCCAAAAAGCAGGGCCCTTGGAGCAGAGGAGAACCTCCTGGGTGGCTTCTCCTCCTTCCTGAGCCCCAGGTGACCACTCAGTGACAGGTTTGTCCCAGAGAAAGTCCCTTCGGGGGTGGGGGAGTCTCTGCGCTTTGTACTTGGAAGGGTTCCATGACTGAAGACATGAGCAGAAGCAGGCCCTGCCCCCCCAGCTTCTTGGTTGTCCCCCTGTTGTCCCTCGGCAGTGACAGCACATGGTCACCAGTGCAGCCTCGGAGGTAGGGTGACCAACTTGTTCTGCTTTGCCTGGGATTGTCCTGGTTTATTTATTTTTTATTTATTTATTTTGAGATGGAGTCTCACTCTGTTGCCCAGGCTGCAGTGTAGTGGCACGACCTTGGCTCATTGCAACCTCTGCCTCCTGGGTTCTAGCAATTCTCCTGCCTCAGCCTCCTAAGTAGCTGGGACTACAGGTGCCCACCAGCCTGCCCAGCTAATTTTTTGTATTTTTAGTAGAGGCGGGATTTTGCAGTGTTGGCCATGCTTGTGTTGAACACCTGACCTCAGGTGATCCACCCGCCTTGGCCTCCCGAAATGCTGGGATTACAGGCATGAGCCACCGCGCCCGGCCTGTTCTGGTTTTTTAGAACTGAAAGTCCAGTGTCCAGGAGCCACTCTGTCCTGGGAGCCTCGACGGTGGGCCGTCCTCCTGGGCTGATGCCCTGAGGGGGCCTCGTGTACGGTGTCCCTGTTTCCCTGCTGGACTGGGTTTGGTGGTTGCTGGGTGAGTGGTGTGGTGTAGGGTAGGCCCTTCACTAGGGTCCGGGATGGGGTTCAGAGGGTTCTTGCCGCTCCAGCCGGAAGACCCCATTTTCCAAGCAACTTCCTGGTGCTCCCTGAGGAAAAAAGCATTTCCTGGAGGTGGCATGGCCACTCTGAGAGGGGCCAGAGTATTGTCATTAGGAGAGACCCTCCGTTTCCCTAACCTGGATCAGTGCCTGAAGGCTGGGGATGCAGGGCAGGCGGCGGGTGACTGTGGAGCCAAGAAAACTGCACGCAGAATGTCTTGTTAGCATTTAGGATGCTGATGAATAAAGCAGGCCTTGGTGTGGGCCCTACGCAAGTGGGGTGTGAGGTGGGAGAGCTGTGTCTAAGGCCCCTGCTGGGGGGATAGCCTGTGGGCCTGGCTTTGTCCTGGCTCAGGCAGAGATGGGCTGGCCTGTTGAAGAGCTCTGTCTCTGAGCGGTTGCCAAGTGGACCTGACCTCCAGGTCCCTCCTGGAATTGGCTTTGGTCTGGGCTGGCTGCTGGCCCAGGAAGGGAACACGGAGCAGAAGGGAGAGCTGGCTCCTCCCCGTTGAAAGTGTTGAGCTCAGAGGTTTTCTAGCAAAGGGCACCACCACCGCCCTTTTGTTTCTGATGTGTCTGACCCCCAACAATGGCCAGGGGTCCCTGCCTCCACCTTTTGCTCAGGCCATAGACAAATTGGGACTGTGGCTTAGGTGTCTGGGGTCCCCAGTCTTAGCCCTTTTAGGCTTCTCCCCACCCTGTCGCTCTCTTGGCCACTGGAGTGGAGGCAGGGACGGTGCTGAGGATTGGGAGGAGGCAGGCTCCTGTGTGCCAGGCAGGTGGTCCTCGCCCAGGGCAGGTGTGGGGGCACAGGGGGGACCCTGGGCTGTCAGTAGGGGGACCCTGGGCTGTCTGTAGGGGGACCCTGGGCTGTCTGTGGGGGCACAGGGCACTCCTGGCATCTATCTCAGCTGTAGGATCTCCAGCTGGCCAGGATGCTTTGCTCCTGAAAGGAGGGGAGGGAGGGCTCCGTCCTGTCCCGTGCCAGGTGGCCCTGGGGAAGCAGCTTGGAGCCCTTGAGAATGAGGGAAGGTATAACCCTTTGAGGGAAGGAGTTTTCACTGCCGCCATCAACCTTTCCTGCTTCTCCCACCAGGCGGCAGTTCCCTCCGTCCCCGTCAGCCCCGAAGATCCCTTCCTGGCAGATCCCAGTCAAGTCCCCGTCACCCTCCAGCCCCGCGGCTGTGAACCACCACAGCAGCAGCGACATCTCACCTGTCAGCAACGAGTCCACGTCGTCCTCGCCTGGGAAGGAGGGCCACAGCCCCGAGGGCTCCACAGTCACCTACCACCTGCTGGGCCCCCAGGAGGAAGGCGAGGGGGTGGTGGACGTCAAGGGCCAGGTTCGGATGGAGGTGCAGGGCGAGGAGGAGAAGAGGGAGGACAAGGAGGACGAGGAGGACGAGGAGGATGACGACGTGAGCCACGTGGATGAGGAGGACTGCCTGGGGGTGCAGAGGGAGGACCGTCGGGGCGGGGACGGGCAGATCAACGAGCAGGTGGAGAAGCTGCGGCGGCCCGAAGGTGCCAGCAACGAGAGCGAGCGGGACTAGGGCCACGCCCGCCTCCAGCCCCGAGTCCAGTGTGCCGGTGCGTGCCCACGCCCTGCCTCCCGCTCTGGTCCTGGGAGGGCAGCTTGGAGCCCAGGTAGGGGACAGAGCTGTCCTCAGCTGCACTGCAGCATGGCGGCAGCGTGGAAAGTCACATTTCTGTCCACCTGGCCTCCTCTCGCCTGGCCACTAGCCCCAGCCCCAGCCCCAGCGGCCTTTGGCTTTGATCTCAAGTCAGGCCAAAGGCAGAGAAGCCTCAGGGCTCAAACCCCTGCCCAGCCCCCTCTCCCGGACAGACGCCTTGTCCAGGGTATGTGTGCTGAGTGTCTTGACTATCGTGACACCACGCATGGCCAGAGCTAGTGTCCCTACTCCCTCCCAACTCCTCAGTGGAGGAGGCGCTGCGGTCCCTCTGGTGTCTGCCGTCCCCTCTCTCCCTGGGCCCAGCCCTGGACCCCTCAGGTGCCTGTCCCCAGCCCCAGCTCCCCCCGTGCCCCGTCGTCCTCCCAGACAAATGAAACCACGCTGCGCTTCTGATGCCCTCGCTTGCCGTGTAATGGTTCAGCTAATCCCATGGCGAGACGGGCGCTCCCTCCCTCGGAGGAGCCAGGCACGGGGCCTGACCAACAGCCAGCTCTGTCCTTACCCCCAAGAAACACATGTTCATTTGTGTGATCATGTATAGACCTCAGAACGGAAGATAGGACTGTATATAATTGTAATAAATACCAGTTGCCACTATTTAATTTCTGCCTGTGGCTCCCTGTCTCCTCACGGCACCCAGGACCCGGGCCATCTCAGCGCAGGCTCCAGCGGGTGAAGTGTGGGTGAGGCAGCTCACGCCCTTCCCCGAGGCAGTTTACGCTGCTCAGCCAGAAGCAGAGGGCCTTGTTCCTTGTCGGGTGGCTGCCGGAGGGCGACACTTTGCTGACTTCGGGAGGAGCAGGGACCTCCTGTGACTGTATATAGACCTTATTCGGGGTGAGGAGCTCTCCTCCCTAAAATGGATGAATGCTTCCCGGGGAAGGAGTGTGGCATCCTCTGTCTCCCGGTCTCCTCCGGCTCTTGCCCTCCCAGTCCCGCTTTCTACTTCACAGAGCATTTGGCTAACACCAGAAGAGCAGAGCCATGTGCTTCTCGATGGGTGCTCCTGTTCCCTCCAGCCCCCAAGGGTCAGGTCCAGGCTGGTGGGCCGCAGACGCCGTGATGTCCACGTGCCTGTGTGGACACAACGGCTTCGGAAATACGAAGTCCTGGGTAGCCCTGCAGTTGGGGCCTCCATGCACTCGCCCTGTCCTGGGGAGGGAGGAGGCCACGCAGTTGGGCTGAGACTTGGCTTAGGGGCTGTTTTGCCCCAGATGTTTTGCTTTCAGCCCTTGCAGCAAACCCTTAACGCTGGGACCAAAGGGCCCGCTGAAGTGACGGGTCCCCAGGCCCAGGTCCACCTCCACCCACTGGAAAGTCCCCGGGACCGGCCTGCCCCCACCAGCTGGAGAGACCCTGGGGGGTCATCCCCACCCACTGGAAGGTCCCCGGGACTGGGCCGCCCCCACCCACTGGAGGGTCCAGCCCCAGTCTGGTTTCTGGCCTGCGGGATTGTGTCTTTCATGCTTGTCACCTCAAAGGACACTCCTGCAGCTCCTGTTTCCAGCCACGTGTCCCCCAGGGACAAGCAGAGCCCAGTTCCGAGTCACACTGCCTTGTTCTCCTTTTTTCCTGGCCCCCTTACCGTTCCTGAAGAAGCATGTGTCTCAGTTCCCAGGGGCTGCCACCCTCGCCTGGATGAGGGGGTCCTGCCTGCCAGGCCCCAAGAGTCCCTGTGTCTGGGAGCAGATGGGTGGGCCAGGCCTCGGCCAGCCCTGGGGACAGTGACTGCCCATTTCCCCCCCTGGGCCCTGCTGTGCCGCAGGCCTGCATCGTGGGCGCGTTGGTTCCCGAGGAGTCCCGACCCCCTGCCATTTGCTGCCCATTGGCCATTGTAACTTTTTAGAGGTCCCTCCCAGGGACCAGAGGGCAGGTACTCTGGGAGGGAAGGGAAGCCAGGGCTGTGGAGTCGGTGCCGTGGAAGTGAAGTGCTAGCTCCCTGGCTCCATTTCTCCCTGGAGAGCTGGGGCCACCAAGAGAGGGATTCCCTGGGGCTTCACCGTCCCTGGGGTGGGGGCAATAGAGGCTTCAGGGGCGAGCACTCTCCAGCCTGGGGGGTCAGTGGGCCGGCTCATCCCTGAGGCTCTAGTGCAGAGGAAAAAGAGACAGAAACCTGGGCCCGGAGGCCTTTTGCCCCTGTGGGTCCTGAGCACCGAATTCGGCTTTTGAGGACAGAGAGTCTGGCGTGATTTCAGGGAGAGAAAAACCCCTCCCCAAAACGGCAGGAGTGCTGCCTAATAAAGTCAGCTGCTGGACCAGGGAAAACAGCCCTTTGAAAAAAAAGCCTTTCATTAGAAAAATAATGCATTTCATCCAAATAAGGTAAAAATATTCGGAATGGGGCAGAAGTAAGCAGCAGGCAGCGCCTGTCAGGCCCTTTCTGGAAGGGAGAAGATTATTAAACTCAATTACAATGTATTTTTATAGAGTGTCTTTTAGGAAGGAACCAGCCCCGTGCTCAGAGGCCGAGGGACAGCTGCCCTGACCTCACCGCGGACCAGCTCCCTCGTTCCCGGGGTCTGTCCCGGCTCCTCCGGTGACTTGCTGGTTCTGCCTTGGGCAGGAGCATCTTGTTTGGGAGGACAGGGGACCTCCCTTGATGTTTGCAACACGCAGGAGCAGGCCAGGAGGCGGGGGAGTTGCCTTCAGGGGATGGTAGGGTCTCTGCCGCCAGGGGCTGCCCCATCCTTTAAAAGCCAGGGCTCCCAGAGCCAGCCCCATCCCAGGAACCCCGCTGGGACAGGGAGAGCCTGGGTCGGTGGAAGAGGCTGCTGAGTTTGTACCCACGGGTGAGATATGTAGCAAAGCCGACCCGAATAGAAGGGACAGAGATGAAAGATGCGAGAAGCCGCCACCTGCCCATTGGCTCCCTGTGTGTCCAGAGTCTCTTTCCTTCTTTCTTTCTGTTTCTAATAAAACACATCTGAGCAAGCTGTGTTCATCCTTCAAGGCCCTCCCACCCAGGTAGAGGTGGGAGAATTTTCTAGAAGTTTTCGTTTCTGGCCACTGCCCCAGAGCCCAAGCAGGGGCCATTCTCCAAGGGTCAGACAGCTCCATCCCCAGCGGTTGACTAAATGCATGTGTTTGTTTAAACTAGTTTCTGCCCAGGTCCCAAAGAAGAGGTCAGAGACTCCAGACACGGCAGGCATGAAGGCGCCAGTGAGACCCCCATGCAGGTGGGGGTTCCACCCTCAGGTGACGTGCTGGGGTAGCAGCCAGGCAGGCCTTGAGCGCCCGGCCGCTCTTCCTGCCCCTGCTCCTTTGCTGTGCACAGGGGCTTCCTGCCCAGGGCTGGGCCACCGCCTGGCCGGAGGAGCCACACCCGAGCTGGCACGTGCTGACTTGATGTGCGCATGCGTGTGGCCCCCTCACACTCAGGCAGGGCCCAGTGGGGCCTGGTCCTCTGTGAGATGTCCTCCTCCCCTTCCCCCACACCTGCCCACGCAGGCCACAGCTCAGACCACAGCCCTCAGGCACTCTCTTTAATGCAAAACAGGTCTGAAATCTCGCCTGGCATTGAGGGATGACTTTACCTGAATCATGAACAAACCTTAATAATTTACTTTCATCGAGCACTTTAAAGTTTGTGTTCTCCTAGAAGAGGAAATGAGATAGATGTACTATATGTAAAAAGCATGCCTGAAACCTTTTCTTGCTCTACGACAGATACTAGAACCTTCTTTTTTTTTGAGACGGAGTCTCGCTCTGTCGCCCAAGCTGGAGTGCAGTGGGACAATCTTGGCTTATTGCAACCTTCGCCTTCCGAGTTCAAGCGATTCTTCTGCCTCAGCCTCCTGAGTAGCTGGGAATACAGGCTCCCCGCCACCACACCTGGCTAATTTTTTGCTATTTTTAGTAGAGACAGGGTTTCACCATGTTGGTCAGTCTGGTCTCAAACTCCTGACCTCAGGTGATCTGCCCGCCTCGGCCTCCCAAAGTGCTGGGATTACAGGCGTGAGCCACCGCACCTGGCCAGGACCTTCTTTAAAGTGACAGAGTCATGGCTTTAAACACCACTCTGACACTCCGGGCCTAGGTGTGTTATAGACCGAGAGGGAGGAGCAGCATCAGGGAGGCTCTGGGCAGGGAGGTTCTTTCTTGGAGAACCCTGCCTCCCTCCAGTGGTGTGGGGTGTGGGGCTTACCAGAGGCCAAGCCACTGGGTCCAGCTTCTCCAGCGCTGGTTGTGGGCCTCCTGGGAGCAGATTCCTGCCTGACTTGCCCCAGAGGGTGCCGAGGCACTTCCCAGCAAGGGTGGCAGGGGCCTGGCTCCTTCATTCTCAAACAAGGCCCCAGGATTCCAGCCCTTTGGAGGGCCCTGCTGCCAGCCCTGGCCCTAGGCCAATGCCACCTGTACGGTTGGGGTTACCTCCCATGACAGTGGATCGACAACTGGCCTTTGCCCAGCGGCCTGGTATGCTGCCCAGAGAGAGAGAATTGCCTGTTGCCGTGTCCAGGCTGGGGCAAGGCTGCTTGGTGAGTGCCAAGGCCCGGCGCCCGCGGATGACTCAGGCTGCTGGTAGCGCCCCTGCTGGGCCAGGTCTGTGGGAGGTGGGCAGGCCCCTGAGCTCAGCCCTGAGCCTGTGTGGCGGGTTCTGGCCCTTTCCAAGAGGTTACAAAACTCTTGAATTTGCCCCAGTTTGGGTGTAGGAGCATCACACACCACAGCTAATTAAATCCCAGAAGGAAAACATGCTTTACTGCATTTCCTACTGAGTCCAACAAGCCACAGGGAGTGCCGTGGGCCCGGGGCCCGGCCCCACCCGAAGCCGCAGGCCCCCTCCCGGCTCTGAGGGGGCGGTCTGAGAGTGGGCACACATGCGTGGTGGGGGTGTGGGCTTCTCTCCACCCTCTGGGGCAGGGCCTGGGACGTGGTACCACGGGCTGGCCTGGGTGCAGCGTCCTGCAGCCCTGAGATGCCTCTGAGAGGTCCCTGAGTCCCCGTGCTGCTTCCCTGGCTGGACTTCAGGCCCTGCCTGTCGTGTGGCTAGTTCAGCCCTGGGCGAGGCCTGCTGAGGTCCATCCAGGCCCAGAAGACCAGGGGACAGTTTTGGGGTCTGGCCTAGGGCAGCAAATTGGCCTGAGTCCCCATCCTCCCCTGGGCCCCAGGAGTCAGTGCTGCCCCAGAGAGCTGCCCACCGTGCTGGGGCCTAGAGGGAGCCCTGTGGCCGCACCAAGCTGGTCGGGGCTTGGCTCCCTGCCTCGCTTCAGGCCCCATGGGAGGCCCACCAGGGCCTGGGAAGCTCCAATAATGGTTTTAATTTGTTGAACTTGTGTTTTATCCCATAAATTAGTCACTGTTTTATTTAACAGAATCAAGATATCCACAAACAATAGGCGAGTTCCAACTTGAACATTTTAATAAGACAGAAAAAAGTATATATTTTCGTGTCTGTTACAAACATATTTATGTAAATACCCTGTGGGCCGCGTTCCAGGAGGAAAGAAGAAAGGGAGTGCCCGCGCTGGGGCTGGGCTGGAGACGTACTTCTGCGGTGGGAAATGATATGGGCCCGGGCGCTGTGGGCTGAGGCCACTCCCCTGCTGTCCCTGGTCCCTGGTGCCTGGCCGGCTGGTGCCAGGCTCAGTGAGGGAGATGCGAACCTCTCCAGCCCCCTGAAGTCTGCCTGTTTCCTCGTCATGAAAGTGGATGTGACATCCCTGTGGTTGGGGTGTGACAAACCAGTAAGACTCCTCAGTGTGGAAGACCGTGGCTGGCCCTGCACGTGTCCTCTCCTCAAGGCCCTAGGAAGCTCCGGACACCTGGAGGCCGGCTCAGGGCAGGGCTACCAAGGTGATTCCCACGATGTGGTGTTGTGAGAAACCAGCCACCAGTTGGAAGTGTCAGGGCAAACTCCTGGAGCACCTGGGAGGCCTGCACTCCAAGCTAAGCCTGGTGAGCACTCTGGCCACTGTGCTTCCAAGGGAGCCAACCACAGTGCCACCAGGGCTGGCAGCTCAGGCTCTGGGTCGGTGGCTATGAACCCAGGAATTATCAGCCCCCTCTGGCTCTGCCACCCAGTGCTCCAGGCAGGAGCCGAGCCAGCATCCGGATTGGATCCGGGTACACGCCGTTCCCAGCCTGGGCAGGTCCCTGCAGGAAGGAGGAAGGAGCCGAGGGAGGAGGCAGGAGGGTGGCCCTGCCAACACCGGCCCAGCAGCCCAGCAGGAGAGGAGAGGGTTGGCTGGGGTGGGTGTCCTGGGAGGCCACAGAGCCTTTGTCCTACCCCCCCCAGGCCTTGGTGTCAGATGGCTCTGCCTGAAGGTGGCTCCTGAACCCCAAGTGGGGGCTTCAGGCAAGGCTGGGGAGGAGGCCACACTTCTGGCCAGGCTAGGCCTGAGCCCCATATCTCTGTCCCCAATAGCCTGGGAGAACCTGGCCTCATGCCTAGAGACAAACTGGTCTGTTCCCCCCTTTTCCTGTCAGGGTCCAAGGGTTCCCAACTCCGCCCCCCTCACCCTACTGGTGTAGCTGGGTCACGGATGCTTTTAAAAATAAAAGATAACTTGATAGATTTTTTTTCCAGTTTTTATTGAGTGAAAATGTCAAACCTTGCATCAGTCATGCAAAAAAAAAATCAAATAAATAAAACACATATATTAAATTTCTAATAGCACTAAATTCAAGTGGAAAAATATTCAGTTCTTAATAACCAGGTGCCGAGGAGACCAGATTCAAGTAATCAGAGCACACGCTGTTCAGCTCGGGTTTCACGTTCTGCATTTTTTTGTCTCAAAACCTCTCTATATATCTCTATGTATCTATATATGTATATACATATAGATATATACACACACATATGTGCATACATGTTATTTTATATTTATATATATACACATACATAGTTATAAAACATTAAAAAGAGCATTGGTGGATCAAGCATTGTCTTCCCCACAGAAATAAAATAAAACAAAAATTACACGTTAAAATTCAAAATGAGCTAGCAATGGCTTATAGTCCTAGTGTGCAATATGAAGGTTACAGAAGGCTAGACTTCGCACCGTCGGCATCTTCTTTTTTTTTTCCTTTTTAGTTTGATTTTGCTACATTGAAAACGTGTGTGTGTGTGTGTGTGTGTGTGTGTGTGTGTGTGTGTGTGTTTTTCCTTTACAAAACTCCTTCCAAAGGCGCCCGGGGCCTGTGGCTGGTCAAGGTTTGGGCAGAAGCTCACAGCAGCACGTGGTGTCCACAGAATTCAGGAGGCTCTGGTAGGGGCTGTTTTAGAAACAATTGATTTCCTGTTGAATCAGGTACGCTCCGTCCGACCATTCCTCCCTCCCTGTGCCCTGTCCAGTTCGGGTGGTCCTGGCTTACTGGCTGTGGGCAGCCGAGAGGACAAAAGAAAGGAAGAAAAAAGGGAAAGTAAACCACTGCCCCCCAGTTGAGCCAGGTTCCCCGTGGAGCTCTCTGGGGAGGAGGCCTCTGGGTGACAGCCTCCGCCCCAGCCCTCCATTCCCTGCTAGGCCTGTTCTCTCCCTCCCTGTGGCCCAATCTGACACTAGTTGGTGGCCTGGAGTAGGGGAGGTGGGCAGGTGTGGCCTCAGGTAGCCTGCCCTCATAGGGTACTCGGTCCCTGGGCACCTCAGAACCACCGGCCAGATGTGTGCCTGCCAGGTCAGGCCCTGGCCTGGGCTCCAACGTTCTCATCATCTCCAGGCAGGGGGATGTTTTGCAAAGGGAACCAAATCTGGGTAGACTGCACCAGCAAAGAAGCATCCCAAACAAAGTAATAAAACAAACTGGAAAAAAAAAAAGCCCTATAAAGCCACACACATCACCAATAGAGAACTCAAATGTTAAATTAACTACAGACTTGGATCAACAGTAAGAGTCCTTTCTTCTTGTCTCTATAAAATTCAAGTTAAGAGTTGGAATCACGCAGCTCCCATCAGTGCTAGTGTGAAGACAGACAGCCTCAAACTGTTAAGGCCTCTACAAAAACACGCTGGACCAAATCCCACAGGAGGAACAGGGCTGACCTCCGACCTCAGGCCGGGCCGAGGCAGGTCTGCACTCACCATGCCTGCTTGCTTCCTTTTTGTTCTATGTAGAATAATAACCTTTACAGGAAAAATACTGTACAACTTTCTTGTATTTTTTTCCACTTTGAATATTAAAGCCAAAACCAGGCGCATCCTTCCTGTTTCCACCCCCAGGGTGGCCCAGACCCTGTCCCGGCCCCCAGCGGGCTGCTCTGGATTTTGGATGCAGCCTCCGTTTCCCTGGGGCGGAGGCCGGGGCCAGGGAGTCCCCACACAGACCCCACCCAGCCCTGGGGGAGCAGCCGGGCCCTGGGTTGGGGTGGGGCCGAGCTGGAGCTACTCCCAGGAGGCTTCCTCCGCGGTCCCTGTAGTGTCACCCGTGCTGACCGCCTTCTGCTCGTCTCCCCCTGGGTAGGGGGAGGATCCTAGCTGCATGAGGGAGGCCCCGCCAGGGGCTCTAGGGGCCACCCCGCCCTGGTGGCGCGGGGTGGGGGTCCCGGTGGCCCCCAGCGCCCGTCCCAGTCCTGAGCAATGGTCGCGGAGTGGGGCGGCCGCGTGGAGGGGCGCCGGGGCGGCGGCCGAGGGCTGTGCCCCCTCGCCCGGGACCCCTGCTCCTCGGTCCCCTACCCCGGGACAAGAGCACCTTCTGTTTCCCTGAAGAGACCCGGCCTCCCTAGAGCAGGGCCGCCGCCGCCTGTGTCCTCGGCCGCGGAGCACCAGAGGGGTCCCCGCCTCTGTCCTGAGACGGACTCGGGGTCCGGAAGCACCGGCGGGGCGCGGGGCTCTGCCCAGGGGGCGTTTCGCGCGGGGCGGCGCCGCTCCCGAGGCCGAGGCCGCCGCCAGGGCCACCCGCGGGCGCCGCTAGGGCGAGGAGGCGGCGGCGGGCGCGGGGCCGGGGGCACCCAAGGGCGCCAGCGCCGCCAAGGCCGGGGTCCGCGCGCCGGCGCCCGCCGCCTCCGCCTCGGGCAGCGACTCCTCCGAGTCGGTGCGCAGGTCCTCGTCGTCGTCGTCCTCGTCGTCCTCGTCGTCGTCGTCCTCATCGTCGTCCTCATCTTCGTCGTCCTCGGCCTCCTCCTCCGGCAGCTCCAGCTCCTCCTCCTCGTCCTCCTGCGAGGACTCCCCGGCGGCGGCGGCGGTGGAGACGGCGGGGGCGCCCTCGCGCGGCCCGGGGGCGGCGGCTTCGGGCGGGCCGGGGTCGCCCGCGTCGCCCAGCGCCAGGCCCAGGCCGGCGGCCGCCGACTGCAGGAAGAGCAGCGAGCCCGGCTCCGCGCCCAGCGACAGGGATCCGTCCAGGCTGACGGGCGGCCCGGTGGCGGGGCCCTCGGCCGCCGGCTCGCCGCGCTCCTGCTTCTCGTGCTTGCGCTTGTGCGAGTCCATCTGCGACATGCCCACCACCGTGTGGCGGCAGCCCGGGAAGGTGCAGTGGAAGTGCGAGCACTTGAGCTTGTACTTGCAGTCGGGCACGGCGCAGTCGGCGCTGGAGCTGAACTGGCAGAAGCCCGCGGCGCTGATCACGTCCTGCTTGCCGTGGTGCTTCCGGTGGGCCGTGACCTTGGTGCTGTCGGTGCAGCGGAAGCGGCAGCGCAGGCAGTGGAAGTGCGTGCTGGTGCCCGAGAAGGGGCAGTCGGCGAAGTGGCAGCTGAGCGAGGCCTTGAAGCGCTTGAAGTCGTCCAGCACCAGGTTGTCCACGCGGTCGTGGTGCTGCGCGTGCTTGTACATGTGCGTGCGCCCGCAGAACTTGTAGCCGCAGTTCTCGCGCGTGCAGTGGTAGTGGGTGACCTTGAGCGAGAACTGGCAGGCCGCGTCCTTGCAGTCCTCGTAGAGGTCGAAGCGCCGGAAGCCCTCCAGCATCATGCCCTCGTCCAGCATCTTCCGGGAGGACGCCGTCTTCCGCCGCTTGCCGAAGGGCGACATGTCCTCGATGATCCAGAAGCGCTTCTTGGCTCCTGAGGCTGTTGGCATGGAGATGGTGTTCCCTGGGGAGGGGCGGGGAGATCAGCGCAGAAGAGGTGCCCACGTGGACACCATCCCAGGGTAACACCCACACGGGCCCCTGACCTGGCACGGCGCCAGAGGGAGGCATTTAGGGAGCCCTCGGCTTCCCCTGGCTCAGGAGGCCTCTCCTGCCCCCCCACACCCAGCACAGCAGGGGTCCCGGGCTTCCCCTCCTCATCCCCCACCGCACAGGCGTCTGCCCTGGGGTGGCAGCCTAACCAGCTCTGGGGTACGTGGTGGCGGCTTCCTGGCCAGTTTGGGTGGGAAGTGAGGACACGTCCTGGCGCTAATTGAAGCTGAAGGGGGAATCTAGGTCGGCAGAGTGCAATTACCCAAGTTGGACCCGGGCCAAGACGCCAGCTAGGCCTGCCTCTAATGAGGGACAGGCCGGCTCCTTTCCTGGCGGCCACCGGCTTCCCTGGCTGCGCCTGTTTGCACAGGGGGAGCTGCCTACTCACAGTAGGGGTGCCAAGCACCCCAGGGCTGTGCAGCATGGCAACTCCCTGCCCCGAGGAGCACTTTGTCCTTGGTACCAGAAGGTTCTTTAAGGTCTTGTTGGGGTTTTCTGTCCCAAGGGCTGGGGGAGCGCATCCCTGCTGCAGGACTAGGCCTCAGGGAGCTAAGTGCCTCTGCCCTCAGCTCAGAGGCTTTACCTGGGTCAGGGCCAGGGCAGGGGCTCAGCCAGGGGGAGCTGAGCCCATCTATGCCCAGCTGGCACAGACTGCTTCCCGGGATTTAGGATGCCCCCCTGCCAAGGCCAGAGTTGTAACCCTTTCTGGGAGGCACCTGTGCTCCTATGGCCATGGGTAAGGGGAAGGAACCCCAGCTCCTGCCAGCGGCGTAGGCAGCTGGTCCTGGCTCCCCACGACACCCCCACAAACAACAACAAGAGAAGCTCTCTGACCAGCCCCACCAGAGTGGGGGTGGCCTCAGCGCCTCCCACATGGTTGACCCGCCCGGCTCTCCCAGAGCCTGCTGAGAAGGCCTGGCAGTCACTATGGCCACCAAACGAAACGTCTGCCCTGCCCGTTTGAGGCCAGGCCCCATCGCCCACCCCGAGTGGACAAAAATGGAGAGAAACTAAGGACTGTGATGGTGTGGCAGCACCCAGGCAGGGGACAAGGGATGGCCTCAGGTGAAAAACCTGGGTGGGTCAGGAGCTGCTATGGGTCTGAAGTCACAGGATGTGGTGATGCCGGAGTGGAGCTTCCAATGGCCGGAAGTCCCTGAGGGTGGGAGGCTCAGCCCTGCCCCAGCCATAACTCCTGGGGCCTGTGCTCAGGCTGAACGTGAGGCAAGAATCACCAGGGGAGTCAGAGCCCGGGTGGTGTCTACACTCAACGGATGGGGTGGGCAGATGCCATCTGTGTGGGTATCAGATATGGGGGTGGGATGGGATGTGCCTCTGCCCTGAGCACTGCTGAGGCCTGAGTCCTCAGAGATTACCACTTCCCGCTCAGCTTTGGGGGTGGGCTGGGTTTCAGGCCGGGATCTGGACCATCTGAACCTGGGCAGGCCCCAGATCCCAGCACACCTTCCGCAAAGCATCCTCTGCCTCTCCCTAGGGCCAGATCCCAGGGGGCCTCCTGGGAGTAGAAGGGACATGTCCTGCCTCGCCCCAGGCCGAGGGAGGCAGATCCCGTAGGGCCTCCGGCAGGATTGCCCATTTCTGGGCCTCTGAGCAGTTGTGAACAGGGAGAATCCCTGGCGGCAATACTCTGGGCTGCCCAGCGCTGAGCAGGAGCCACGAGGAGCTGTCTTTGTGACGGAGACCACACTGTCTAGTCTCAAAGATGCTTGGCTGTGAGGGGTGCAGAGCAGCCCCATCCGTGGCTGGCTGGCTGCAGAAAAGGGTCAGGCCCCGGAGCGTGGTGTGGAGGGTGGGCTGGGGTGACAGACAGCAGTGAGAAGGCGTGTGCGTATTACCTGCAGCATCCTGAACTAGGGGGACGTCACTTTTTACTTGAGTTGGAGTGGCAGTGATGGGCGGGAAGCTGGGCGGGCTGCAGGTGGGGTGGGCCAGGCCCCGGCTGGCTCCGAGAGTGGCACTGAGCAGAGAGTATGAGAGACAGGACGGAGAGAAGAGGCAGGGGAGGGGGGGGAGGGGCGGCCGGAGCATGGCCGGCGAGAAGGATGGAGTCGCTGGCGGCTGCGGGGCCGTGCAGGCAGCCTCGTCACCAGCGGCCGCAGGTGGAGGAAGAGGAGGAGGAGGAGGAGCCGGGCAGCCTGGAGAGGGTGGAGAAAAGCAGAAAAAAAAAAAAAAGAAACCAAAACAAAGAACAAACAGAAAGAACCAAAATGAGAAACCCGATGGCAGAAGCAAGTATGGCATGAAAATGTGTGCACGGATGAGAGAGAGAGGGACACAAGAAGAGGGGGCAGGAGGAGAGAGAGGCGGGGCGTGCCGGGGATCACGTGGGCAGGTGTGCCGGGCAGGGCCAGGTGGGAGGCAGCGGAGGAAGGAGGGTGGGGCTGCGCTGTTCCCGCTGTGGCTCAGAGAGGATGGGCCCAGGGTCCTCTCCTGAAACTGACACGAAGGGCAACGCCGGGGAAGCGGGAGGATGGCGGGAGGGGCCTCGGTGACCCAGTGCCACAGACCAGCTGGCTGTGCTGCACACCAGCCTGTCCTCCTTGGAGGCCATGTGCCCTGGACCTTCTGTCCCAAGCTGCACCCAGTGGGGCTAGGCTTTGGGAGTGGGGCCTGGCCCTGCCAGCAGACCCCGCCTGGTGCTCACCTGCCGCTGTGCTCTCGTTGCCCACGGGGGTGCTGGAGCAGCTCCGGTCCATGGTGGATGACTCGGATGACATGGCACCCGGGCTGCAGCCGGTGTAGTCCACGCACTCATCTGTCTCAGCATCCATCAGGCTTGGGGGGCCCTGGAAGGACATGGGGGTCCCTGAAAGTGGGGCTGAGGGGGATGCTGCCTGCAGTGGGCAGGATGAGGTTCCAGGCAGCACAGGCCTGAGAGGAGAGTGGGACCGTGATGTACTCCCAACATCCTGGCCGGGCTCTCACCTGGGGGGCTCTCACCTGGGGGGGCTCTCACCTGGAGGGACTCTCACCTTGGGGGGCTCTCATCTGGGGGGGCTCTCACCTGGGAAGGGGGCTATCACCTGGGGAGGTCATCACCTGGGGAGGTCCTCACCTGGGAGGGGGGCACACGGTCGAAATTCTTCCCCAGCATCCTCCGCATGTGCTTCCGTGCGTGGGAGGTCATCTGGTGCTTGAGGAGGAAGGAGAACTGGCAGCCCTCCCGGATGCAGTGGAAGTGGCTGTTCACCTGGTTGTACTTGCAGCCTGTGGACACAGCCCCACCTGGCATGAGCCCCCCAGCTGGCCAGCACTCACAGCTTCCAGGGCATGTTGGGCACTGTTCTGGGCTTGGGGGCAGTGTGGCCTACAAGGCAGATGGTGTCTGAGGACAAGGGCCTGAGCCGGGGCGGCACTCTTAGGAGGAAGGTCGGGAAGTCCAAAGCTACCTGGCCATCCACACCCTGGGCCTCCTCTCCAGCCTGGCACAGAGGCGAGTGACAATGCTCGGCTGGCCCCCATCCCCTGGCCCACTGTACACGAAGAGGTGCACAGCTCCAGGGCAAGGGTGGTCCCTGTCCCCCAGGCTAGTCACCTCCCAGCAAACCACCTGTCCCCATGTCTCTGCTGGGGAGCCCGGGTGCTGCCGGCCCCTCTGCCCAGCCCCCAGCCCCCAGCCCCCACTGCCTTGCTCTGGGCTGAGAACAAACAGAGCAGGCGGGGCTGAAACAGTATCGCAGGGCAGGTGAGGGCCTGCCCGCTGCTATGGCGCCTGGGCCAGCCAGGTGTCTTCTGTCATCCTCCAGCTTTGTTTGGCCCCAACTATCACCAAAAACACAAGTTGGGTAAATAATGGCAACTGCAGAATGCCCTGACATCTGTAAACTGAGCCCAGGGACCACGCAGGCCGAGAGTGTTGATCCTGTTGCCATGGCTACCAGCCCTCTCTCCCTGGCTGAGAACTCCTTTTTGAACTCATACTTGAAGGCAAGGGTTGTTTCCTTTCTTTTCTGGTGGTTGACTTTGAGTACATCACCCTTCACTTACAGAAGGGCCAGACTGCAGCAGCCCCACCCCTACTGCGTGACCACCGAGTCATACCAATGGGCATTGCCTGCAGCCCGGGGGCCTCTGCTGGGCGGCCTGGCTCCCGCTTGCCCTCGGGCTCCGGTCTCTTTCTATGGAGATTCCTGCCCCGTGAGTAGGCCACGCACAGGGGCCGGGGGCTCAGCTCCCAGTAGCACAGCTACCTCTTGGGCATCTGTGGCTTCTGGCTTCCCCTTCCCAAAGCCATGGCAGTCCCTTCCTGGGTTCCGGGTCACAGGTGCTCCAGCTGAGCCCACGGGGAACTTGACTGTTCCCCACTAGATCTAAGCCACCACCACTGTCACCACCCCCACCCATGACAGCACCCAGCCTGGCACAGAGCTGTCCCTCCATAAGTAACTGTAGAATGGATGAACAGACCAACAAACTGTAGTTCATTTCAGACAAAAACCTCATCATTAAAGCCATGGAAAGAGATCCCAGAGCAAAGAACTTTGAACTCCTGACTTCCCTGCTAGCCTCTTGATGAGAAAAGGAAGACAGAACCACGCCCAGCCCCCGGATGCTCATGACAAGGTCCCAGGGCAGCTGTCTAGGGGTGCAGTGGCAATGCCCTGCCATTTATTGCTAGGCTCTGTGGGTTTCGACTGCTTCAAAAGCTTGACAGTGCCTAGCCTGTGATATCTGGGACATCATTAACAAAACATGGAGCCTGCGGTGGGGGACAGGACACGGGTACCAGGAGAGGAGGCCCAGGCCACCGAGGTCACGGTCTTGCTGCCTGCTGGAAGTCCCTGCCCGTGGCCCCAGCCCTCGGTACCTAGCCTGCCGCACTCCTCGCGCTTGGTGAAGTACTTGAAGCCATTGGCTGCCCGCCGTTCCGCCTTCTCATGCTTCTTGATGTGCCAGGGCAGCTTGGTGGTGATGTTGGTCACGAAGTAGCAGCCGGTGCGGAGGCAGTGGTAGTGCCCACGCATTCGGAACTCGCAGTGCTGCGGGAGACACAGGAGGGTCAGGATGGGTGGGTGACTTCTGTGAGCTCCTGCCTGCCCCGGGCCTGAGGTTGAGGTGGGCCCTTGGCACACGTGTTCTTCTGTGCTCAAAAGCTGGTGATCATAGAAACACCTTCCACGTGTTAAAAAGCAGTGCAGGGCCAGGCGTGGTGGCTCACACCTGTAATCCCAACACTTTGGGGGGCCAAGGTGGGCGGATCACCTGAGGTCAGGAGTTTGAGACCAGTCTGGGCAACACAGTGAAACCCCATCTTTACTAAAATACAAAAAATCAGCCGGGCATGGCAGCGTGAGCCTGTGGTCCCAGCTACTTGAGAGGCTGAGACAGGAGAATTGCTTTATCCTGGGAGGCAGAGGTTGCAGTGAGCCTAGATCGCATCACTGCACTCTAGCCTGGGTGAGAGTAACACACTATCTCCAAAAAAAAAAAAAAAAAAGAAAGAAAGAAAGAAAAGCAGTGTATGCCCCTTAGTCACTGCATGACGAAAGCATCCTGCCCTGGTCACCTCACAGTCCCTCTGCAATCCCATACCTACAGCAGACATGGTGAATCTCTGGTAACACTCTTCCCGTATGCCCAGACCCGGGCAGACATCACTGCTCTATCCTAGCGCACCTGGGCCCAGGCTCCCCTCAGGCAGCCCCTCCTGGTCTTGGGGGTCAGGCCTTTAAGGTGTATCTGATCTGCCTTTCCTGTGTAGGCATGCACAATGGGCCTGTTCGAAACTTCTAGGGCTTTAGAGAAAGGGGACATAGCTAGTTCCAGGATAGGCAAGAATGATGTCAAGGGCACGGTGCCTTCCCAGCATTCAGTCACCACGGGGAGTTAGACCTCACCAACTTAGCACCTATCTGGACCCCTGCCCAGGGGCCTAGGGGCAGTCGGTGTCCTTTCCAGAGTCCTGGAGACCCATTTAAGCAAGATGTGAGAAACGGAGTTTCTGCCCAGAGGTGCCTGTCCTGTGCCCCGAGCTAGCCCCGCACCTCCCCTGCCCCCTACTCTGCCCCTGGGCCGGCCCGCCATGCTGACCTGGTTGGGACAGAGACACTGCAGGGAGTAGTAAGCAAACTGGTCTCGCACGTTCACCAGGTTGTTGTTGGGGTTGATGTGGTCCAGGCAGTGGGACTCGGCCTTGCCAGAGGTTTTGCAGACATACTTGCAGTTCCCAAAGAGACAGTGGAAGTGGAACTTGTTGGCATACTTGCAGTCCGTCGCGAGGCAAGGATCGCTGGAAGGAAACCACAGCCCAGAAGGTCATTGCCATTTCCAAGCCCTCCCTGCTGGTGTCCTGACTTCGCTTGTGTTGGGGTTCACTGCCCCACGACCAGCGGTACCACCAAGAGGGATGGCCCGGGCTGCCGTCCTGCGCAACAGGATGACTCAGCCGGAGACTACAGATCCCAGCATGCATTCCTGCCTCCTTTTAGGAGCTCTGCAGGATGCACAGGAATTGCAAAATGCAAGGTGCCCAGAGCACTGCATGCTGGGACACGTAGTTTCCATGGCCACACCTCAGGATTATAGATAAGGATGGCTGTAAAACTTCTTGGATCGGAAAATAAGGATGGTGCTGCCAGCCCTGGCGGGGTGCCGTGGGGCCCTGGCTGGCGTGGCATGGGCGCTGCCGTGGATGTGGCTGACTGACAGACTGCAGGCGGGTGCTCGGCCCTACCAGGAAGCACTGCTGCCGCGGCCCTTAGCAAGCAGAAGCGTGTGCCTGGTGTCAGCTCCTGGGGGCTCACAGTTGCTGGGCTCCCCAGGGTCAGCTCAGCGCCCATAGTACCCACCCACTCAGAAGACTTCACTCGCTGGCAGAGTGGGAGAGCTGCTGGGAAGAGGGGGTGTGCTGGCCTGCCCTGGGCAACCTCCAGGATCCAGAGGGGTGCGGGAAGACACTGGTTCCAGCCTTCCATTCTGGTTTGCAACTCGGCAGTCCGCTCCCAGGGGACCCACAGTGGGCACTCTGACCAGCCTGGGAAACCTGAGCTGCCACTCTGGGGAGGAGTACAGGGGAGGGGAAGCTGGTGGTTGAGGGACGGAGAAGAGTGCTGGGCCCCTTCCATGCTACGGGCCCAGCCCCAGGTGCTCAGAGAGGGAGGACAGCTGCCACTCAGGCGGTATAAATAATCCAATTTATTACTTTTATTGAGAACAGGAAGCCGCACACATGATGATACAAAGTCACCGTTCTCCCTACAAGGAGCCACCACCATCCAGTGAGGAGGGTCCCTTCCACCCAAGAGCTCAGAGCACTGTGCAGGCCAGTGATAGCCAGGAAGGGCCTGGCCCCCTCACTCCAACCCATGACTTCTCATGCCCTGCAGAGATTCAGCCGTGGGTGTGAACCACAGAGGAGGCCAGCACGGAGGCCCGGAGGGAGACGCAGCCCTTCTTATCAGGCTGGGAGATGTCCTCTGAGGACCACCACGCCCAGCCCACCCCAGCTGGCCCTGGCAGGATCACCCTGTGCCCTGCAGGAGCAGTGGCTACTGCTGCCACCATCGGCCCACGCTGGCTGGCCTGCTCTGGGACAGGCAGTGAGGTAGGAGCAGCAGCATCTTTGGCTGGAAGAACATCACCCAATGGCCATGCCCAGAGAGGCTGGGGACAGCCAGCACCATCCGCAGTGAGGAACAGGGCCTCCTAGCGCCCTTGCTAGCACCTACTCCCGAGACGCGAGGGGAACGCGGGACTCCCGGCTCATCGAGGGACTCACTTCTCCTGGAACTGGAGGAATCCGGGTTTGACCTGGGGCTTGGCGTTCTCTAGAGAAGTCGTTGCCAAGGGCGAGGCGGGCAGGTGAGGCACTGACGCTGGGATCTGAGACATCTGGGGGATGGCGGAAGCCAGCTGCTTCCAGGCGAGCAGGGTGGGGGTGGAGGGCACGGAGGCCAGGCTGGGGGCGGGCCCCTCCAGAGAGGACACGGTGGCTGTGGTGACAGGAGGGACTGGAGGGGACGAGGGGTCCATGGGAGGTTTGGTCTCGGTAGCCGAGGCCGGGAAGGCAGCCTCTGTGTTTCCTTTTGCGGCTCCTCCCTCTGTCCGGAAGTGGAAGCTGCGAGAGGCAGAATAGGGGGTCTCAGGGGGGCAGCGAAGACAGGTGCAGAGGGAAGTGTGACTCCATCACAGGCCTAGACCCTGGTGTCCGTCCCTACTGGTCCCCATCATTCAGCTCCAGAAGTCTCCGTGACCCCACCAGGACAAAGGACTAGATAGCAAACTGCCCATCCTCTGGTTCCCAACGTGGGCTCCTGGCTTGGGCCCAACCATGCCTTTCTTGGTCCCCAACTCCTCCTTGTGTGTGTGACAGCAGGCCCTGCCCCAGGAAGCCCCTTCCTTCCAGAACCTGCTCGGAGGTCTGAAAGGTAGGACTCTCAGTATTCACGGCAGGCTTCCCAGAAGGCTGCAGCGGGGGTGCCTACACGGTGGGGAAAGCCTTGGGAGCTTGCAGATCTGTTTTAAACGATTGCAAGTTCTGAGTTCCCTTATAATTGGGTGGTCAGGCTTGAAGCCCTTTAACTCCATGGGAGTTATAAATTCATTTCATTATTTTTAGGTCAAAAGTAACCTAGAGATATGATATTGTGGCCTGCAAAGGCCTTCAGCTAGGGTTCCTCCCCAGGTCACAGCCAAGTCTCTCCAGCTGGGCTCTGCACCCCTCTGGCCTGCTCTGCAGGGGGCACGCGCTGGGACCGATGGCTGTCCTGGGGACATGGGTGCAGTAGCAGCTGTTGCTCAGGGCCCCAGGCTGAGGGCTGCGTGTGTGAAGGAGGATGGGAAGCCCACTCTTGCTGGGGCAGCACCTCTGAGACACCGCTCAGCTTCTGTGGTCTGGTGGAAACGGCTGTGCAGGCCCCGGCCCCACCCACCCCAGAGCCAGGCTGGGATCAGTGGGAGCTGCTGAAATGCCCCCAGCACCCTACTCACTTTGCGTGCTTGATGGCCCCGTCCAAGGTGCTGAAGAGTGCGCCACATTCCTCCACCACGCAGTGGAAGTGGGCTTTGTGGAGGAAGTCACACTGGCCGTTGCAGAAGTCCTTGGTACCAAACCTAGCCAGAGGAGCCGGCATTAGAGGAGAGCCAAGGGCTCTGGGGTGCGCGCTGGGGGAGGATGGGTGGGCACGGCTGGCAGCCCCTCACCTGCGCAGGTACACCTTCCAGGGCTCCGCCAGCTTCTCCTGCACCAGCGCCTTCACGGCCTTGCCCAGGAAGGGTGAGGGCTCCGTGGCGGGGCTCCCCTCCACTTCCGCCTTGATGTTCAGCAGGCTGCCCAGGCCCGGGTTGCCCTGAGACATCTGTGAGGACAGAGGCCAAGTGTGATGCTGGGGCATCCCGGGTGGGACATGGACACGGCTGCCTGGGGAACAGCGGCTGAAGCTCGGGGCTGCAGGGACCCACCGGGCCCTCAGTGGCAGCAGAGAACGCAGCCCGCCTGCTTGGCTCTGGCTGTGGCCGGGCCCTCCCTGAACCAAGAGCCTGCGCGCTGCCCAGGCCCCAGGAGCTGCGAGACCTCCCCAGGGCTCCTCCACTCGAGCCCTTGCCGTGGGATCCATCACTCAAGCTGAGGCCGAGACTCAGGGCGCACACTGCAGCCCATCTTTCCCCAGACTCTGAGGCTCCCTGGTTACTTTCCTGCCAGAAGGTTTTCAAAAGAAGCTCAGGAGGAGGAGGGATGGGGGAACCCCTACGAATTCCTTGAGAGCAAGAGGAGGCTCACAAAGGGGAGAGAAGAGGGAAGGAGGGCGGGAGGGAGGGAGGGAGGCTCACAGGTGAAGATGGAGACAGGCCCGCTGTAGTGGCCAGGAGGGGGTCAGTGCAAAGGCTTCACAGAAAGGGATGGGGATGTGGGGGCAGCGGCCAAAGGAAGGGGAAGGAGAGCTAGAGAGCAAGTGGCCAAGGAGTGGATGCCTCAGGGCATCAAGGCTCCTTTCCTAGCAGGTGCCCGGCTGGGACCCCTGTGGTGAGAGGTTCGGCCCAGGCCAGGCCCCTCCTCAGCGCAGTCACTGGTGTACAGTAACCGAATTAATCTTGGTGTAGTCAAATGTATCATGTGAAGGGGGAAAAATATATTTGAGATGATGTATAATTTACAGAGACCCTGCATTATTTAAAATAAATATTCCAGAGCGACCTCTCCGGAAGCGTCCGAGCCCATTACTCAACCCGAAAAGTGGAAATTGATGTTTTGCTCCCACTTTATCCCCCCTCCCCCACCCCCTTTTAAACAAACAAAAAATATATAAAATAAATAAATAAAATTAATAACGAGGCATGAACGAAGTTGAAGGGCTCTGGAAAAGCTTTTGGAGCCCTCCATCTGAAGGGAAAAAAAGGTGTCAGAGGCTGGGATATATTTCTTCAGCCAGTTCATTAAATTAATTTGTAAGCAGTGGCTCTGAAATTATATCCGATGAAAAATGGCCTCAAAATTTAAATGGTACAAACTCATCTTATTAGAGGGAAAACATTAAAAAACAAACACATCCCCCCCACCCCCCAGCACAGCTTTAATTTCTCTGGGTGGGGGAACGGGAGGCGTGTGATGGATGGCTCTTACCTTATTCATAAGCGAGGATAAAAGAGATGAATTTGCCGGGACTGCATGGCCATTTGATTCATTACTAGAACACAAACCAAGGGGCTTGAGCTTAGACGGCTGGGGCCTGGGCCCCGGGGCTCACCCTCCCTGCCCGGCCCTGGGGCTTCGGCCCGGCCGGCCCGATGCAGCTGCCGGGTCGGGACCACCCCGGGGCTCCAGCTAGAAGGTGCGGTTGGTCCTGGGGCCAGCTCCCTAGGGGGCCTTGCCTCACCTGGGCTCCTTCACAGTCAGGTCTAGACTGCGGTCCTGGGAGGCCTCATGGGGGCCTGGGGTGCCGGTGCTCTCACCGGGTTCCGGCTTCACCTGGGCTGGGGGGAACCTGGCTGGGGTGACCTGCTGCCCACTTCCTGCAGGGGAGGGGAGGGAAGATGCATCAGAGGGGCTGAGGGCCTGGCCTGGGCACTGCCCCCTGGAGGGAGGACAGTGGACCGGGTGAGCCCCTGCTGCTGGTCAGCGCTTCTCCCGCTGACGTGATCGCTCGCGACGCTTGCTCCTGTGTGGCAATTCTTCAAGTGATAATTATTGCAAAATTATGTCAAAGTTGTCCTGGCTCAGGGCCTCCTGGAGGAGAAGGGTGGGAGGCTGGGGAGGGGGCTGGGGTGGGGGCGGGGGCCCTTCATTTTCTCCACCAACTGTCACAGTTGATTTGTGGGGCTGCCGCTTAGGCTTTTATTAAAGACTCTGTTAATGCTGAGGGAAAGTGGCAGATCTGGACTGGGAGGGTCCCTCTGTGGTCCCCGGCCTGCGGTTGTCGGGTGACAGCCCGCACGGAGCATGCCCAGGAAGGGACTCTGCTGCATCAGGGTGATGGGGTGGACGGCCGGTCAGAATGGCCACACTGTGTGAGCCCCGCAATCAAGCTGTCTGGGGCAGGGACATGAGGCTGGACAGGCTGGGCTGGGCTGGGTCCGGGAGGGAGCTGGGCGGGTGAGGCCGCAGGAGGCCCGAAGAGCAGGGGTAAGAGAAGCTGCTGACAGGGCCATCCAGTGAGCCTTCCCCCACAATCCCCCAGTGACGGAGATATTAATTTGCCCCAAGGCGCTGCGGCTGACAGAAAGCCGCTTCAGAGACAGCAAGTGGCATTTTATTAAAAAATAAAACAGCCCCCTCCCCTGAGCTTGACCTTTCTTTTGGGGGAAGGAGACTTTCCTAATGAAAACAAAGTACTTGATAGTCTGGCGACTGAGCCCAGGTGGCCCTGGCCAGCAGGCACCTGGCTGGAGGGGTGTGGCCAGTGAGGCCCCACCCAGGCATGGACTAGGAGGCGGCCACTCCATTTGTCTGCTGGGTATGTGCACCCTATCGGGCCTGTGAGAGTTTTCAGACCTCAGGAGTCCACATTCTAGTGGCTCTCCAAAGTCACCTGCCCAAGGTCCCAGGGAAACAGGGCCCAGCCCCCCTGCCAAGCACTGGCAGCCTCCTCGAGGTGTAGGCAGAGCCCCGGGCTGGCCACGGGGACCCTCAGTCTCGCAGGTTCTGAGAGGGTTTTGAATGGGAGCAGGCATCTTGGCCAGGAGCCTCACTCCCGCGGGCAGCGCCTTGGTTCACCACTTCCTAGCCTTGTGCCCGGGACAGACCATCCCCAACCGGCTGCCGGCTCCACGGGGTGGGGCTCTGTCTGGCGTCCAGCCTGCTGCGTCCCCAGCACCCGGCTTAGAGCCTGGCTCTCAGCAGGCATCAGTGGCTGTTGAATGAATAACTGAAATAAGCCACATCCCAGACGTGAACTGAACTCTCCCCGAGGATTTAAAAAACAGGAACTACCCAGAGGGGGAAAAAGGAAGGGGAGCGAGGTGAACAGAACTGGCCTCCCGACCCAATCCAGAGAAAAACAGAAAGAACATTTTTTTTAAATGGAGAATTTATGAAATTATAGGAAGGATGAAAGAGAGCTGCGCCCCTCAGTGAGTCAGCATGAAGAAGGAATATGCAACTCCGGGCTCTGGCCCTTTTCTGTCCGACATGGCAGTCCCTGACCAAGTGTGGCTGTCTAACGTGACAGTCCTGCTTCCGTGTCACAGACCCAGCTTCAAGCACCAACAGCCACACGTGGCCAGTGGCTGCCAAGTCAGACAGTGTAGAACAGAAGGCTTCCATTGTCTGGCAAGTCCTACTGGGCAGCACTTGTGGAGGAGGGAGCCTGGGAATGGCATCCCCGGGCCTGGAGGTGTCCAGGTGTGAGGTGCTGCCCCTCCACTGCTGGGCTGGACACAGGCCCCACTCCAGGTCAGCTGCAGGAAACTCTGGGCATGCCTGGGGCCCTGGACCTGCTCTCATCAGGGCTGGACTTGGGACGTGGGAGGGTAAACAGATGGTGGTGGGGGGACCTGCAGTGGCCCCAGGGA
Source organism: Cebus imitator (assembly GCF_001604975.1). Lineage (NCBI taxonomy): Eukaryota > Metazoa > Chordata > Mammalia > Primates > Cebidae > Cebus > Cebus imitator. The sequence continues at coordinate 1,863,462 of NW_016107330.1, forward strand.
TGCGGGGCAGCCTAGCAGGCAGGGACCATTGCCCCCACCTCATGGATGGAGAAACAGAAGCACAGGCCTCCTGCTGTGGGTGAGCCAGAACCAAGGGCCCCACATGGAAACCAACAGGATGGAGGCAAAGACCAGGCAAACAAGGGGCGCTGGCAGGCAGGGGCCACATGGACACCTCTTCCAAACACCCCCTGACTCCGCTCTGCAGCCTGAGGCCAGAGGGCCACCCCAGTCCAGAAGAAGGTGCCCGCTTTCCAGGCAGGACCCAGCCTGCTCACCTGGGTCAAAGGTGGCAGAGGGCTTGAGGGCAGCAGCGGCCAGCCTGGCCATCATGGGCGAGATGAGGCCCTTGCTCGCAGAGATCCTCTCCATGATGGAGGCAGGTGGTGCCGGGACAGAGGCGGCAGCCACGGGGGCCGAGTCTCCAGCTCCAGAGGTGACCAGTGAGGGTGTGTCAGGGGTGGCTGAGGCTGCTGCCCCGGACGACACCGCACCCAGGAGGCTGGGGGTGCCCACGGGCAGAGAGGTGCTCCCACGGCCAGCCAGGATGGGGAAGTAGGGCGCCGGGCTGGGCAGGCCCGAGTTGGAGAGGGCCAGGGCCAGGGGGATGGAGCCGGGCAGGCCCTGGGGCAGCAGCCCCGAGATCTTGCTGTTGGGGGGCTTGGTGGTGCTGGGCCCAGCCTCGGAGGCCTGCTGGCTGGTCGGGGAGGCGCTCAGGCTGGAGTTCTTGCTGCTCAGGGCGGAGAAGTCGATGAGGTCGTCGTTGCTGGACTCCTCCTGCTCTGTGTCCTTGGCACCCAGCAGCGAGGGCGGCAGCCCCAGTGCGCCCGAGGAGCGGATGTGCCGGCGCTCGTGCTTGCGCTTGTGTGAGGTCATCTGGCTGGTGGAGGTGAAGGTGAAGCCGCAGCCGGCGCGGATGCAGTGGAAGTGGTTGGTGGCCTTGCTGTATACGCAGCCCTCATACTTGCACTCCTCGTACTTGTAGAACTTCTTGAAGCCGTCCTTGGCGTACGCGTCGTCCTTGATGTGGTAGCTCTTGTGCTTCTCAATGTCACACTTGTTCTTGAAGGTGAATGTGCAGCCCGGGCGCCTGCAGGGGACGTGGGGAGCCTGTCATGGAGCCTCAGGGGGCCCAGAGGAGGCCCCGCCCTGCTCCCACCACGGCCCTGGGTCCCTGCCTTCCCTCCCCGCTTCTGTCCAGGAAGGCCCCGCCCCGCTGACCTGCAGTGGAAGTGCGTGGTCTTCTGCCCGTAGAACTGGCAGTCGGCCGTGCCGCAGTCCTCGGTGGCTCGGAAGCGCTGGAACCCGTCGTTGATGAGCTGGGTGTTCTTCTTGTGGAAGTTCTCGTGGGTCATCACATCGGACGTGCTTGTGTACACTTTGTTACAGCCCACCTGCACGGGACGGGATGGCGGTCAGGTGTTCAAACAGAGGCCAGGCGCTCCGGGGCCGAGGTCCGCATCACTGGGTGTGGCTGGGGTCCCTGACTTCCCTGCTCAGGAGAGCTCTGGCACCTCTTCAGACTGGAGACCGCGGAAGGTCAATGTAGGAAGGCAAGGAGAAAGCCTCTAACACCCCTCAGGCCCCCACGGAGGGTGCTGCTGGGGCTGCCTCCATCTGTGCCGAGGCTCAGGGCATTTCGGGAGACCTGGGGCACTTTTTGGCCCAGGGGAGGGAGCTGCATTCTGAAGGAGCTGGATTTTGAGTGCCAATCCACGGCCCTACCTCTAGAACCCTCAACGGGCGGATAGGGGCTGGATCCCAGAGGTCACCTTTAGCCCAGGGATTTGCTCAGTGGACAGTTCCTGGGCACGGGGCCCTCCCACCCCACCCCAGCCAGGCCAGGAAGGCAATGTTGCCATATTGAGTAAAAACCCGTGGAATCCGAACACTCTTGAAAGCTGGGCCGTGCCAGTGTCTGCACCATCTCAGAGCCCAGAGGGTGGCCCCCCTCTCCTCGAGGCCCAGGTTGTTCACGGAGCCCATAACAACCCCGACAAATACCGGGGGAGGCACGGGGCTGCTATTTGCAATCCAAAGTCGCTCCTCCTGGCCCTGACACCTTGAAAAAGCCCAGACTCTGCGTGGCATTAAAACAAAGAATTAAACAAAAACCTCCTCAGGAATCATTTGCAATGCAACTCTTGGTGTTAAAGCCTGAAAAATGTCGGTCTGTATAAACAGCTCACTGAATTTCATCCACACCAAGTATGGCCATGGGGAAGGCCCCGCCCTGGCCCCCCAGACACTGCCCAAGCCTGAACCCCAGGACCCTACTGGCTCGCTGGGTATCCCTGTGTGGGGCCTGGAGAAAGAGGGGTTCCTGATCAACCGGGGTCCCTGCCCACGGGGCAGCCCTGGCTCTGGGAGTGAGGGGTTCGGGGGACTCCGAACCAGGACAGCCCGGGGGCGGGGGGCACCTGCATGCAGTGGTAGTGGGTGCTCTTCCCGTTGAGGTGGCAGCCGTGGTAGTAGACGCTGCAGTCGTCCAGCGGGCTGAAGCGCATGAAGCCGTGCTGCAGGGAGTTGTCGCGCTTCTTGTGCATGTTGTAGTGGCGGATCACGTCCTGCTTACTCGTGAACCTCTGCCAGGAGACAGCGCCTCGTGGGCAGGAGCCTGGGTCCCCCCTCTGCCTTTCCTCCCATCTGCCAAGAGCACCTGCGCCAGGTGCTGGCCTCAGGCCTCCCTGGAAAGAACCCTGCTTGGGGTCAAGGCAGCCCAGACTGCCCAAGGCCAGTGGCAGGCACACCGGCCCCTGCAGGGAACCATCCCAGAGGTTCTAACACCATCAACTCTTCCCAGACGTTCCCCTAGCTCCCCAGTGGCCATCCCCAGGAGCACAGAAGATGCATCGGGGCCAGATCTTGGAGGCAGGGTCTCTGGTGCTGACAGTGCACCTGGGGACTGAGGCAGGCTGGGACCGCTGGCCATCAAGAGGGAGCTGCCCTACACAGGCTGCCCCGACTCTGCCCTCACCAGCGGGCAGCCTTGAGCACAGCAGCGTTCTGACTGAACCTCAGTTTTATCATCTTTAAGATGGGGCAGTAATGCTAACCTAGGGCCATTGCAAAGAGTCAGTGAGACAAGGCTCACAGGCTGGCTGGCGCGGCCCTAGACATGTGGGAGGCTCTCAGTGAGAAGGGCTAGAATGATCACTGTGGGGATGTCCATGGCGCCTGAGCCTGGGAGCTGCTCTGTCCGTGGGAACCAGGGAGTATGGGCAGGCTAGTCATTTTTGTCGGCCCTCTGTCTCCTCCAGTCAAGTTTAGGTGGTGCAAGTAGAACTAGGCACCCCCCACCCCACTTCTAAGTGCCTCCATGCGCGCTGGTGGGCGGGGGAGGCGGAGCCAGTCCCAAGGCGGCCATACCTGGTAGTTGCACTCGGGGTCGAGGCAGTGGTAGTGCTCCCGGTACTGGTAGGCACAGTGGATATGGCCACAGTGCTGGCTGCCCGAGAACCTGGAGGGAAGGGGGTAGTGTCAGGGCCCTGCTCTGGGTGGCAGCCCCAGCCCCAGCCCCAGGGAGGACTCTCCGGGCTCTGTAAAGCACTCGGAGGGGAGGTGAAGTTGCAGAGGCCTGGGCAAGTGACTGGGCCTGGCGGGAATCCCAGGCCCACTGAGGCAAAGAGGCCCGGCCCCAAGAAGGGAACGACGCTGAGGTGGCCAAAGGTCGGAGCAAGGGGAGAGAGAGGGGCCCGAGCCCTGGGATGGGAGGGCAGGCAGACGCCCCCTCGGCTGCCCACCTGCCTTTTCTGCAGGGGCTGCCTGCCCTATTCCCAGCCCGCCCAGCTCTGGCCAGGTGCAGAGACCCTGGTTGGGTCCGCCCGGGCTCTGATACTGAGAGGTGTTAGAGGGCTCTCTCCGTCCTGGGCTTTTCCTGACACTTGAAACAGTGCAGAGTTATGAATTTTTAAAGCACAGCATCTGTTTGGCTTCCTGCGGCAAGAAGCTCACTCTCCAGCCGCTGCCGCCACCGCCAGGAGCCCGAGCTACCTCCCAGGAAACCCGTCCTCCTCCAGGCCCCAGGGCCGCTGGGACATGGCTCTCACAGCCTCAGTGATGGTAGGCTGTGGGGAGGCCACGCTGGAGAGGCCACACCATGACAACTGTGGAGAAGCGGGTGGCTCAGCCTGCCTGTCCCCCTTCAAGGATGATAAGAGATTGCGGGAGACAGAGAGAGAAACCCAATACTGTAAGGGGAAAACCACGTGCAAATAAATATTTAAGCTGAAGCTGCCAAAAGGGCCATCTGCGGAGGCACTAATAATAACGGCAATAATAATACTATAGAGGAGACAGCACGCGGAGAGCCGAAGACAGAGTGGGACAGCGGGCGGAGAAGAGCGGGGAGGAACCTGGAAGATCCGTGGACAGGCAGGCGCCAGCCGCTGTGTGCTGGCCCATCAGAGGGCAGGTGGGGGGTGGGGCGGGGAGTATTATTTGTGTGATTTCGGGGAATCTGTTGAGGCAAAGGCGTTTCACTGCCAATCCCATTGCCTTCGGGATGGAAAGGGGTTGCTCTGGAGTCAGGTGGTGTCAGAGCCTCACTGGGGAAGGCATTGGGCTGTGTCAGAGAGGATGCCAGCCCACCCCTTCTCTCTCTGTCTCTCTTTTATTTTATTTTTAAAGATAGGGTCTTACGCTGTTGCCCAGGCTGATCTCAAACTCCTGGCCTCAAGTGACCCTCCCACCTTGGCCTCCCTCAGAGCTAGGATTACAGGCATGAGCCACTGCGCCCGGCCTGTCTCTACCTTCCCAACCTGACAGTTCCATGGTGGCTGGCACCCTACCCAAGGCTCTGTGTGACAGCAGGACCCAGGCAAGCTGGGGGCGCTGCACTCACCTATGGCCAGGCCCTGTGCTGGAACCCTGGCCCGACCTGGGGACACAGGCCGCTGAGGGACGGTGCAGCCTGGACCACACAGAGCAGAGGGAGGCTCTGAAACGGGCGCGCAGGGCAGCCGTCGGCGGGTGGACGGACCGAAGTGGAAGGGGGTGGGAGGAGCAGCTACCCTGGCCCTAGAGGTCAGATGTCAAGCGAATGGCCTGAGTCCCCAGACAGTCCTGGCCCCCCACCTTCTCTCCATGGCACTCCCCCCCAGGGGCCTACCTGGCGATATATTTCTGGTAAATGTTTACATCTTCAGTGGCGGCTGGTTTATCTGTGGGCAGTCCGTTCCTGGCGAGAGACACGCAGGTCACAGCCGGTGAGCGGACGGGCAGCCTCATGCCGAGGGGGCATCTGGAGGGCAGCCCCTGACCTGAGCCCCCAGCCCCTCTGCTCTGTGGTGTCCAAGGCACCCAGGGCGGGACTGAGGACATCCCTGGCAGAAGCTGGGCAGAGGTTCAACGGGCCCAACTCTGGGAGGGCAGGGCCACCTCGAGCAGGTGGGGCTGGAGCCCCCCCTCGGGCACAGGCCAGCCTGGGGTCTGATGGGGCAGAAAGCCACAGAACCCTGGCTCAGCCGCCTGGCACTCAGGAAACATCAGCAGGCCGCTGGCCGAGGGGCACCAGGCCCCCCAATGGGGAAGGATGTGAGGTGGGGACCGGCAGCTGGGCAGGGGAGGTGTATCCCGGCTAGCTCTGCTCCTGGGTATGCAGCCCCCAGGGTCTGGGGCCGCTGCAGGAGGCGCTCTGGGGAAGGGTCTCAGCTCCATACCACCTACCATCTTACCACGCAGACCACTCCCCTACCCATGGGTTCAGGCTGTAAGGGCGTATGTGCTTCCCCACTACCTTTGCTTCCTGCCTCCCCCGAGCCCAGGAGCCAGGGCCACCATCATGGACCCGGCGTCCCACCCGGGGCAGGGTTTTCTCAGCCAGCCACAGGCCTACATCTGGTGCTTGCGGCAGCAGGTAGAGGAAGCCTGTCACGGGCAGATGGGGGTGGCTGCAGTGCCGGTGTGCATGCTAGTGAAAGGCAGAGCACCCCAGAGCCTGGGAGTGTGAGCGTGTGTGGGGGGCGTGTTCGAGGGACACGGGAGGGGTGGCGCGTGCAGCGCCGGGAGCAGGGCGGGTGCTGCGGGGGTGCTCACAGTGGTTCTGTGGGAGCAAGAGTGAACATGAGTGTGGTGTACGCCTCTGCGTGTGGAAGCGCGTGGACGGCGGCCTGAGTGTGTGTGCGCCAGGGTGCACAGTGGATGTGTGTGAGGTGTGAGCGGCAGGTGTGTTCTCAAGAACGGGTGAGGAAGGAGGCCTCCCATCTAGTCTGGCTCCTGGCTCTGGGCATTGTGGGGTGGGGAGCGCCTTACTTGACAGTGGAGACGGTCCCCGTGGTGATGGAGTCTGTTTTGGAGAAGGTTGACTTCAGGTACTCGGGAGTGTTGAAGGGCAGGGAGGCAGGCGGCTCCGGCCCTGGCCCCGGGGCGCTGGGGGCACTGGGCACGCTGGCGAGGGGTGCGGGAGCCAGGCTGGGGGTGGGCGGAACCTTGGCGGGGCCTGGTTTCTGGATGCCCCGGACGTCGTACTTGGAGGGGCGCCCCACCTTGCCCGTCTTGAAGGCGATGGCCCCGCCCATGTCGGGGCTGCCCTCCCCGGGTTTGAAGAGGTGCAGGTACTTGACGTTCTCCAGGTCATACTTGGAGGGCTTCTTGTAGGTGCTCCCGTTCTGGGGCCGCAGGTTCTCACCAGTCTTCAGTTTCTGGATGAAGAAGTCGTACTTAGAGGCCCGGGCCACCAGGCTCTGCATCTGGACGCTGCTGTGCGACGGCAGGGGCAGGATGGTGGCCTTGGTCTCTAGATGTGCTGTGTTGCTGGGCAGCCGCAGGCCGGGCAGGGGGCCCACCGCCTCCTTGCCTGTGCGCTCCTCGGCCTTTGTGCCGGGGGCTGGCCAGGAGAGCTGCTCGCCGGCCTTGAGCTTGCGGATGTATTCCTCGTACTTGGAGAACCGCGCCCGCTTGCTGAGGGTGTCCTCGGAGGCAGGCAGCATGGAGGAGGTGGCCACCTCTGGCGTGGAGCCCGCATGCAGCTTTTCGAAGCTGATCTTCCTGGCCAGCTCGTCCCGCGTGTTCTGGTCGTCGTAGCCAAACATGCCAAGGAACTCGGTCATGGTGGAGGCCGCGTAGTCCCGCAGCGAGGAGGCCTCTCCTGCAGAGGAGGAGGGGGGCGCATCACCTCTGGGAGGGAGGGGGAGGGACAGGAGGTTCCCCCCACTGGGAGCCCCCACCCACAGAGGGAGGGGGTCGGCTTGGGGAGGGGCGGAGCAGGACATGATCTATGGACATTTGGCTGACTTGTTAGGTTTTACGACTCTTAAATTAATTTGTTTTAAAAAAAAGTAATTAATACTGGGGTAAAATAAAACGAGTTCATCAATGCCAGGAAAATCAATTTCCTAAATGTTCTGGCCGATGGCTTTTCAGTACATTAAACAAAGTTTCATAAATGTCTCCGCTCTCTCGCCTTGGCCTAATATGAAAGAAGTCATTTTACTGGAAGTAAGGCCAGATCCCAACCTGCCTCCCAGGGCAGGGAGCGGCAAGAGCTGGGGACAGGTAGGGATGTGGGCCACTGGCTGGGCGGCCGAGCGGGAGCCCAGGACTGAGGAAGTTGCTCTGGCTTGGGTCGGGGTGGGCCTGGCTCAAGGACCTCCCTTGACCCCACAAATGGATCCCCTGGGCAGATGAAGTGTGCACGCCAAGACTTCCTAGGACCTGGGCTCGTGGCCTCCCCATGCCTTCCCAGATGTGGAGGGTCCCTGACCACACAGCTTAGCCAGGGGTGCGGACGTGCGGATGTGCTTGGCCCAGCTTCGATGTAGGACCTGGACTCGTCCTCCAAACCCCGGGCCCCCTTCGGTTTCTTGCACTCACACAAGGCTGGGCCACCTGGGGAGTGCAGCCTCCCCACTGTGGCCACCCCTGGGTGCACCAGGAAGCCTGGAGCCACCTACCCACAGTGACATGCATGCACACTCTCACACATCAACACACACACACACACACAAACCCCCACACAGTCACATCACACAATTACATCCAACATACACATGCATTCTCATACTCACACCCACACAACACACCCACACAGTCACATCACACAATCACATGCAACACACACATGCATTCTCACAACTCTCACCCACACAGTCACATGCACACAATCACATATAACACACCCAGTCACATGCACACACACACAACACATTCTCACACACCCACAGTCACATGCATACACGCACAACACACAGTCACATTACACAATCACATGCAACACTCACATGCATTCTCACCCAGTCACATGCACACACATGCCATCACATATACAATACACACATGCATTCTCACACTCACACATAGTTACATGCTCACAATCACATACAACACACATGTAGATTCTCATACTCTCATACCCACATGTGCATACAATCACATACATCACACACATGCACTGTCACACACACATGCACAGTTGAATACACACACTTAAACCATCACATAAACCCACACACGGTCACATGCACACAATCACAACACACACATGAATTTTCACACACTACACACATTTTCACACACTACACACACACAATCATGTGCTCACAATCACACACAACACACACATGCAGTCACACACACACCCTCCCAGACATGCAATCACATAAAACTCATGCACTCGCTCACGCACACATAGCTACATGCAGACTCTCACATAAAACACACACAGACACAACACACATACACACAGTCATACAGACTCACACTCAGACAACACACATACCTCACACACTCTTGCACTCACACTCGGGCTCACCAGCTCCCATCCCTAGCCACCTTCCCGCCTCTGCAGACACACAGGTACACAACCCCTCAAACCTCCCCAGCACCCCGCCCAGGTCTCTGGGAATGAGGGAGAAGGCGGTCCCAGGCTAATTCTGAGCTGTTCTTCTGCACACACCCCACCCCATGGCCGAGGCGTGACCCCAGCGCACACGCACACTTGCCCCTTCACTGCCCGCATGCTACACGCCTCCCGTGTGCCATGCCCTGCATGGGGGTTGGGTGCACCCAAGAGACTGAGACCTGACGGCCCCAGGGACACCGTGTTCTCTCTGCTCGCGTGCAAGTTAGCCACATGGGCACACTCGGGGCAGCAGGATCCTAGGCTGACCACACAGCCGAGGGAAGGTGTGGCGGGGGTGTCTTCTCCAGGCGAACCTGCCAGGCCTGAGATCCTCAGAGATACCTGGGATGGTATCTCTGGAAGAGGCAGGGCCGGGCCTGGGCAGGGGAAGACGCCTGGTGGGATATGGAAGGAGAGGCTGTGGGCTCCTGGGAGGGCGTGGGACCTAGCTAGGGGAGAAGAGGACAGTCACAGGCAGCCACCTGGCACTCAGGGTGCACAGAGGGACTCAAGAAACCAACAGTTTCCCTGGGGTGGGGCTGGCAGGTCAGCCGCTGTCCTGACCTCAACCTCAACCTCATGCTATGCAGGGTCGGGGGGCCCAGCTCGGGAGGAGTGGGCTCTGGCTGCTAGATTCAGTGGCTCAGGGACCAGGGAAAGGGGCTAAAAATAGCTGGAGGCAGCTGAGCCCTCGCTATATATGGCAGAGAAGCAGAGGCTTCGAAGGGCAGGCAGCTTGCGCAGGGAGGGGACCAGGCAGGGGTCCCTGGTGTGGCCCAAAGGCCTACGTGCTCGAGCCCAGGCCCAGAGGTGGCGGCCTGGGGGCCAAGCCCACGAGGGCAGCTGGGGCTCTCCTGTCTCTTGCCTCCAGCACTCAGGGCGAGCAGGCAGTCCCAGTGTCTGGCTGAGGGGGCGAGGCCTGGGTCTCTGAGGCCACTGGCAGTTCCAGGCCAGCCTCCGCCCACCGCTCTCCACTCCGCTGGAGGAAAGAGGCAGGGGCCGAGGCGCACCCTGCTCTGGATCAGCTGCGGGCAGAGCTAACCTGGGTGGGGTGTGGAGGGGACGGAGGCCCTTGTCGCGTCCCGCTCCTCCTCTCCTCTCCGCGCCCAGCACAATCACCTTGTGTCTGGCGACGGCAAGGGCTTTTCCTATCAGAGGAAACTGAAGGTCACACTTTTCCTCATTGATCTTGCAATGTTTGTTAATTACTCTGTCACTGATGTGGCGAAGGATAATTAAACAGCTCTGTTTATATCTTATATGCATAATTATGTGGCTGCGCAGGGCTCCCCGCACTGGGAGGAGATGCGCCCCTCACTGCAGGGGAAGGGCTCGGGGAGCGTGCAGGGGAGGCGCAGGGCACCAGCCACAACTGGGAAGGAGGCTGGGGGCAGAGAGAAGACCCAGATTCTGGGGCTGTGGTCCTGGCGACCCCCTTGCCTACAGGAACCTCCCCTGGAGCGGAAGGAGCGCAGGGCTGCTCTGGACCCCCAAGGCACGGAGACACCAGCAAAGCAGGGCCTCAGTGCCCTGTGGGAGAGAGGTCAGCCAGGGGACTGCGGGCGGCCAGGGCAGCTGGCTGTAAGAGGATACACTGGCTGGGCAGCGATCCGGGTGGCCCTGAGATGTCCTGCTGGGAGGGCTGGGCACAGAGGTGTAGGGAAGGAAGAGGAGGGGGAGGAGAGTGGCGGGAGAACAAAGCTTGTCCTGGGCTCCTCTGAGAAAGCTCCGAGTAGCAGAACGCGCAGACATCAGGCCTGTGGAGTTCATGCTGTTGACCACTGTGCCCCTCTTGTGCCAGGTACTGTGCCCGGTAAGCTCAGGCCTCACAGGTGTGTGTGAAGAGTCACGTACCCACCATCTGTCCAACCATCTACCCTGTCCATCCGTCCCTCCCTCCCTCCCAACTTGTCCAGCCCTGACCATCCCTCTGCCTGTGGTTTCTCGAAGACCCCCCATTCTTCGAGTGGGGCAGCTCCAGCCCTTCCCTTCTCAATGGGGTCCCCTCCCCGTCCTAGTCTCTCCCACCCCAGGAGTCCTCACTGGGTGGGATGAGGGGCCAGTATTTGGGGCAGGAGTGAGGAGTTGGGTGTGCTTGTCAGACACACTGCCCTTTCCCCGCTGTCCTCCCTGTCCCGGACTTCAGCCTTCCTTCAAAGGCCAGGCACCCACCTGGAGCCTGCTTGGCGCTGGGGCCGCTGTCCTCCTTGCAGGTTGCTCCATCTGAATCCTTCTCCTCCAGGGCACCACCGTCCTTAGAGGGTTCCTCTGCATGGTCTTCCTCATCGCTGCACCCCTGGGGCTGCACCATGTAGACGCCCTCGGGCGGCAGCTCCAGGCCCTCTCGGGCAATCCGCCCCAACACGGGTGTGGGCGCCGGCTCCTCGCTGTACTCCCCGTTCACCCACTTCTCGATCACCGCCCGCCTCTTGTCTTCTTCGCTTCGGGGGGCCCGGGCTGCCCCAGACTCGGGGCCACTGCGCTCTTGGTCCCGGGGCCGCGGCGGGCTGCCCTCGGTGTGGGAGCTGGCCTCGGCTCGCTTCTCCACCACCACCTGGCGGCTCAGCTTGGCGCAGATGGCATTCAGCTTCAGGCCCCCCTTGCGCTTGGCCGCCATGGCGGTCTTCCCTGCAGGCGGGTCCGTGCACCGGGTGCCCTCAGCTGCAGAGATGGAGGAGGGTGCAGAGGTCACAGGTATGCAAGGCCAAGCACAACCCACCCTCCCAAATAGCCCTGCATCCCCCAAGCCGCAGGCCTGGAACCACAGTTCCATCAAACCGTCCTGAGAGGCCTGGCACGTGTCTGTCTCCCCTGCCAGCCTATAGCTCCTTGGCCGGGCTTGAGACTCACTCACTTTCTGAGCCTGGGAGAGTACCTGGCACAGAGTAGGTAGTTCAAGAACTAGTCTGTAAATGAACAAATGAATGAATGACTTGTCAACTACAAGGGGCACCCAGGTCCTGGAGGCATTTCCTAGGCTTGCTGGGCCTTGGAAGAGGGCGTGTCCTTTGACACACAAGGAAACTGAGGCCCCGGCAGGTTAAGGAGCCGGCCATGCAGCCAGGCTGGCGAGGGACAGCGTGGCATTGCTGGTGGCCGGTTCCACTTGGGAGCATCCTGCCCCACCACACGTCCCTGGGAGGAGTCACAGAGAGCCAGGGACCAGCCTGTGCCAGCCTCTTGCCTCACTGCCCTGGTAGCAGTCGGCTGGTACTTCCCACCTGAGCACATCAGTCCCTGGCGGCTCCTCTGCCAGGCCAGGTCCCTGGGCCCCGCCTGACTCCAACCCCACTTAGCAGAGAGCAGAGATCTCCTTTCCTCCCGCGGTCTCCTTTTCTCAGGACCCTCCTGAAGGACCCTCCGAAGGCCTCCCTGTTCCTCAGTCTCCTCCCGGCCTCAGGGTCTTCTCCAGTCCTTGCCAGCCCCCTCGAGGCCTCTCTGGGCATTTCCTGTGCCATTTGCTTCTCCAGGTCAGTCAGAGCCATCCAAGCGGAGTTCCTCATGGCCCTTCCTAGGGCCACTTGTCCCTGTCTTAGGACCTTGCTCCCCATCCTCAGCCAGCTCCTGTAGCCCTGCAAGGCCTGGTCAGTCCGCTTCCCAGCCCCCAGGAGCTCCAGCTGGAGCAGGGTGGGATCGCTTAGATCCCTCGTGGAAAGCCCTGAACTGGTAGTCACAGCACCTAATCCCTGAACAAGACAGTCCGACACACACAGCCAGAAGCCCTCACAAGGTTACTTGAGAGCCAGCGACTTCCCTCGAGGTGGCACAGCCTAAACTCCATCCCTGATAGGGCACCGAGGGTCCTGGAGGGCATATGACAAGCCCACCCACCCACCATACAGACTGGGACCTGCCACAAAGGCTGACAAGGGTAGACACACATATGCACACACACAGAGTGCACACACAGAGTGCACACATACACGTGCACAGAGAGCACACACATGTGCACAGTCCACACAGAGTGTACACACAGAGTGCACACACACATGCGCACACTGCATACACAGACTGCACACACACGTGCACACAGTGCACATAGATGCGCATACAGTACACACACAGAGTGCACACAGCTCACACATGCACAGAATGCAGAGTGCACACATGCACAGAGTGCACACACTCACCCACAGAGTGCATAGAGTGCACACACACAGCGCACACACACGTGCACAGAATGCACACACAGGCACACACAGAGTGCACACAAGTACACAGAATGCACACACATGTACACAGAGAGCACACACGTACCCAGAGTGCACACATGCAGAGAGCACACACACACATGCACAGAGTGCACACACACACACACACAGAATGCACACCCCCCCTGCGCAGAGTGTACACACACCCGCACACACAGAATGCACCCACATATGTAACTGTTTGCCCACCCGTCCCTTTACTGAGCTCATTCTGTGGCCAGACCCTGTGGTGGGAGGGTCTGTAGCCAGACCCTGTAGTGGGGCTGGGGACAGGGCAGTGGCCACAGCTGCAGGGGCTCAGCTTACACTCACTGTGTAAAGGGAGCTCCAACAAAATGTGCCTCTCCGTGGCCCTCACTGGAGGAAGGGGGATGTCAGAGTCTCCATACAGTGGGGAAGGCTAAGTGAGGGCAGGGCCCCCTGGCTCTGTGATCAGAAGGGCTTCTCTCTAATGATTACCCCCATGCAAACGTTCCACACGCCTGGAAACCCAATGAGAGGCTTACTCAGACAGGAATGGCAGTACCCAGGTCCCCCAGGGGCTGCATCCCAGAAGTGGACTTGACTTGTGCACACAGATAACGGTCCCCTGCTAGACACTGTGACTGGCACTCCCAGTCAGATCCTCGCCTGGTAGCCAGTGGCCAGTGGATGGCTCACTTGGTTCAGATGAGATAGGGTGATTCTAGCTCAGCCAGATCCACTGCCGGAGAAGGCTCTTCTCAGCTACTCCCAGGCTTTCCAGTCCTGGGTCCCTGGCTTCAGGGCCTCAGCCACTTGCCCAAGCCAATGTCCACTCTACCCAGGTTCGTCCACATCTCCAAGTCTGTGCCACCCACACCCAAGACCCCAGGCACTGATGTGGGGCCCCCTCTTGAGGTTCTGAGGTGGGGCATCCCCATCACAGCGCTCAGCTCAACCTCAGCTGCCCAGCAGGTTCTGTGACGCCGGTGTTTCTTCCAACAGGCCTCTGGGGCAGTGGGCCTCACCTGGTCCTCTTGTCTCCTGCCCTGGATGGGAAAGGGAAGGGGGGCAGTGGGGGAGCCGGCACTATTTTTACCAGGAGGTAAGCAGCCAAGTGTGGATGGCAGACGGCAAATGAATCTATAAATATTTATCCTAAGGAAGAGGGGAGCAGAAGCTCCCAGGCCTGCACTTGCTGCTGGTGACGCCCCCTCCCCGGGCCCCCACCCATCCTGGAGCCTCCCTGCACTCTGGCCCACCCAGCCCAGCCTACCTTCTCCCCATCTCGGCAGTGCGCCCAGCTCTGCTCCTGCCCGGGCCCCCACCAGCTGCAGTGCAGCTGTGCACCCAGGACCCACCCCAAGCCCCAGGCCCCTTTGCTCCTGCCGACTCCCCCGGCACCTGCCCTCCAGCTGCCATGCTGCCCCAGCCCACCTGCCTTCCAGATGTTGCCCTCCCTCTCCCTCTCCTGCCGGTCCCGGGGGTGGAGGTAGGAGGTGCGTGGGCTGGGGACACAGGGGCAGGAGGCAGAGGCAGGGCTGAGGTTCTTAAGTGTGAGCGCGTGCAAGGCTGGGAGGCGGGAAGGGGGGTGCGTCTGGGCTGAGGTCTCAGCTCCCCGCCACCTTCCGGCCCAGGGCCCTGGGATCCACAGACGATCCCCCTACCCCGCTGTGGTCTGACCCCAGACTCCTGTCCATGTAAACATTCCTCTGACTTTCTTCCCTAAAATATAAACGCCATGGCCAGGCCTCAATGGAAGGAAGCCATCCGTCCCCGGCCCTGTCACTGCGCCTTTCATCTCCTTCCCGCCACCAGCCTGCCCGCTGCTCTATTTACACTGGACACTTCCTCTGGGAACAATACTGCCCAGGAGGCAGGCTTGGGCCAGAGGGTGGGAAGGCGAGGGGACTCCTGCTCTGCTTCCCCGGAGACCGGAGTGGCGAGGGGAGGGGCCGCCAAAGGGGGCTCAGCTGGGCCTGGGACCCACACACAGCCAGAGCCCACTCTCTGCTGGTGGCGGTGTTCTTGGCCTCCAGCCTCGGGCCCCAGGGGCTCTGGCACAGCACCAGGGTATGGCACAGCCTCTGGGGTCAGGGATGGTGAACTCATGGCCAAGCTCTGCCCTGCGCTAGCTCTGGCCCTGGACAAGATTGCTCCCTGCAGAGAGGCGGCCGGGCTGTTACGGAGAGGGCACCTGTCCGTGCCAAGCACAGGCCTGACTGGCACGAACCTGGGAAAAGGCAGCTGGGCCCCGGGAGGGCCACCAGGCAGATGTGGCGCCACATCAGGGCTTGAGATTCCAAGGCTGAGAAAGCTCCCTGGCCTGGAAGAGGCAGGGGACAGAGGAGAGGCAGACCTGGGGCAGGGGCAGGCTGGCCTCTCAGCCCCTCCTTGGCTCCCCAGGTTCAGAACCTTCCCTCTCAGGATGCCACAAACGATAGTCCCCCAGCAGGTCTCAGAGCTGAGCTGACCCTGCACAGGGCTGGGGAAAAGGGGCTGGGACTGGACCATTTGTCCACCTTTCTGGGCACTAATGGATGACTCGTGATGGCCCAGTGGAGCTGGCACTGTCTCCATCGCATTTCATAGAAGAGAAGGCTGATCCTGGGGCTGTAGACACCCCAGAGCCCAAGCTCACCCTGGCCAGGAGCTCCCAAAGGCTGAGACTCGGCGGCATCCCCATGAGGGACCCTGCAGGGATCTCTTCCCCCTGCACCATCCCCTCCTCACCCTCACTGCCTGTTCCCATAACACGGGGCCCCTTAAAGTGTTAACCGCGGTGGGTGAAATGCTGCACAGATTGCTACAATAAATAATTTACTGATATTTATAAATATTCAAATCAGCCAGCTTCAGAAACGGAATGAAGGGAGGGCCTCGGGAGAAGGCCCCGTGACGGCATGAATCTCCTCGCTCCCTCCACAGGCTGGGGCAGGCCAGGGATCCTGCCAGTTCGGGGTGAGAGGTGGGTGCCTGGAGCTGCACCTGGATCCCCAGTCCCCTGATCTCACTGTTCTCTGGGGGTGGCCTGCTCACCTGCTCAGGGCCAGGCCCCCTCCCACAGGCACCCTGGGTTCACGAGAAGAGGCTCCAGTGCCCACCGCCCATGGCCCGGGTCTCAGAGTTGCTTGTCCTGCCTTGACAGTGGAGGGGGGCTGTCTGTCCCAGGGGGCTGGGCAGGCCTGGCAGCCCCTCCCTGCCTGTGAGTAATGTATTTTAGGGCCGGGCTGCCTGTCAGCGCTGGGGCTCTGGTGCTTTATGGGCTCTGCTTGGTGGCTCTGAACTCCCTGGTAGGAAATAAAGTTGTCCCTGCGCGTCCCTTCTAAACATTTCACTCAGTGGAAACGGTGTTTAAGAAAAATGAGGACATATTTCTTCCTAAGGATGCAGTATCCCCTTTGGGCGGCCTAATGCCCGCTGTATATCAGGAGGTGGGGAGGCAGGGGCCAGGAACCAGTCCCCTGGGGTGGGATGGGGGTGGGCTGGGGCCCCGCCTTCCCACGGTCAGGCAGCTCGGGGCCACTCTGGTAGCTGTCCTGGCCTATGGCACCTGGGGGCATAGAGTAGCTAACACCCTCTGAGCGCCTCCTCTGTGCTGGGCGCCTTACGATGTCACCTTGGCGATGCCCCCAGGATCCCCACATGGCCAGCTGTCCTGTCACTTCCACATAAGGAAGCAGAGGCAGAGAGGCTGGTCGCTGCCCACTGTCAGCGCTGAAGCCCAACTCCCACTGGGCTCAGATGCCCAAGGTCATAAACTTCAACCCCACCTGTGTCCCCCACGGCCTCCCACCTAGGCGTCCTGGAGTCTCAGGGAGGGCAGCAGCTGGGCCGCTGCCCTGCCATTCACCTCCGAGCTTGCATGGGACAGGCCACAAGCCCCATTTTGGGGTGCTGGTGACCTTTCAACACCCACTCTTGAAGCACCGTGTGCAGACCAGACCCTGGGCTAACTCCTCAGGCTACAACACGGGCACACGGGCAGCCCTGGTTCCCACACTGTGGATGGTCCGTTCAGATGTGGGAAGGGACACTCAAAGCCATCACAAGAGCCATCGCTGCAGTGGGCATCACAGGTGCCACAGGAGTGGCAGGTCTGGAGTGCCAGGTCTGGAGGGCCCAGACGTCGGCCCCTCCTTCCTTCTCTACCTCATAGCCCATTTCCCTCTGAACGGTTCCTTCTCTGATCGTTCAGCGGTGACCCCTCCCCCAGCCAGGACCCGTCCCCTCTGAGAGAGGCATTCTTCCCTCTTGCACCCAATTCCACCCCCAGCTCCAAACAGAAGAGCCTCCAAGTTCTATGGGAGAAATGGCTGTGGCTCCCCAGGGGTTCTGCCAGGTCCCCAGGCCCTCAACAGCTCCCCCCTGGCTGGGGGGCGTGCTCGGCCACTGGGCCCTAGCTTGCCCCACTTTGTTTATTTATTTATTATGATTTTTTTAGTCCAGTTAAAAGGTTTACTATCCAGACGCGTCTAAGTGGCCTCACTTAGCGTAAGTAACTCTATAAATCAGGGGAACTGTTAGCATCCACCGCACAGGCTGGCTATCAATCTCCCCCAGGTCACAGCCAAACAGGAAGGGGAGAAAAAAGAGAGTTACCACCCAGGGGAGATTTAAAACACACACACACTGAGCAAACGCGCACAGACTGCGTGCATGCCTGCGCGCGCACACACACTCAGGCGTCTGTATTTGTACAATCCCGTTATATGCACACGTGAACACAGAGAGCGCGGGCGGGAATCCGAGTGCTGCGTGTGGTCGTGGTAACAGAACACAGACAAGAGAGACAGGCCCTAGGGAGAGGGCTTCAGGGGAGCCTAGGGCCCCCGGGGCCAGGCTGGCTATGGGTGCCTGGGCTGCCCTGCTCCAGGCGGGTGGCTCTGGAGGGCAGTGGAGGGGGTCTGATGGGCCCCCTCCCCTCTCTGTGCCCCCCCCACCTCTGCCAGCCCCAAAGGGACTCTTTCCCAGCCCCAGGTGGGCACTTGGCAGGGGGTGGGGCCTGGAAAAGGAGGCAGGAGGCTGTAAGCTGTGGGCCACGGCAGCGGGGCGTGATGTCACCTTGGGTCCTCACCCCATACTCCCAAGGCTGGGCACACCCCAGACATGGCACCAGGCTCGGAAGGGGCAGCATCGTCTAAACGGGTGACCGGCTGCCACGCAGCGTGATGGAGGGTGCGAGGCTAGGGCAACGGCAGGAACACCCTGTCTGCCTTTCCACCGGAGCAGGTGTGGTTGGCTGGGTGTCCACGCAGCCCGGACCGCCCTGAAGAGGCCCCAAACCTAGACGGCCCCACGAGCTGCGCCATGCCAGAGAATGGAGTGGGGGAGGTGGCTCCTGGCATCTCCTCTGGGTCCGGGAGGCAGATGTGGGCAAGGCAGCCCGAGGTGGGGGACCGGCCCAGGCCACCTCCTCTCCCTGCTTGCCCGAGAGGCCTCCCAGGCTCACCCGCCCGCCGCATCTCCCCATGAACTCTATTTCTCTTTCCTCTCTGAAAACAACTGAGCTGTAAATACTGTTTAACCTTCTCCCCCCTCCCCCCCACCCCCTCCCCTCCGCACTATAAAAACACAAATATGCCATAACTCAGCCGCCCGGCCGCCCAGCCTCCAACATGCCCCGCGCCCGGGCCTCTCAGGAAGGTCATTACAAACGACTTTCCGATTCACTGCTCCTGAAATAATTTTGTGTATTAAAACCTGAATCTGCACTTTCTGGGGCCGAAAGCCTCGCTTAATTATGGCGGGTGTCCTTGGGACGGACAGTGATCCTTCACTCGCCAGCCCGCGCTCCAGCCCTCCGCCCGCCGGCCCGCCCCCCTCCCCGGGCCCAATCTGTTTTCAAAGTGTGTCTGTCCTTTATTAAATTGTTTTCTTTTCCACATTATCAGTTGCCATGGAGACCTCATCTCTCGGATTATTTGAATTTCATTATATCTATTGATTTGGGAGCATTTCATCTTTTTTATTGTTTTTCTGTCAATTTTCAAAACGAATAACCATCTAATTTGCGTCAGTGCTGATTATGTTTGTCCCTCAATAGAGGTCGGCAGCTGCGCTGGGGAAACAAATCAATGAAAAACCATCATAAAACTCCCCACTCCAGTCTCCAGGATGTGTGGGTGACATTCCACGCCTGCGAGAGACACACTCATCAGCTCCAACTTCAGCGACGGTGGCAGCGGCTCCGTTCCACGTCCGCCTCCTTTGGCCTTAATATTTAATTTTTCGATCTGGGGCATTATTAGTGGTGTTTTTATTAGTGCGTGTGCCTGTTAGTGTTTGGTGGTGGGCTGGTGGTTCCATTAATTTGTGGGTGAGGCAGGGAAGCCCCAGAGGAGGGCAGGGCCGACGGCGTCGGGGTGCAGTGGCAAGTGAGGAGAGAGGGGAAAAGCTCTGTGGCGGGTGGGCGCCTGGGGACCGTAGGGGCCCTGCGGAGGGGCTGGAAAAGGGGGACCAAGCGAAGGGGAGGAAAAGAGGGAATTCAAATTGCTTACTTTGTTGGTTTTTTTAAATAATTTATGCAATTTTAAGCATTTATGCATAAATTTTTTAATAAGCCACCCTGGAGCAGGATGGCCATTAACATCCCAACGTCCTTCTGTCCAATGGGCTGGCGGAGAGGATCAATTTCTGAGAGTACTTTCCCTTTTTTATGACATGATAAAATGCTTTTAAAGCAACTTACACAAATATGGAAAATTTTTTTTTCTTTTTTCTGTCCCCTCTCCCTTCCCCTAACAGCCTTCTCATCCCCCAGGGAGGGGGAGGTTGTGTGCACACACAAGCGCGTGTACACACACACACACACACACACACTCTCTCTCTTGCACTCTTGTGCTCACGCTGCCTCTCTCCTGCTGGGGGGGGGGCTGAGGGGCTGGCAGGGAGACAGCCCCTGCTCTAACCGGAACTGGCCGCCTGTCCTTCTAACAAGGGCATAAACTTTCATTACCCATGCACGCAGTCAAAGACAATTTAGGGAAACGCGCTGCTCGGAAAAGGAAAACCTCAGCGATTCGCGGCCCACACTGCTGCCACCATCTGGGGGGCTCCCACCTCCAGCTCTAGGGAACGTGGCCCCCGAACCTCTGGCCCTGCCAGCAGGAGGTGGGGTGAGGGTAGGTATGGCTTCTGGGTAGACCCTCCGTGGGCAGGAGAGCCCAGACAGAGAGTGAGGGTCTCCTCATTGCCTCCATGGGACCATCCATGCCCAGGCTGAGGCCAGGAACCCTGGGTCTTGCCCTCCCCGTCCTCCCTTGACGGCCTGTACTAACCCCAACCAGGGTAGCCCTGGTGGGCAACTGCAGGCCTCTGTCATCCCTCTGCCACCGAGTGCCTGGATCAGAGCAGAAGCTCAGCTATGCGGATGGACGGACAGATGGATGGACTGAATGGTGACAAATTGGGGAAACAGGCTCTAAGGTATCCTGAGGTACCTGCAGGGGCCCCACAGATGCTGGGGCAAGATGCCCTCTCAGGTGCCCCTGCTCTAGAAGCCGCTCTGGTGCAGAAGTGCCTCTTCCTATAGAGTCAGGGCACCGGCCACCATCACCCCTACCTGAGCATGAGCCCCTGACAGCCCAGAGACGGAAAGGCCTCGTGAGAGGAGGACCAGTGCCTCCAGATCTCAGGGTGACCCTGCCTCACCTGTCTGCTCCCCCTCCTGATGGAGGCAAAGAGGAACCCGAGGGATGCCCTATCCAAGCCCCCACCAGCCAACTAGGACAGTCCTGAATCCAGAGTGAGCCCCAGCCTTCCCTGGCACTGCCTTGGGGCACCTGGGCTTTGGCAGCTTCCACGTAAGGCAAGCTGACTCCAGAGACCTGAGCCCCTCGGAAAGCTCGCCTCTTTCAGCGTCCGCCTTGCCCTGGGCTCTGGGGCCCCAGCTGGGATGCTGTGGGCGCACGTCTGGCCGGGGCTGCAGAGCCCACGGGCCTCCCTGACGCTCCACTTGACCGTGGGCGGAGTCCCGGAGCACCGATTCCTGCCCTGTAACTTCGGGGCACTGCGGACCAGGAGGGTGGCCCCACATGGCCCTGCCCATCTCTGCCCAGGGATCCCAGAGCTGCCCCAGGCCTCCTGCTTCCATCCCTGCAAAGCCCAACTTCCTCCTGGGCCTCAACCGCCCCCACCATCCAGGCCCAATCTGGAGCTGACCAGCAGGCAGCCCGGGAAGCGCCCCATGGCTCCCTGGGCCCTCTGCTGTGGCAGCCAGGGACCAGCCCTGGGCACCCCAAGCCCTTCGTGGGGATGCAAGAGGAGCACCCACCCCTCCTTTTTTTCTGTGCTCAGACCCCCCCCCCAACCAACTGTCATTAAAATAACAAGTTTCTGTTACAATCTAAACATTCCCACATCGCATAAAGGGTTATATTACACCCGAGTCACTCCCGGCCCGTGTTTGCACAGAAAAGCTCACGGCAGGTCCCCCCTCCTGACGAAGTGACTTATTAAAGTTTAAACAGTAATTAACAGAACAATAAAAATAAAGGGATGTTTGGGGAGTCGTAGCGCACACAGGGTTTTTGGCAGTGCCAGCAGTTTTTCAGTGCCCTGCGCTGGCAGCAAAATGCGACGGTGAAGCCAGGGGGGACAGGGGACGGGCCCAGGGTTGAGCCAGGGAGTCCTGGGGCCTGAAGGGCCAGAAGCCCTGAGGCCAGGCTGGTGGAAAGGAGTGGGGGTCCTGGGGTGGCCAGGCAGGTGCAGTGCAAGCAGGTGGGGTGGTCTGGCATGGGTGGGGAATGGGTCTGGGTGGGGAAGCTTCAAGAGGGGTGAGGCCAGTGCCCAGCTCAGCCTCAGGCACTTCCGCGAGCCCAGTGCCTTGGTCACATCCGGCCAACTCCACACGGACCTGGCAGGGGGAGGTGTAGGGTCCCCCCACGCTGCGGGCATAAGGAGGCCCCAAAGTTCATGATTCCTGGGGCTGAACCCCAGCTCCTCTCCCAGGTGGGCAGGTGCCCCTTCCCTCGCCTCTGGCTCCTGTGGCCAGGGCACTATGGGAACTCATGGGTAAAGACTCTGGGGCCAGCCAGCCTAGCACATGACCCCCTGCCAACGAAGGGAGAAAGTGGCCAGCTTTCTGGGTCAGGGAGGTCCCCAGCGGGGAAGTCCTCTATGCCCAAGGTTTGCAGGGAGCTGGCCTGGCAGGCTGGTCTAGGCCAGAGCTGCCTGGGATGGGCAAGGCTAGGCCTGTTACCCTCAGCTAGAGGTTCAGACGCCTGCCTGCCTGGGATGGCAGAGATGTTTAGGACGGACCAGGCACCCAACCCCAGCAGCCAGGAGGGGCCCCAGGAAGAAGGCAGGGCTAGAGGCTGGGGGCCAAGGAAGGAGAGACAGCAGGAACCCCAGATGGCCGCATTAAATGTGTGATCTCAGGCTGGTGACAAACCCATGCCAGACAAGTGACGGACACCACGGCCCTGCTGGACTGGCCTAGACCCCCGTCCCTCATACTGCTTCTCACTCCCTCTCTCAGACACCCTGGGCCCCTGCTGTTGTCCCATGTTGAGGGAGGGCCCCCACCTGTCCGATGCTCACCCCTGTCCTTCCTCTCCAAGATGAGCCATTGCAGAAGCAAAGTTCTCTCCTCACCACAGCGTTAGCTCTAAAAAGTGACCTTTCGATAGAATGCCCCCAATGCAGGCTCTTCCCTCCAGGACAAAGGGGGCACCGAGGGCCCCCGGGAGGCCTCTCCACCATCCTCTGAACAAAAACGCTCCCCCTTCCTGGGCTTCTCCATCTCCCTCTGTGCCTCAGTAGGCCAAGCTGCCTAGGGTTGCCCTGGGACCCTATTTCTGCAGCAGCCTCCCTCCACCCTGTTGGACCAGTATCCAGCTCAGAAGCAAGCCCCTGGCCTGGGGCGAGCAGCAGTTTCCTGACGTGGGTGCCTTTGCTGGTTCCTCCGCATCCCAGCCGGACAGGCCGGCAGAAGCCTCTGTGAGCCCTGCGTGGTGAGATGTGGGGATGTGGGGCTGGGCTAGAGGCTCTAACCTCCTATCTCCTGGGATGTAGCTCCTGGCAGCTGGCAGGTACTCAGGGCATGTGCTCTGGCCTGGTTGAACCCCGTACCGCCTGGCTCTGCCACTGCCTCTTGCTGAGGCCCCTGTGAGCACAGCCAGCCAGGGCAGTGCAGGGCCCCACGCACCTCAGTGCTGCCTGGGCTCTAGCACGTAGGACGGGAAGGAAAGCCAGCAGCTTCTCCCCTGCTTCCCTGGGCAGGGCCCTATGGCGCTCCATCTCCCCACACCTCCAAGATGAGTGACTCATAGTGAGGGCAGAGTAGAGGGTCGAGAGGGAGAGAGCTCAGGAGGGGGCAGGTGATGCTTCCCAAGCCTCCAGCTGCTCTGATCAGGCTAGAAGGAACGGCAGGAACTCACACTCCCTCGCTGCTGGGAGGCAGACTGAGTCACCCAGCGCCGAAGCCTCACTGGAGCAGGAGGGGATGGGGAAGTGCCCTCAGGGTCAGGGGAAGGATCGACAGAGGGCAAGGCAGAGGGTGTCCGGGTAGCACCGAGGGGGCAGGTGGGGACAGGACCCTTCTCATGGGTACATCTGAAGTGGGCAAACAGGGACCCAGCTGCTCATCCTGACCCACTGTTTCTAGAACTTCTACGTGGGGCGTGGCAAGGGTGTGGCAAGTGGCTCTGGCTGGACATGGGGTGAAGGAGGGCAGCTTGCACTTCGGTCCCACGCACCCTGGGACAAGCAGCAGCTATCAGGGTGGAGGCTGTCCTAGGTTGCATGGAACTTTAGACCTGGAAGGGGACCAAGGTCCAAGAGGCTAAGAGACACGGCGAAAGTCCAGGTCACTCACTCGCTGGGACCAGATAGATCCAGGGCCCTGGTTCCAAGTTGGAGCCCTCTCCTGCCCAGCAGAGCCAATGCACACGTTTCTGTTTCAAAGCAGAACTTTCCACAGCCTTGGAGCCCCTTGGGCCCCTAGTACCACAAAGGCCCCCTGCTGTGGAGGATTTGAGCCACACATGGCCTACTGGGCAAGGACCCCAAATGGCTCCAAACCAGCACCTTCGGGGAACAAGGCCTGGACGCCAGGCTCCCCACCCTCCAGGGGAATCAAAGTGGAAGCGGCTTCATGGCCTGGCTGACCCACCTAGTGGGTGGGACGTGTGTGGCAGAGGGAAGGGGCCTTTCTCTTGCAGGGACTGAGACCCTGAGAGCTCCGAATGTGTGCTGAAGGGGAGACAGGGCAGGTGCTCTAGGGGGGATGAGAGGAAGGGCCTGGACCAGAGAGGCCCGGACGGCAAGCCAGCCCAGGAGAGCGGTGGCGTGGGCAGCAGGTGGCGGGGGACTCTGGGTGGTGTGCACCCGCCCTCCCTGAAGCCCGTCTGCACAATCCCCTTGCTGAGGCCAGCGACGGCGACCATGACGGGGACATGAGGGGACTAATTTAGGAGTATTTTTAAAACGGTGGCCCTGGCGGAGGGCTTGAGTGGTTGTCAGCCATCTGGAATAAGGAATTACAGTCACCTCCCTAATCCTATATTCCCTAAACCCTAAAGCTGGTTACCATGTGAGGAACAGGCAGCAGGTGGGTGGGGGTGGGGGGGGTCTGTTCCAGAAGGGGGCAGAGCCCAGAGAGGTGCCCACAGGCCGGGGCAGCACCCCCTGGGAGGGGGCCGGGCCGGGGCTGAAGAGTGCCATGTCCTCTGAGCCCACCCAGCTCCCCCACCCAGCTCCCCCACCCGCTCACGCACACTCACTCCCTGGGCCGCGCCGGCTCGTGCAGGGGCCGTCAGGTAAATTAGATCTGAAAGCTGACAATTTCTGACCATATTTCCTTGATTATTTCAAACAAATGCACAGCAGCCGCTGTAAGGAGATTAAAGTGACATAAACGTCCCGAGTGGGAGGGGGGAGGGCAGAGGATTCAGGTCACCCCCATCCGTCCCCCGCCTGACAGACGCTATATCGCTATCCAATCCAATAAAAAATCCCCCCCTTTTGCTTTAATTAATTTTACAGCTAGCTTGCTTAATTACTTTCAATCAAAATCCTCCTGCCATCGCAAAATTAGAGATGGTTGAGCTCCATTAGCCTAAATTCTTCATTTCCATATAGAAAAGAGGCTGTCTGCAGAGCCAGCCTGGGCCCCTGGCAGGACAGACGCCCGTCTGCCCACCCGCTGCCAGCCAGCCCACCCCTGGCTTCCACTTTCCAGCTATTTCTGGCCTATGCATGTCCCCTCGCTCTCCACCACCACTGCTCCCAGGGCCGTGAGGAGCTGAGGTTCAGGAGGGGTACCCACTGCCCTGACTTCCCAGGATTCACTCGGGGACCGCAGGGCTGACTCGGCTCTCTCTACCAGGGCCTGCAGCTTTTGACGGAAGGATCGAAGGATCGGCAGATCCTGGGAGCCCATGGCCCTGCAAGGGCCCCTGATGCCTCCAGGACAGAGCCTAGTCCCGTGTGCCCAAACCTGAGGCTGGCAGGTCTCCTGGGCCATCTGCACCACCTGCCCCAGGAAGGGGTCCCTCTCCCGGCAGGGCGGAAACACTCCCAGCCCTGGACTTCGGCCCCTTCAGTACAGACCCCTGGAGCCAACGCCACCCAGGGTTCCCTCTGCTGATTCCTGGTTGGAGTCGTGGCTCACCATCAGGGCGCTCTGGGGCCAGCTGTCTCAATGGTGCCACCAAGCAGTGTGGCAGCCCCCACATACTCTGGCATTCTTCTAGGGGCCCCACATGGGGCCCTCCTTCCCATCCCATAGCCCCAGTTCCCAGCCTGCAACAGCTGCACCTCCACCCCCAGCCTGGGTCGAGTGGGTGATAAGTCTGGGCTCCATCCACATCCGGTGCCTGAACTGGCGCCCTTCTCCCCTCCACCTGCCTCATCCTCACAGTCCCCAACCCCAACTCTGGAAGCTCCACTTCAGGTTTTCCATACTACAGCCCCGAGTGTCACCACAGGGTCCGGCCCAACCTGGGCTCCAGCTGATTAAGGATCTGCAACAGGATGTAGGGATTACAGTAAAACCTGGCTCCGGATCTACAGGGGCAGCAGGCCAAGTCCTGGCCCCGGGACTCTCCTCCCCTCCCCTCCCCTCTCAGCATCCCCACCCCCTCCTGGCCCCTAACCCAGCTGCCAAGTGAGGGAGGAAGGTTGAGCCCTTTGGTCCTTCAGGGATTCCTGGATGGACACTGGAGGGTCCCGACTGACAAGGGGTGGCATTAAGGAGCTCAGGCCGTCTGGCAGAAAGGCTAGGGGGTGGGGTGGGATGAGGAAAGGGAGTGACGGCTCAAGTCAGCTCTGGACCCTTTATCCCACCTGGCTTCCTTCTCAGGGAACCAATGTGAAGGTGGGGTGTCTTGGGCCTGACCTCTGGGCAAAGGCTGAGCAAGTGGGCAAGGAAGTGCCCTAAAGGCTAGGAGCGCCCCTTCCAGGCAGAAGGCCTTAGGAGGCTAGCTGACTCTGGGGTGTGAGGCCAGCTCTAGGGGCGGGGGAAGGAGCTGAACTTGGACCTCCAGGGCCTGTCTTCTGGACACCAGGGACTCACAGGTCAGTTTGCAGGCTCCTCGCCGGACCTGCTCTAAGGATGAACCCAAGTCCCCTCCTCCTGGCTTTGCTGAGTTTCTCAAATATATCCTGAGCAGCTACTGGCACCGCCCTCTCGGCCCTAGGGATTCTGGGAGGATGGTTTCAGGTCTTGGGGGTGCAGTGTCACTGGCTTCAGCAATCCTGTTCCACATCCCACTAGAGAGCACAGACGGTAGGCCAACTTTGGGCTACAAGAGGTCATCCAAGAAGCCACACCCTGGCTGAGCCCTGAGGTCAGAGGGTGAAGAAGGTGAGGGCAGGCGGGCAGACGGACTCCCTGCTGAGCCCAGCTGGACCTCCTGGGCTCTGGTTCCTTCAAGCAGGTCTGAAGCCTCCCTCACACGCTCCCATCTATGAGTCACCAGCAACGGGGACTAGGAGGCGGAAGGCAGATGAAGCCCCAGTCTTTGGGAACCTGTGCTGACTTCCTGGGTGCGCTCCCTCCCACTGGGGCAGAGCTGGAGCCTCATTCCCATTTTCTTTCTTTCTCTTTTTTTTTGGAGATGGAGTCTCACTCTGTTGTCCAGGCTGGAGTGCAGTGGCACAGTCTCGGCTCACTGCAACCTCCACCTCCCAGTTCAAGTGATTCTCCTGCCTCAACCTCCCGAGTAGCTGGGATTACAGCATGCGCCACCACACTTGGCTAATTTTTGCATTTTTAGTAGAGATGTGGTTTCACCATGTTGGCCAGGCTGGTTTCAAACACCCGGCCTTAGTGATCTGCCCACCTCAGCCTCCCAAAGTGCTGAGATTACAGGTGCGAGCCACTGCGCCTGTTTTTTTTTTTTTTTTTTTTTTTTTTTTTAAAAATATTTTTATAAAAAAATTATTTAAAAAAATATAAAAGGGGTTTTTTTTTTTTTTTTTTTTTTTTTTTTTTTTTTCTTAAAGTGTTTTATCCATCACTCTCATCGCCATCCTCACCGGACCTCCATGCTTGGCCCAGGTGGGTCGAGGTGGTGGAAGGGTGGATGGAAGGGCATGTGCGGGGGACAGTTACTCAGAGGTCAAAGGGCACAGCCCGGACCCTACTCCACCTGCCAGCCAGCCCACCTGGGGCAGTACCCACCTCTCCCTGCATGCTGCCCCCTCAGTGGCAAAAACTGCTCCTTCAACTCAGGCCCCGGCCACCCCTCCTCCTACACAGCCTTCATGGGTCCAGCTGACATCGCACTTTCTCTGGGCTGCCTCCTGGGACTGTCCTCTCCCTCTGTCATCACCGCACCGTCCTGGTCTTAGCACTTTCGTAGCAACTTGTTTAACTAGCCCTCTGCCTGGCCAGATCGCAAGATCCTTGGGATAAGACCACTGTTTCAGCGCAGTGTCTGGCCCAACAAATATTTACTGAGTGAATTCCGAAAATCCAGTGCTTCTTGAGTTCGTTGGGGCAGTGCTGGGCCCCAGGGACACAGCCTGGCTTCTGGACTGAGCCCCTCAGGGCTCCAGGAACGTTTTCTGTCTTAAAGGGTGGGGACTCCCTCGGTGGGACTGAGCAGAAGCCCCCTCTCTTGGGTCTCCTGCCCTCTTGAGCCCCAGGCTCACCTCCAAACGCCCTTCACAGGGCTCTGCCAGAGAACAAAAGAGGCCCCAGTTGTTCCAGCATTTCTCAGCGAGAGGAACAACTGCTGCCAGCCAGCCCCTTTCCGAATAAATCCTGCAACTGTTTGCAGTGAAGTGCGACTCTCCCTCCACCTCCTGTCCCTGTCCCAAAATGAGAAAAGGGGATTGAAAAGAAGATGGGGGGAAATCCCATACCAAGCCCTACCACCTCCCCTACACCCACTTTCAAGTTTGTCTGAAAATGTTATAAACACAACACACAGGGACAGCCACCTGCTGCCCCAGACAACTGGGACGGCCGCAGCCAAGGGCGAGGCTGTGAGATCAGGACCCAAAAACAGGGAGTGAGGCAGTGAGGGCTGGAGGGAAGTGGGCGGAGCGCGGGGACAGGGGAGAAGGGGCGACGGGAAACATCAATGTGGAGTAGGCGAGGCAGAGGGCAGGGGTGCACCCAGCCCTGCAGGGCGGAGGGAGGAGGGTCTGCGGAAGGACAGGAGGGCCCAGGAATGCTCCTGGAGCCCCGGGGCGGAGTTGGGGGCCCCCGAGCGGCTTCCAGTGGGGCAGTGGATAGGGAGAGGGGCAGTAAAGGAGGGAGAGAAGTTGAGTGGGGAAGAGGGAGCGAGGTCTATTAAAAACCTCTCAGTGCATAACACAAAATGTCAGGGTTTATAGCTTCATTCTTGGCTTTGCCGGGACTGAGAACCCTGAACAGAAATGTCACCGCTTGTCATGTTTAATCACCTGCTGTTTGTTAACACCTTCCCTGCGAGGAGCCTGTCTCAATCTGCCCCTGGGCCCCCAGGGGACCCGGAAATAGAAAACATCCCCGTCTCCTTCTCTGGGCTCTCGGCCTTGCCTGGGGGCTCTTCGGCTCCATCTGAAGGCCTCCCAGGGAGCCCCGGAGTGACCCTTGCTATCAGGCAGGCCAGGGAAAGGGACCCCACAGGGCCCTCTGGAGTCCTGTTGCACCTGGAGTGGCAGGGCCGGGGACTGCCATCCCCTGCTTCTTGTGCCTGGCTGGCCAGGCCTGTCCATCCGCTCGGGTCCCCAGCCCTGCGGGTATGAGAAGACAAATAACGCTCTGATCTCTGTGGCCTGGAAGTCACCAATCTGTCTGCTTCAGCAGCCACTGCCACATAACATCCAACACCCAAAGCCACCATCCTTCCCGTTACAATCTGATCACACCATCTGGGTTCTGGCTTGGCTCTCTAAGCGTGCTTTCCTGGGTTGTTTAGACTAGGAATTCTCAGCCCTACTGCCCCACGTTCCTTCCTCTGCGTTGGGGGTTGGTGTGGGGGAAGGGCAGCACAAATCTTCCCCACCTCCTAAAGCACAGTGCAGTCTACACTGGCAAAGAAGCTGGTCTTTTCTCAGATCACACCCAAGCAAAGACCCTGGCAAACTCAATACAGCCCCCAGGCTAAAATCCCACCTGGGCAGCTGGCTGCAAAGCAGTGAGTTTCTCCTGTGGAGTTCCCAAGGCAGCCCCATCACTTCTACTAGCAAAGAAATCCAGTGGGAATGCCCACCGCTGAGCTGAGAAGGGTCTCCCAGCGAACCAGGGGGAAAGGTCCCCATCTTCCCTTCCAGCAAAGTCTCTGCTTACACAGAAACCTATCCAGCGAACATGCATCATGAACCTGTCTCCTAGGAGAACGCCCAATCCGTTAGACATGCTTCCTGAAGGGCCCTGTGTCCAGTCCGTCACTTCCATTTCACCAGAGACAAGTCGAGGGTGCTCCAGCCACCTGCAACCCTCCCCTGCGGACAGACAGATGGGAGCACTGGTTTCCGTGGAGATGGGCACTCTGGATGCCTCTAGAAAAGGAGGCTTTCCCCGGGAAGCTCCGAATTCATTTGCATCGACAACTACATTTGACCTTGAGTCCCTGTGGCCCAGGGATGTGTTTGCAGATTACAGGTGGGGTACATGTGGGGTCCAGAGACACTGGGGACGTGGGCCCGGTAGCACGGTAGATACCCAGGGCTGGAAGCCTGTGTGTCCCCACCCCACGCTGCCATTTGGTACCGTGCTGGGGGCACCCTGTACCACGTACTCTGGCGTTTCGCATTTGGGAACAGACCCAGCAGTATCTCTGGACCTCCAGCTTCCTCACTTAGGAAATGGGACAGCTCCTTGTCTTCCTTGGAGGGAACTGATGAGGAGAGATGGGAGACTAGGCGTGGCTCCCTCGGAAGGAAGGCGCTGATAAACTGAGGGGGGTGCGGGAGTGAGGGGCTGTGGGGGGGTTGCCTTTCCGCATCCTCTCCAGAAGCCCCGCCTGGACTGTGATATGCTGGGGGAGAAGGCCCGGAGTTAAAAGGGCTGTGATCACAGCTGCAAGCCTTTTCTAGGCTGGGTCAAGCTTCCAAGCAGTGCCCTGCCATGCCTTGGGGGCGGCGGCAGTATGAGCATGCCTGACTCAGCCCATGTGCCTAGGGGAATGCAGCAGCCTGGGAGCAAGTTTTGGTATCGCAGAGGGTATTTGGTGGAGCCAGCTGTAAGTCCTCCCCCGGACAGAGATATAGTCCATTCAGGGGCTGCCTGGGCTCTCCAGGACCCTGCGGGTAGGCCCATGTCAAGTAGCCCATCCTCCTGCCTCCAGACAGGGCTGACTAACCCTCACAGTTTGCCCAGGATCAAGGGGGTTCACACACATGGGTCTTTGCAGCTCTGGGCAAACTGGAGTGGTTGGTGACCCTACTGCGAGACTGCACAATGCCGACTCCACGGTCTGCAAGCTGGGAACTCGGCCTGGAGTCTAATTCGCACCTGCTCCTGGGGCCCACACTCTTGGGTGTCCGAAATCCTCTCTTTCCTGGGTGAACTGAGGATAAGGCCTCTCAAGCCTGTGGAGGCTGGACCTGAGCCTCTCCCATCCCCCATCAATATGGTGAAACCCCGTCTCTACTAAAAATGCAAAAATCAGCCAAGTATGGTGACGCACACCCGTAATCCCGCTACTCAGGAGGCTGAGGCAGGAGAATCGTTGAATGGGGAGGTACCGTGAGCCGAGATCACGCCAGTGCACTCCAGCCTGGGCAATAGATGAACAGATTATCTGTTTTGAAAAGCTGGTTCCCAGCACTGAGAGGGACCCTAGGCACACATGGAATGTGTCCCCCCAACTCAGCCACCCACAGGGGAGCCCAAGAGGATCCCCCAGTGTGAGACCTGGCCCCAAGGTCGGGAGCCTCCTGGAAGGGAGCTGTCTTGCCTGAAACCCTTGGATTTATCAGATGAGCATGGCCCCGGCCAGGGCCCCGGGCACAATCCTTC
Organism: Cebus imitator; assembly: GCF_001604975.1. Lineage (NCBI taxonomy): Eukaryota > Metazoa > Chordata > Mammalia > Primates > Cebidae > Cebus > Cebus imitator. Next base: position 1,894,876 of record NW_016107330.1, read on the forward strand.
CATTAATTTACTATTGCATGGGAAATTACTCCTTACCCAGGAATATAAGTTTTCATCTTATTTTAAGTTAGATTCTTAAAGCAATTACCAAGGCATCTGGCGATGACTTCACTGTGCGGCCCTGCAGGGGAGGAGGAGGCCCCGGCTCCAGGCCCCAAAGGGGAGTCTGGGGAGAGCCAGGAGCCCTAAACACCTGTCCTGGGTCCTGGGAGGGAAGTGGGGGAGCACACTGTGATCTCTGATATTTGCTGTTTGTGGAAAAACTTCTTCCCAGCGCCACCTGCCCCATGAACCCGCTGGTGACAGTTGCTGAAAAGCCTCGGCAGCTGGGGCCGAGGGAGCATTTTCTATTTTTAATTGTTTGATCGGAATATTAACTCATCTAGGCCCAGTCCCAAGGTGCATTTCTCAGCCAAAAGGGTTCCCCCATTTCCCACACCTTCCTCTGTCTCTCTCTCTCTCTCTCTCATCAGAAATCAACTTTGAAATTAATAACCAAAGAGACAGACCTCGGTGAGTTTGTGAGGGCGCATGGCACTGGAGAGAAGGGAGGCTCCTCCCCAACCCCAGAGCCCTGGGAGCAGCCGCTGCTCTTTTCTCTCTGAGCCACTGATCCTCGGCCCCGGGCATGCATCACCTGGCATTGCCACGCCCACCTGAGCCCCACCCTTCCTGGCTATGGGAAGACCCCAGCCTCCCCCTGTCCACTCCAGAAAGCCCACCTCCTCTACTCGTTCAAAAATCTCGAGGGCAGGGCAGAGAGGCTGGGGATACCCAGGAAGCTCCCAGGAAGGACAGGGAGGGGACGCTGGGAGGGAGGCGTGTGTTCCTGGACTCAGAGGGCCGGGAAGAGGCTGACTTTGGTTTCAGCTTCCATGTACCCGAGGAAGTGAGCCCACAGGGGCAGCTGCCGGCCAGTCCCCTAGGCAGCAAGTCACACCACCCGCCTCCAGCTGGTGTCACTGGGGCCCGAGGTGGACTGCGCTGCTGGGAAGAGGCTGCTGGGACCAACCTGACCCCGTGGCCCCCACCTGACCCCTTCCCAGGAAGGGCCCCCATCCAGCACGGGGGCCTGTGGCCCTTCCATGTCCTTGGCCGCACCCCCGCACTCTTCCCTCTCAAGGTCACAGGACCATCCACACCAGGAATATTTACTCACTGGACTGGCACTGTTAGTAGCACTCACCACAAATATGCTTTCTGATAAAGTTGGCAGAAAAAAAAACTCTAGAGCTCAAACCAATGTCAGAAATCATCCCCCGCCCCTACCCAGGGACCACGAGGCGGGGCTGGAATGGGGTCACCCAGCAGCTGAGGGCCGTCCTGGGGGGGCTGGGATCACACTCCCTCTCCCCTTTCTCTTTCCTGTTTTACCTGGGGCAGCCAGTTGCCCAGGGGACCAAGGGTCACGGACGGTTCTAAGCCAAGGACTGGATCTTGGGAGGCTCAGGCCTCTGGAGGACAGGCAGGTTGGCTGTCACCTGGGCTGCCCCCAGGCCGTCTCACCTCACTGCGCCCCTCCCCGCCCCCTCTCTTGGTGCACAGGGGTTTTAATGTTTTTATTACCTGTTTGACTCGAGGCCTTATTGCTTCTCCCCTTAATGGGGCTGTAACCGTGGAAACGAGGAATAAACGGCAGCCAGAAAATGAGATGATTAAACAGGTCACCCTGGCAAACAAACTCAGCCAAGGAACCTCTGGGGTGGGGACGCTAGGCTGCCCCTCCCCCACCCGTGGCCCGAAGGCCTGGACCAGGTCCTGACCACTTTGCTCCATCTCTAAAAGGGTGGGGGCAGATGCCGTGGGGCGCCCCCTGCCGGGCAATGGAGAGCCGGGTCATCCTCCTTCGAGGCAGTCCCTGGCTTTCTCTGGCCTTGGGCTCCCGGGCTCAAGGGGTGGCATAGAGGGAGGCACTGGGCTAGAGGGCGGTGAGGATCACAGCTGCGGAGTGACAGGACTTCTAGGACTCTCTCCCAGCCAGCCTCTGGGACACCTCCTGCTCTCCAGCTGCACTAGGGTCCTCCCCCCACCCCCCGCTTAAAGCTCGGCCGGCTCCTCTGGTCTCCTGTTCTCACCCAGCACAGTCCCTCCCAGGCCCCCTTAGCTCACCGAAAAAGCCCTGTAAGAAAAGACCGGGTCACCCGGCTCCCGCCTTCTCCTCCAAAGCCAGGCAGCACCCCAGCCTCAGCCAGGAGGCATGGAGATGGGGCCCTCTTGGCTTTGGGAAGGGTCTCAGCAGGTGAGCGATCACAGCACTGGCAGTGCCCTGAAAAGCCGGAGTAGACCCCAGAGACAGGCCTGTGGGACATTCTAAGGGCAGATGCTCTGGCCAGGGGTGGCCCACATACCCCCTGGCTCCTTGCTGGCCCTCGGTATACGTGTATCCCCATCTTTCTGGCCTCACTCCCTGCCCTGGGTCTGTCTAGCTAGAGGGATCCCTGGAGTGGGGAGGAGAATGAGAGGACAGATGTGCAGCGGTGAGGTCAGCTCGGGAGGAGAGACCGAGGGGAGAGGGAGACGGGCAAGGCAGGGAGTAGAGAAGGGCCCGATCACCCTCTGCTGCAGCCCTCCTGGTCCCAGGCCACGGTCATGGTTAGGAGTTACTGTGGGTTCCATTCAACCATCCCACTCCTGTCCTTTCTCCTTAGGCCCCCTGCTCCTTTCATGTCACCCCAAATCCCAGCCTCACTCCTTTCTGTAAACCAGGCTCTAGAAAGCTCTCAAGGAGCTACAACCCAGGTCCCAAGGGAATCGGCCAGCATTTCCTGCCTTCCTCCTTCTGCCCCGACCAAGAAGCCGGGGAGGCACTTACGGAAGAGGCACATCCATCAGTCAGTTCCACCCACACTTACAGCGGGAAGGCGTGAGCCCCGGCCCGTACCAGGCCCGGGAGGAGGTGGCAGCACAGCAGCTACCATCTAATGGTCAGCATTAGGAGTGGCCCTGGCAGAGGAAAACAAGGGTCCTGGCCCTGGCCTCCTGCGGATCGGGGCACATGAGTCCGAGTGCTGGGTCCTGGCACAGCAATGTCACAGGTCTACCCAGAGCCTCAGAGCAGCAGGCCGCAGCCAGCAGCTTCTCTCCTATCTTTTTCCAGAGCCAGCGGGGTGTGAGGCTGGAAAGGCTGCACAGGGCAAGAAAGGTAGCAGAAGAGCCTGGCTTTAGGGGCTAGGTGGCCTGGGTGAAAAAGACAGAAAAACAGGGTTGCACAATGGGAAGCCGGAGTTCTGCTCCTGGAGGGGAAGGAGGACGAGGCACAGAGAGAAGGGACTGGCCAGGAGTCTAGAAAGCCTAGTGGTGGATGGACATCCCTTAAGGCCACTCTTTCCCAAAGCTCCCTGGGCCCTGGCCTCCGCTACTGCCTGGCGGGACAGCAGGCCGAACCTCTCCCTCCACTAGGCAGACACTGCCAACGCAGGGTCCAGGCAACCCTCGGTTCTGCCTCTCCTGCTGCAGGAAGGGCTCCGATGCTTCCTGGGTTTCAGGCCTCGCCTCCTGCATGGGTCTCTTCCCCAACAGGACACCATATGTCCTGCTGAGTCGAGGACATCAGGGTGCTGTTCTGTGGCCAGGCAGCCAGAGGGGTGAGGGCTAGACCACCAAGCTGCTGTCTTGCACGGGGGTCCCGGTGAGGCTGCTGCTCCTCCTCTGCACACTGGGGCTGTCCGCCCTCTCCTGCTGCTCCAGCTTCTCCCTAGTCTTGTTGTACCCTGGCCCAGCTACTCCAGAACAGCTGCTGCTTGCCGTGAGGACTCACAGGCATAATTACTACAGTGCGACTTCCTTCCCCCTCTGAAGGTGAGGAGGAGGAGGAGGAAAAGGAGGAAGAGGTGGTGGCATCGGCCAGGGTGGTCAAGGTTTAAAAACCAGCTCAGGGCTGGGCATGGTGGCTCACGCCTGTAATCCCAGCACTTTGGGAGGCTGAGCACTTTGGTAATCTGCAGCTCAGTCAGATTCCCAGGCTGTGGGGGCTGGGGGAACACCACCAGGAGTACTGACCTGGCCGGTAGAGGGGTCTGCCTTGCACCCACACTCAGTGCCTTTCTTGGAGAGGAGAGTGAATGGGTCCTCCTCACTGGTTCCTACCAGGGAAAAAGGGCCTGGGAGTGGGGGAGTCTCTCTAGGGAGCCTTTTGGACCTGCCCCTCTGCCTCGGCCTCCTGGTGGAGGGGACGGCTATGCTGGGCCTTTCAGCCTCAGCTTGCCCTGACATCTTGCCACTAGAACCAGGGCTAGCTCAAAGGGTCACTTCCCAGCCCAGAGCTGTGCTTTCTACCAAAGGAAAGGTCCAAATAACACGCTCCTCACCTCGTCCACTCACCCCCTACTCCTGCCCGCCGGGACTGCCATGCTGAACAAAATCAAGTTGGGAGTCACACAGATGAAGACCGTAAAGGTCATCTGATGCCCAAGTCCCTCCAAATGCCACTAACCAGTGCGCAGCACAGACCTCTGTTGGAATGGTACCAGGAAACTCAGGACTTCCGAGATGGCCCATTCTGTCCCTGGCTCTGACAGCTCCTTTCTGCCAAGATGGCCCCAGATCACCTACCCCTGCAGCAGACTGGCAAAACCGGTGCCCAACCTGGCTACAGGGGCTGGCCCCAGCTTAGACTGGTTGAGTGGGTGTATCTGGCCAAGTCCAGGCTGGAGGAAGGAAAGTCAGAGCAAGCTGCTCTGCCCTAACCCCGGCATGGAATCTTCCTCCAGAACAGCACAGGGACCTTCTTAATCCCCGGCGCCTGCTGGGTTGAAGGTGTAACCAGAGCTAGCGAGGTTCCTAGAAGCCTCCGCACTTGGCAAGGCTCTGGCCTTGACCTGGCGGCTCATGGAAGGTCTGATCTGAAGGCGGCTGACACTCGGGGCAGGGGCCTGAGTAGCGACACGGGGCTGGGTTGGGGAAGCCAGGCTCTTTGCTCCTTGGGCTCACACACCATCTGGAAGTCTGTGGCCTCTCTTCTCCTGCCTCAAGACGGCATGCCCTCAAAGCATGGGGCTACTGAGAAATTCCTCAGGAAAAGGAGCCAGCCTGGCTCAGCTTCTGATCCCACCCTTCCTGGCCTCCCCACAGCGGAGGCCTGGGCTGCCTGAGATGGGGGGTCTGCTGGTAACGCAAGGGGGTCCTGGCCTGGAGCCCCAGCAGGAGAAAGAAGCAGGCCGGGCTTCCTCCCACTGACCCGTCTGGATGACAAGGCTGTAGCCACAGCGTCACGTGGGCAGCACTGTCCCTCACCAGCTCCCCCTGCAGTCCATGGCCATCCCTTTGAACTTGCCCTCTTGTCTCTTTGGCCTTGACCTTGCAGAGCCTACCTTGACTCTACTAAGCCTAGGACAGCCCCACCCCTTCGTCTCAAGAAGAGAAGGGACAACGGTAACCAGATCCCCACTGGTCAAAGGCAGGCTCCTGCTCTCAGCTCCACACGTGCTTCACTGCCATTTTCACCCCGGCTTCTAGTTGAGTTTAGGGCCTGGGAATCAGCCTGGTGGGGCCTAACCCTGGGAGCTTCCCAACGGCAGAATGGATGTACCTGTGTCTGAAAGCTTCCTCCCTTCTCCCCTCCCCCTCCCGGCTTCCTCCCCCAGGGAAATCACTCTAAAAGGGCCTAATGGAACTATGTCCTCCTCTCTTCCTCTCTCTCCTCCCTCCCTCCCTCTCTCTCTTTCCTTTTTTTTTATTAGCATTTGTGGAATTTATTCCCAAACTCTCCTAATCTTCCGTACACAACCATTTGATTTGCATAACCCAACCCCCTCTCATAAAAACTGGCTGCTAGTTTAATTAAAAAATGTAAATTTGCTGTCATCTCGGGGCCTGGTGAATTAGGACGACATCGGCATTTTTTATTGCTAAAGACGTCCAGATTGATCCAGCCCTTGGCTGAACTATGGTGGGGGAAAGGGAGTCCACACGGCCCCTGAGGGTCCTGAGGTCCTGCTGTCCCCTCTGGAGAAGGCTTGGTGGCCTTCCCACCACTGACTTCCTTATGGCTGAAGTGCTTCAGGACCTAGGTGTGTCCAGGGCGGTAGGGGGTGTTAACCTACAATCAGATGCTTGGTGGGTCCGTGGTGCCAGCAGCCCTTCGGGGCCCGTGCCCCTGGCCTTGAACTCTGTCAGAGAAGCCCTCAGCTGAAGCTACCCATGCTGCCCCTGAGGAAGTGACCCTCACTTCACCAGCCATGAGCCCTGGCCAGAGACATGGCCCGTGGCTCCGGCTGTGTCCCTCCCATGTGCGTTCTGAAGTTGAGGGAGCTGTTCCCAGCTCCTGAAGATACAGCATGGAGTCAGCCCAGGGACCGGCTCAGAGGGGATCTCAGTGTCCTCAGCTGCTTCCCTTTTTTGGTGAAGTGGGGGGAAGAGTGCTTTTCTTCTGAAGTTCTGAGATTATAAGTGAAACTTCCAAGTTCAAAGCAGAGACAGAGATGGTATCACCAGATGACTCCTCCAGGAAACAGTCAGAACTCTGCCACCCTGGGCCTCCCCTCTGAGTGGCCAGAGTCCAGGCCTGAGTCCCACTGGGAGTGCCCTACTGCAGCGACAGGAGGGACCAGCTGACCTCAGGGGCCCTTCTAGCTTCTAGGAAAAGTTTCTAGAGCCTTCCCTGGAGTGCTGGGAGAAGTCAGTCTCCCTAAGGCCCAGGATAGATGCCACAAAGGGCTCTGCCACCTGCCTCCTGCCAGGGCTGGAAGGCCTGCGCTCCAGCCGGGACACCTTAGAGGACAGCTTTGGAGTACTGTCCCCACGACAGACCTGGAGGGACTGGATGGTGGATGGCAGGAGGATGGACGCTGGCTCCAGCTGGCACCCAGGTTAGGAGGAGGCAGACCGGAGGGCCTGCCTTCCAGCTCTGTAATGCCCGGGTACCATGTGCTGGCCTGCAAGCAGAGGCTCACCGGCCTCAGGCAGGGGGTGGTGCATTGCCACCAGGCCCATCTCAGATCTGCTTCTTGGCCGGGATGGGTGGGGGCCCCATTTCCGAAGAAAGGAGGTGGGGCCCGAGAGGGAGGTGATGAGACACCGATTGGAGGTGGGGGCGGGCAGGTTCTCCGTGGGAGTGGAGGGCAGGGAGGGGCGGGGTGGTAGAGATGGTAGGCCGTGGCCCTAGACACCTTTACCACTTCGCCCAGCAGGGGGTGTCACACCCTTCCTGGGCACAGAGGTAACATGGCCCTCCATGTCTCACCAGCCAAGATCACACCTGGTGTCACGCAGTCCTCAAATGCTGCAAACGACACCCTCCCCAACAAACACAGGCCCTTCTTCACTGGCCACTGTGCCGCCCATCCTGGGCCCCTCAGGGCTGCCTCCTGTCCTCTCTGCCCACTCCCCTTTGACCTCAGAAGGTCGGATATCAGCTCATGGGTCCCAAGGGCCGATACCGTGAACTTAGGCCTATTATAAACAACGACACTAACAGCCACCAGCATCACCTATCCTATCAATGAACCGGGAGGGTTCAGAGATCAGTCTCAATGAATGATCTGGCTGTTTGTTTCCTTTCAAACATTTAAGAAGACAGCTGCTTTTGTCAACCTAGCTAGCACATGAGGGTCCTGGTCAAAGTTTGGTTTCAATAGCCAGGGCCCATGGGAAGCCTGAAGAACTGAACGTAAAAACATTGGATGGAATTACATTAAAACCAAGAAAACACCAAAATCAGGATAAACTCTGTCCCAGGCCAGCACCAGGCGTCCTGGAGCCCCAGGCCTTGTCCCACGGGAGGCACCCAAAACCCAGATGCCTAGGCTGAGTAGTCTGTCTGGTCCATCACCACCCCCAAGGGTGGGGGCTAGAGAGGGGGGTGGGAGAGAGTCCGGGGCCCCTCGCTTTGAACTGATAACAGCCACCTCATCCCACAGATTCTCAGGTGAAAAATACTCATTAGCCATAATAAGCAGCTTGATCATCCGACACAGCCTTGTCCCAAATAAATTAAATTCCTTTACCTTGAGACAGTCGCCCTGAAACCAGACTAACCACCTTTCCCAACAGGACGCTGCTTTCAAAAACTAAACCACCCCCCACTAAAAAAATAAAAACACCCCACAGCCAGACACACAAAGATCTTTGCAGAGGGAAAAAAAAGGCACACACACACACACACACACACACACACACACACAAATACACACAGAAAAAACACGAAGCCATACAAAAACACGGAGAACAAAAACCCCACAAAAACCCCCTAAATCCTCTCCCTGGGTGCCCCCCAGCTCCCGCTCCTCTCGGCTCTTTCATAATGACAAGCATCACATTACTCACAGCCTCTAAGCAAGTGGCAAATAACAACAACAACAGCCTCAGAAGTCGCGATCCCGGCAGCCGCCCCGACCCTCCCGGCCCCCACCCGGCCCCGCCGCCGCCTCATTGGGCCAAAAATAAGAACTTCCGTAAAAGAAGCGAAAGAAAAGTGAAAGAGCCGCCCCTGCGTTCCCACCGGCTGGTACCTGTTCCAAGATCCATTCTCGTCTCCTTGGTCCCAAACTCTTCGCAGAACGCCGCCAGGGGAAGACCGGGAGAGAAGAAACACGGGGTTAGCGTCTCGCGGGACCCCCGGCCGCCCGCCCCGCGCGCCCCCCGCCCCCCAGAGTGGCCCGTCCCGGGCCGGCGCCGAGGCCGCGGCGGCGGAGAAACTTTCTCCTCCGCGCCGTCCGCTTCTCACGCTCGGCCCCGCACGCGCCCGCGGCTCCGCGCCGCCCGAGTTTCTCCAACTAAGGCAGCAACTCTCGGCCGGCGCGGCCCCGGCTGGGGGAGGCCCGGGCCGGGGGGACCCGCGAGGCCCCGGGGCGCCCCAGTCCCGCCGCCCGCGCCCCGCGCCAGGGTCGCCGCCCGAGACCGCGGCCCCCGGGCCTCCCCCGCCCGCGCCCGGTACTCACCATAGTCGGAGAGTCGAAAGCCGAATTCACTTAAATAATCAACTTTCATAATACTTAATTAATGCCTAATTGCAACTGATTACTCCCCGAATAACAAGTTGTTTTAAAGCCCTGATGTCATTGCTCCTGCCGGTAACACTCAGGGTAACAGTTTGGCAGGAGGGAGCGGGCGGGCGGGCGCGGCCGGGGGCGCTGCCAGGCGCCGCGGTGATTGGCAGGGCGGCCGCGGCGCCGCCTCCTCGGCCCGGCCCGCGCCGGCCCCGGCAGGTGAAAGAGCAGCGCGCGGCCCCGCCGCCGCCGCCCGGTGCGCCCGCCCGCTCCCTCCTGCCCGCCCGCCGCCGGGTGCCGGAGTGAATGGGCTCGCGCTCGCCCGCGCCCGCCGCGCGCCCCCGCCGCGCGCGCCCCATGCGCGCCCCCGCGCCGCACAGGCTGGGCAGCCGGCCCCATTGGCTCCGCGATTCCCCCAAACCTCTGGCTCCAGGAATAGGGGGCGGGGACTCGCGCTCGGGCCGGCGGGAGGGGGCCGGGCGCGGGGCGGAGAGCGAGGCGCGAGGACGGCGCCCGCGGGCATGCGCCCACTCTCGCCCGCCGCCGCCGCCGCCGCCGCCGCCGGCCACGCGCGCGCGCTCGCACGCTCCCAGCGGCCGCTCCGGCCCCGCGAGGGCGACCGTCGGCCGCCGCGCGCGCCCGCCCCACGCCCCGCGCGGCCGCGCCAACTTTTCCGCGAGGGCGGGCGCAGGTGTGAGGCGCCGCGGGGCCGCGCCCGTCGGGCCTTGCGTCCCCCCTGCTCCCCTGCGCGCTGTCTGCGGGCTCGGGGCTCCTAGGGCAGCACAGGGATTTCGTGTTCCCCTCACAGCAGGGGCGGCTCTTGGAGCTGGAGGAACTGGAGTGTGGGGCGGGGCGGGGCAGGGCGCAGTCAGGCCCGCGCGCCCCCGCAACACGCGCGTCCCCGGCCTCGGGCCCCAGGAGCGCCGGTCTGGGACACGCACTGGGGTTTCCTCCGCTTTGCTTTGGTTTTGCCCTTAAAACGGGTCTAAGGGCCCTCCCAGAGCCTCCCCGGTCTCCGGGTCTTTCTCCCCATTCCCCACTCCTCCCCACTCCTGCCCACCTGCCCGGCAGCCAGACGAATGGGAATCGGGGATCGACGCCCCTTTTCCCCACAGCCCCCCACCCAAGATCCCGGCCATCGCTTGAGCTTCCTCCGGGCTTCGTCCCTCTGGCCACTGCCCTAGGGAGGTAGCTCAGCAGAGCACAGGCACCCTCAACCAGGGAGCCTGAGGCCCATCCCAGCTCCCCCCACCCCGGCCCTGGGGCCAGGCCCGTGCCCTTCAATGTGGAATCTCATTTCCTGCCAGCCCATTGCCAGCCAGGTGCTTTGTGCTCCCCTTGCTCTTCCTCCTTTTCTGCCAGAGAAGCAGTTTGGGGGGGATCTCCCCACTATGCACCGTGCACCATGGGACATCCCCAGATGTCCCTGCTGCAGCCATACTTTTTAAGAGTCCTTAAATGTTGGTGACCTAAATGACCCATCGGGCTGGAGGGGCTCAAGGAAACAGGCAGTGGGGTGAGCAGGGTCTTGGGCAGTCTTGCTAAGGAAGGACCTGGCTCTCCGTCCCTTCTTCACCCATTGTGCTGCCCTCCCCATCTCTCCCAGCCCTCCTCTTTCAGGAGGGGCCACACTGCCTTCAGATGAGGGGAGGGGAGCAGGGCCCAGGCTCTCCCTGGTCTTTGGACAGCATCCAGCAACATGGTGCTGGCCTATTTTTGCAATATTTATATTTTGCAAAGGGAGGGGCCGGGGAGGCCTTGGGGCAAAGACATCAGGGAGTTAACAATCTACTCTTTCTCCTACTTTCCCCACTTTTCTCCTTTTCTCTGCTTGCTCTATAGTTCTAAATGGCCTCGCAGGGAGCTGAGCATCCCTCCCTCCGCCACTGCCCTTCCCACTGCCTTCCTGGCAGTCCCCACTCCTGGCTGTCGCACAGCCCCATCCCCAATCCACCCCTACATAGGAACAGCAGCTGGAGAGGCCCAGAAACTTTACTGAACTGCCCTTGGCCTCAAAACCCCGAATAAGAGAATAGAACTACCCCAAGTCTAAGCCTGGGAGTCTGACTGCCCACACAGGGCACCCAGCACAGAGGACCATGTGCTGGAATCTCAGAGAGGACATCTGTATCCAGGACCGCTGTGGGGTTCACACCTGCCTCTGGGTGCTGCCCCCATGACTCCCCAAAGCAAGGAATCGTAACAACAGGCTTGCAGCTCTGGCTGGTGACAGCGGGTGATCAGTCCCAACCCCAATCCTGAGCCTCTGCTCTTCTGTCTGGGCTACTGGGTATAGGAGGAAGCCTGGAGACATGGGGTAGAAGAGGTGATTTCTGGGTACATTTGAAGATGTCTGCACAGATGGGGTGCTCCTTGCATACTTGACCCACAGAGCCGCTGGCTGACTCTGAATATCTTTCTGGGATTCAGCTGAGGGTGGTCAGAGCCTGACCCCCGAGGAAGGTATGGAGGGGAAAGGTGTGCCTAAGTGGGACCACCTGGATTGGCCACCCAGTACCTCGGGGCCTTGGGCGGAAGGGACAGGACTGGAGCTTGGAGGACGGCAGCCAGCGGTGGAGGGAGGTGTGGGGATGCCTGGAAAGCTTCCGCCCTGCCAAGTCCCTGGCCAGGCAGCCAGTGCAGGCTGAGTGGGCCCTGCTGAAGAGTCAAAGGCCTTCGGTGGAGGAGCACGGGTCAGAGAAGCACCGAAACAGGAGGATTTATGAAGGTCAGAGAAGGCGGAGGCTTCACGGTTTTGGGATGAGTCAGAGGCTGTGTCATGGAGGGGTCCCCAGATTATGCACCCCTCCTTCTCTGTCTCTCTCTCTCTCTCTCTGAGTGTATCTCATCATACCAAGAGGAGAGGCATCTTTTGAGGCTATGGCTCATCTTTGCTTTGAGGAATCCGACATGGTGACACCTGAGACCCCAAGGCCAGGCCACAGTGAGGACCTCCATGCCTGGGACTCCAAGGGTGGAAGCCCAATGCCATCATCTCTCCTGGTCTCCAGGCCCCGGGCCCAGAGCCTCCAGCTCCTCCTCAGACATCCCACTTGCAAGAGAAACAGAACAGTGGAAGGCAACCCAGTAGTCCCCCCAACCTAGGCTCCCCACGTCAGCACCAAGGAGAGCCATCTGCCCTTGCTGTCATGCTGTCATGCTGCCATCACTGGTTCCCGCTCCCCCGCACCTCCAGGTTGCCCACTCACCCTCCTGAGCCTGGGGCTTTCTCACTCACCTGCCTGTTTACACACCAGGTATCTCATGCTTTATCTGCTCTCATTTTGCGTTTGTAACTTTCACATAAACTTGAACAAAGCTTCTTTTGTTCTTGCACCCCACCCCAGGATCCCAATAAACTGGTTCCATCTGAGGCGACTGGGCCAGGGCATAGAAGCCTTGGCCAAAGGACTGTGTGTGCCTGCGAACAAGCATGTTCGCACCTGCGAGGGAGCCCGCCTGTTTGCATGTGAGCTTGCTCCCGGGCTGATGGAGGGAGGGTGTCGGGAGAGCCGTGAGCCAGCGAGGTGGACGGGAAGCCTGGGGGCTGAGGGCGGGCAAAGCCAGGGCACCGAGGTACAACCACGGGCACGGGAGGTCAGGGGCCACAGACAGGTGGGTGTTGGGGCAGAGGGTCAGCAGGATGAGAAGGAAACAAAGGGGAGAGAGGAGCCACAGAGTGGGTGGCGGAGCGAGGGCCGTGCCGAGTGTAAGGCAGACGCAGGGATTGCATTATGGCAGGAGAGGGGCTGGCACAGCCTCGCGCTCGGCCCTGTAATCCTGTTAGCCAGCAATCTCCATTCCGAAAGAGCTTCATTTCTTTGTGAATATTTGTAAACTAGATATCTAATGGAAAATTATAGGAAAATTATAGTGAAATTCATGACGGAGAAATCCGATTATCCCTAATTCAATTATGCCATCTTAGCCCACACAGCACAGTTCCCATTTTTTTCCCATAAATACCGATGCCAGGGGTCCCGGTAATCAAATAAAATTGAAAATCATCTTCCCATTAAATTCAATTAGCCGCAATTTCTAAAGCCTATCAGAGATTTTAATTACTAAATTATAAAATTCTCCAATGCTAAATTGAAACCAAAAAAATTGCACATCCTTATATTTCAGAGAAAAAAAAAAGGGCCAGCAAAATCCTTGAAAAATGCCCTCTTCTCTGTGGCCGGTTCCAAAGCAGGCTCCCCACCTGGAGGAGGCTCCCCTTCAAGGCCTACTTGTCCGGCTGGGGATCAAGCCAGGGGGCCAAGGAGGGGCCCTGGCAGGGGAGGGCCGAGGTGGACTGGCTTACCCAGGCGGTGAGCCCCACCTCCAACCCCACCAGCTCCTCCACACTGGCCTCCCTCTCGGGGGCTGTCCTGGCTCCCGAGAAGCCCTAGGCTGTGTCTCGTACCAGGAAGCCTCTAGCTCCCAGTGTCACCTTCTTGGCCCATGAATTGAGCTCAGGCTCAGGTCACCGCTTGGCCTCAGGGCTCTGTGTGGCTCCAGGACAGCCGACCAGAGGCAGCCAGCTCTTTCCCAAGCACTGGCTCCACAGCCACTCAGCGCCGGGCCCCCCAATGGCCTGGGCTGGGATGGAGGTGGGAGCAGGATAGAGCCTGGCATTGGGAGAAGACAGGTGTCACAGCCTGGCCCCGTGGCCCAGAGCCTCCTGGCTCCAGGGCGTTCTCAGGGGCTGTGAGGCCTCGCAGTGTACCAGCCTCCAGGGAGAAGAGCTGGGGATCAACGTGGCCCAAATCTAGACTCTCCCTGTACTTCCAGCTCATCCTCTGCTCCCCTTACTCTCTCCGGGGAAGTCAACAGCCTTGAACTGGCCAGAAGGGACAACCTTGTGCCCTGGGAGAGGCTCACGCTTCCCCCCGATTTCCTTTTAGGGCAGTGCTGGCCACAACCCCAAACAGTAGCCCCTCCTCTCCCCGCCCCCCACACCCCACTTACCCTGCTCTAAAGGGTGCTCTTAGCAGTAGAGCCTGGAGAGGTGGCATCGATGGGAGCATAAAGTGACCCAACGTCCAAAAGCCAAGGTGGGCGGTTGGGTGGGCAGCTGGCGGCCCTGGCAGACCCAGGACGGTCAGCAGAAGTCTTGCCGGCAGCCCAGCACCCAGGGAGCCGGGAGCAGGTTTAATTTGCCAGGCAGCCAGGAGTGCCAGCAGGGGAGGCACCCACAAACAAAACAAAAACAAAAAAGTTAATTATCTTTGGCTTTTTCTTAATAAATATCCAAACTGGCCCGGCCGGATCCTCCACTTTGGAGGGAGAGAGAAGAAGGAGGAAAAAACCCCAAACCAAAATCCAACAGACTGATTGTCTCATGTCTCCCTCTCCTTTGTCTCACCCTCATAGGTTTCTCTTATCAGAAGCAGCGACAGTTTCACATAAATTCCCAAATTTTCATGAGTTCAAGAGTGTGGCCACAAACACTTTTAAAACAGGTTTTGGGGTGGAAATGTGGAGTGTGAGAGGAGAGAGAGTAGGTGGGAAGAAAAAGGTGAGAATAAACAGAAGAGAAGCAGAGAAGCAGAGAGAGAGAGAGAGAGACAGAGAGAGAGAGAGAGAGACAGAGACAGAGAGAGAAGTTGGAGAGCATGATGCAGGGAACTGGGCTAGCTGCGTTGCCCTGTGGGCCTGGCCCAGCCTGTGGCCCCAGCCCGGGCGGGGACCTGTTCTGGAATGTCGGGTTAGCATTTTCTTTCAGTTACAATGATCAGCTGCAGTAGATATGGGATTTCTCACCTTAAAACTCTGAAACCGCTTAGGTTTCTCTGGCCCCTTCAGCTACCCTGTTGCTGCCGGTTCCTGCGCCAAGCCTCCCTCCTAGGAGCAGGGCTGGGGAGAAGCTGAGGGAGGGTCCCGGGGAGGGGGCTGGCTGTCCTTCTGGGAGGTATGAGGTTTTCTGTGTGGAGTTGCCGGTACCTGGGGAGAAGACCTGTGGCTGCTGTCTGGGTCCAGGTGTTTGGAGGGTTCATGTACACGCCCGAGCCTGAACTGTCAGACACACATGATAGGCACACGTGTCGGGGGTGGGGTGGGGACCTGCCAGGACAGCAAGCAGTCCCTCGTGGATCACCAGCTCTGGAGTCTCAGTACCCGAGGTCACACTCCAGCTCGATCTTCCATGGGCTCTGCTCCTTGAAACCAGGCACCAACCCTCTACCTTCTCAGCATTTTTATTTTTGAGACGAAGTTTCACTCTTGTTGCCCAGTCTGGAGTGCAATGGCGTGATCTCGGCTCACTGAAACCTCCACCTCCTGGGTTCAAGCGATTCTCCTGCCTCAGCCTCCCGAGCAGCTGGGATTACAGGCATGCACCACCGCACCTGGCTAATTGTTGTATATTTAGTAGAGACGAGGTTTCTCCATGTTGGTCAGGTTGGTCTCAAACTCCCGACCTCAGGTGATCCGCCCACCTCAGCCTCCCAAAGTGCTGGGATTACAGGCATGCACCACGGCACCTGGCCCCTTCTCAGCACCTCAAGGGAATCATTCTTAGTGGAAGCCTAGGTCTACTGATAGTGGGTGATAGACAAGGACTGCTAATTCGTACAGGGTTTCTTTCTGGGGGCATGAAAATGTTCTAAAATTAGATAGTGGTGGTGATCGTACAACCCTGTGAATATACCAAAAACCACTGAATTATACATTTTAAAAGGGTGAATTTTATGGTATATGAATGATATCTCAATAAAGTGGTGATTAAGAAAGTAAGGGAAAGATGGGGATTGACACTGCTACTTCCTGCGTGGAGTGGTTATCACACAGCACAGCCGCACAGAGTGCTCGGTAAGGATTAGATGTTAATATGGATCAGTCCAAGGCCTGGGCTGCTGTCCATGGGTGTATACCATTGGTGCTTACAAACGTCTCTTCAGGCCCCTGGTGCCAGGGCCAGCAGGTTGTCCAGCAGCTAAGCTGCCGCAGGTATCTGGCGGGGCTCCTGGGCAGCTGCTCCCTAGCAGGGAAGGGGGTGCGTGGCCCTCCTCCTGCCTCCCGCCCGGGTCCCTAGAGAGGAGGCTGCCCACCGTGGCAGGCGGGCTCCCGTGCCGCACTCTCCCCGTCTCGCAGACACTCATATTCTCCGTGTGCAGCAGACCGTGAATTCACCTTCATACTAGTTACAGGGTTATTTAGCTTCTCCTGATGCTGACAATCACAAACTTTAATTCGTTGCCTGGCTTCTCCCTGCTGTGCCCTCTGCCCACCCCTAAAATCCTTGGGAGAGGATGGGAAGGACTCAGGTCCAGCCCCTTCTCGCCAAAGCTCGCCCTTCAGAGTGATGGAGTGATGGGAGGAGGGGGGTTGGTCAGAAGGAGGAGATGACGGGCAAAGGGCTGGGGGGGAGCCGTGCGGGAGAGAGGAAGTACCACCAGGGCTAATGGGAGTTTCCGTCCTGCTCCTCCAGCCTGACACTAATGTATTCAACCTGACATCCCATCTTGTCATGAATGAAGACTCGGCCGATCAGGCTGCTGATTTGAGGGCTGGCAGCTTCAGCCAGGACAGACCGGGGCCAGTGCTCAGGCCTCGGGCTGAGCCCCTAGGACCAGGCAGCTGTCGTGGGGCTGGCTCCTCTGCCTCCTGCTGAACTAACAGGTGCCCGTCCAGGAGCTGACCTGAGGGAGCCCATTCCTACCAGCCTGACAAGCCAGGCCTCAGTTTCTCCACCTCCCCTGGCCCATCTCCCGTCGGGCCGAGCCCTCCTGCCTGCGAGGCTTCGCCTGGGCTTCCTGCCCTGCTGCCTGGGCAATCTCTCTCTTCCTTTTCGGAAGGCAGGCGGATCTGCTCAGAGCTGCACCAAACGTCAGATAAGAAATAGAGACTCGGAGACGTCCCCTACCAAGCACCCAAATCACACAATCCTGAGATGAGTGCGGGGGATGGCCCCCAAACCAGGTGACACGTGCCCGCTTCCTTGCCCTCTGGGAGGAGCGGCTGCTGCCTTGCTCACCCCTGGCCTGCTCTGGCAGGGTCTTTATCTCTCTCTTGCCTTGGCTTCAGCAGATCCCCTATTTTCGTCTGCCCTAGCGCCTGCACCCTTTCCAGGAGCTGGTCCAGCTTCCAGAAGGTCCACAGAGACCTCCTGTGGACTCAGAGCCCAGTAAAGGTCAGAGATCTCAGACTCCTCCTCCTAGCCACCACCTGCCCCGTGAAGTGGCCACTGTCATCTTCCCCCAAAGCCTCCTGGGCTAGTGAAGGAGGAACGATTTGCTTTGAGAACCATCTGGATGGAACGGGGGACTCTCACCCACAAAATCCAAGCTGGGCCCATCAGCCACTTGTTAGACAGAGAGTCTTAAGGGCAGAAGGCCAAGCCACGAGGACTCACGAAGACCAGAGGCCTGGCAATGATCCCGGCCAGGGAGCTTGCAGAGGGAGATGTGGGGCTGTCGGCGGCACTGGGAGGAGAGGGAGGCCAAGAACCCCATCGGCGGGTCCAGGTTTGTGTCTGCCTCCTCCCAGCCCCACCCCTGCCAGCGGGGGCAGTGGCCACTGTGGCCTGGGCAAGAGAGATGTCAACGGGGCCGATGGGAGAAGGGGCTTGTTGACTGCAAACTGTCCATTATGGCTTAGATTATAAGCATATTGCACAGGGCTCTCTGCACGATGCCGGGGAAATCCAATACGCTGAAAGGTTAATGCAATCAATTAGGGTGACAAGGAAGTAAAGTAAAGCCTTCCGAGTAGATGAAAAGGAGAGAGAGGGAGAGAGAGAGAGCCATGGGATTGTGGGGGTGCTCTGGGTGGTGGGAAGGCAAGGAGGAAGAGGAACTAGAGGGGTGCAGAGAGGAGGCCTGGAGGGGAAAGAGAGATGGACGAAAGGCCAGGAGCCCTCGAAAAGAGGACAGCAAGAGAGATGGCAGCAGACCCAGCAGGAGAGGACAGCCAGCAGACTCTGCAGGCGCAGCTCCGTCTCAGGCCTCTGGCTGCCGGCACAGCTCCCGTCTCCTTGCCCACTCCCTGCCAGCCTTTCCTCTCAGGCTTGAAGCCTGATTCCAACCTCAGCCCACAGCAGTAGAATGGGGCCAGGGCGGCCTTGGTCCCTGATCTTGGACAGAGCCAGAGCCACTGTGTAACCCCCAGGGCCTTCTCAGCCAGACTGCAGCCTGGTTCCCACCTGCCACGGACAGGCCCAGCCTCAGACCTGGACTCCTCCCTCGTCCTGCTTGCCCCTCAGCAGCTCCCAACACAGCTGGCACAGCTTCTCCCAGGCATCCCAGCTCCTCCTTGCCACAAGCCTGGGAAGCAGAGAGCACGTGGGCAGGGCTCTGGAGTTTATAGATTGAGAAACTGGCACTCAGAGGTTATGCTACTCCCAGGGCCCTGCCACAGAAACGGAAGACCCAGGCCTGCCGGTCCACTACCCATGGGGCTTTTTCCCCCCAAGGTACTCCCTGGAATCAGGAGCTGGCCCTTCTCCATGGGGTCAGACTCTGAGGCCCCCAGGGCAGAGGGTAGGGAGCTCCGTGGAATCTGCCCAGAGATGTCTGTTGCCTCCGGCAGGTGGGAACTCAAGCACATACTACCTGGTGGGTACCGGGTGAGCCACTTTCAGCCACAACAACTCACTCACTTGTCCCAACAACCCTGCAAAGTCGATATTCTTCTCCCATTACAAAAGAGGAAGCTGTGAGGGCCGGGCATGGTGGCTCATGCCTGTAATCCCAGCACTTTGGGAGACTGAGGCAGGCAGATCACAAGGTCAGGAGTTCAAGATCAGCTTGGTCAATATGGTGAAACCCCATCTCTACTAAAAATATAAAAAATTAGCCGGGTGTGGTGGTGTGCACCTGTAGCCCCAGCTACTCTGGAGGCTGAGGCAGGAGACTTGCTTGAACCTGGAAGGCAGAGGTTGCAGTGAGACGAGACAGTGCCATTGTACTCCAGCCTGGGCAACAGAGTGAGATTCGAATGTCTCAAAA
>NW_016107330.1:1913804-1916440 GCF_001604975.1 Cebus imitator
GAGAGAACCTGCTAAAGGCTACAGGGCTGCCGGGATGCCAGTGGGGGTGCCGGGATGCCAGTGGGGGTGCCGGGATGCCAGTGGGGGTGCCGGGATGCCAGTGGGGGCAAGAGCACCTAGGAAGCAGGGGCTGCAGAGGGGAGGAAGAGCTGGGACTTTGAGGCAGGTGGGACTGAGCAGAAGGAGGCCCTAGCAGAGCAGGGGGAGGGAGCCCCCCAGACAGACCAGGACTGTAGGCAGCCCTGCAACCCCAGGGCAGGGCTGCCAGACAGATGTGCGGGGTCCCTCACAGCAGTCCCGATGAAGACACGTGCACAGCGCAGGATGATGGGCGTGATGGCATCGGGGCCGCACTTAGGGCCAGGGAACTGTACACCAGCATGGCCACAATGGTAAATTTCCTATTATGTACATCTCACCACTAAAAAGAGAGAGCAAAGTGCAGGAACTAGAACCTCTCGAGCAGGGGCTGGCAAACTTTTACCATAAAGGGCCAGAGAGAAAATTATTCCTCTTTTAGGTTTTGTGGGCCAAACAGAGATTTCTGCTGTAGCACTCAACTCTGTCTGCAAGTGTAGAGTGAAAGCAGCCATAGATAATACCTGAACAAATAGGCGTGGCTGTGTTCCAATAAAACTTTATTTATAAAAGCAGGCTGTGGGTCAAAGGTGGCCCATCTGCCAAGCGCTGCTCCAGAGAATGGAAGCACTTGGGGCTGCCTTTCAGGACACGGAATGCCTGACTTCACCCTGCTGCCTGGGGGCGGAGGTATCTATCCTGTCTGGACCTCATGGGCAGAGGTCTCTAGAGGAAGCAAGGTTCTCATGATCAGAGGGTAGAGAAAAGGGACAGAGAACACGGCGCACATGGGAAGCCAATATCCAGGAACCGGTCCCAGCTCCGTGCACCCTGAGGAGGCTTCCACGGCGCTCAGATCCTCGTGGACCATGTGCAGGCATGGAGGCTCGTAGCTCTGAAGATTCTAGAACTCTCAATTCCATGAGACAGGGGTGAGGCCATGGCCAACAGGAGGGCGGGAGTGGCCAGAAGGGAGCCAGAAGGGGCACCAGGGAGAGAAAGGCGAGAGGACCCAGGACAGAGCTGTAACCAGGGTGGTGCTGGCGGCAAAGGGAGGAATCCACAGGCCCCAGCGAGAGCGCAGGGCGCGGGCCGGGCCTGCCCTACACCGGGCCGCCTCTGATCACGTTTTCAGGGCCACTGCCCGCCAGCACAGACAATGCTGGGGGAGCCTTTGAAGTCCGAAAGGGAAGCCGCGGTGGGAGCTGGCGAATCTCCTCCCTTCCCCGTCCTCCTGGGGGGGAAGGGGCCGGTAGGACAAAACCCAGAGCCCGTCGGTCGCAGCCGGGGCCGAAACTCGAGAGACAAAGGGAAAACAAACAGGTTTGGAGCCAGGCGCACGGTGCCGTGTCTGTCCCCCGCCCCGCCGAGCAGGGATGATGGATGGCTGCAGCCCGCCAGCTCGCCCGCCGGGCAGGCCCCGCTATTTACATAACACTGGCGTTCCACCGGTCACCTCTGACACGGCACTGCCTGGGGCCCGAGGCCCGGTGGCCCCGAGGTTTCTCGCGCCACCACTCGGGGGACTGACAGCCCATGAGGGCTGGGCCGGGCTGGGGCAGTCCCCTGGACTCCAGGGGAGCCCTGGGCCTGGGGAAGGGCAGGGCATGGCAGCCTGTCCTGGCCTCAGCCATGGCCTTCTCCCTGCCAGCCTCTTAGGGAAAATGGAGGAAGCCGCTGGGAGAGGCACAGCCTCCAAGGAAAGAAGGCAGGACCGGGGTTCTGGGGCCTTCAAGTCCATGCGATTCTTGAAGCAGAGCCTGGGCAGTGCTTCCAGACACAGCCAGCCACCGCCACGGAGGCGATGGCACTGTGAGAGTGGGCACTGCAGGCTGGGACCCTGAGCCCAGCCACCACAGGTCCCCTGCCATCCCATGCTGGTCCGCCAAGGTGGAGGCCTTTAACCAACACACGGCGCAGCCCTGCAGGCCCTGAGCACATTCCTTGCCCAAAGTCTGCAATCCACATGTTCCCAGACCATTTCCAGCCTACAAGCCAAACCGAGGAGCTCCTCCTGGTGGGAGGGCATCTTTTCCCACCAGGGCGGAACAGGCAGGGTGGCTGCTGTTCCCCAGCTCCACTTCTCCTCTTCCCTGGGTGCTCTGCAGGACTGACCCACCCAGGGTGACATGTGCATTGGGTGAGTGGTCAGCAGTGGGGAGGGGATGTAGGGCTCAGGGAGGGGCTCAGGCCTTACCTCGAAGAGGGTCCTAGAGCCTCCTGGGATGTCCCTGGGGGTGTCACTTCATCCTGGGGAGGCAGAGAGAGGAGCCCAGTTAGCCTTTCCAAGCCCACGACTCCCCAGCGCATGCCCTCCATCCCTCCTGTGCACCCAAGGGCTCCCTGTACCACATGGCTGAGGGGCTGACACTCCAGGGCCAGCCAAGAGGGCCAGAAACTCAGGCATGCCAGCTGGGCTCTGATTTGGCTCATTCAGGTACACGGTAGCCACAGTTTGAGAAAGAGTCAGAACCGGGTAGGAGCTGACTGCAGGGGAAATGTGGTCCTCAGGACCCCCCTAGCCAGGCGGAGAAGTAAGGCCGGAGCAGGGGCGCTGG
>NW_016107330.1:1916889-1923594 GCF_001604975.1 Cebus imitator
GGAGGTGGGGAGGTGCTGGTGGAGGAAGCTGGAGTGGGGGTGCTGGTGAAGGAAACGAGTGGGGGTGCTGGTGGAGGAGGCAGGGGTGGGGGTGCTGGTGACATGGCCTCGTGGAGCTGCAGCGGCCTAGCAGGGATGCCTGGGGACAGTGACAGAATACAGCAGCAACTGCTCCTTTACTGTCTTCCCTGGGGCCCCTGAACATAAAAATGACAGATGCCAAACTGTTCTCTCTAGCAAGTTGGTGACAGAGGGGCAAGGGCGGGCCCAGGGCCAAGGCACCAGGAAGTCTCCCCGCCCCAGGAGCAGGCTGCTGACAGCATCTTCCACCCTGGGGTCCTACCCATGAGTCACCACAACCCACGTCCAGAGACTGCGCAGGGAGAGAGACGATGGTCCCACAGCTCGGACCATCCGACACATGGCCCAGCCCAGGGTGCTGGGAGGGGCCCTCCTGCCCAGGGAGTGAGTTTGGGGAGCCAGTTTCAAAGGGGCAGCCTCTGTGTACGTGGAGAGAAAACACAGGGAGCCTCCCTGCCTGCTGGCCAGGCCCCTGACCCTTGCTCAAGCCAGGCCCTGCCCCTGCGGGCCTCGGAACCCTCCCCAGGCTGGGGGAAGGCTGGTGGCTGTTACGTTTTTTCTCCCCTCTCCCTCATGTGTGGCTTATCAATGATGCAAGAGGAATAACACCAATTTCCTTAGGCTATGTAATCCCCAAATCAGATTGGGGGGATTGCGGGAGATGAGGTGACCTTGTTGAGGGCTCCCGGAATGCCACCCAGTCCCACCGCCCGCTCTCCAGTTCCCAGGACATATTTAGACAGATAATGCTAATTGTACTTGACACGTTCTCTTAAGGAGGCCTCGGCTCTCCACCAGCTTTTGCCACTTGTGCTGGGCTGCATGGGCACAGGGTGCCCACCAGGACGGAGCCCACCCTGCCAGATGCAGGGCTCTGGGAGGGCTGCGGGCCGGTGGGCATCCAGTGGTTGGGAAGTGCTGCCCCACGGGCCTCTGATGCCCACCTCATCCAGACGATGAGAGGCTGGGGGTCTGCAGGGCATTGGGTGGACCCCTGAGATGAGGCGATAGAGACAACGAAGAGCAGTGCAAAGGGGGAATAAGGAAAAGGGAAGGAGCTGGCCAGGAGAGGAGAGGACGGAGGAGGACACCGGCAGGGAGGGTCGCAGGGGGTCGGGATGGAGAACCCCAGGCCTCCACTGCCAGGTGCTAGGTGGGGTCGGCCATCCGAGCTCGGTCCCGGCTGGTCGGCCCAGGGCCCTGGCTGGGATGTCATCCTCCCCGTCCCGTCCATCCCACACACTCCTGTCTGAGATCTCTCAACGTGCCCCGGCCAGCCTCCTGTAGACCCCCAAAGCCCCCCAACTCCACAACTCCGGTATCTCCCTTCCACCACCTTTCTCTCCCCTCCCATCCTCCCTGGCAACTGTGCATTTATTAATTCATGAGGCACTAATTAGTTCTTTGTTTAATTTTGTGTTAAACAGACTGACCGGAATGATAACGACTTGCAGTGCGGTGTTGCCGTCCCCAACCACCCCTGTTTTCTGACAACAAGGGAGCGCGGGAGACCGGAGCGCTGAACCCAAATCCCTCAGCAGTTGCACTTCATTAAGTCAAAATGTGACAAGAAGCTTAGAGAGCAACTTGCAGATCTGATCACACAGAACAATCAGGGAGGAAACTTTCCAGGAGTTGGTCGGGGGTGGAGGAAGGAGGGGAGGGCCGAGATGTGTACGAACAGGGACCAGGACGCACACGGGGTCCTGGACCCCACCCACCCCATCCACGCGTCCCGGGTGATGGGAGCGGGGAGGCTGTCCCTGGGAGGGACCTGGGACACTGGCATTCTGGGACCCCAGTGGGCGCCTAAGAAGTAGCCGGGAGTTCATCTTGGTCTCTCTTTCCTTCTCCGGCCATCTTTTCTTGTCTCTCTGCCTGTCACTGTCCCCAAAGTCTGCTTTGTGAGTGAGTGGCCCATGTGAGTGAGTGGTCAGCACATCTGGGAAAGGACTCTCCAAGGCCAGGGGAGAGGCACAGCACTGGGGAAACCCAGAGGACAGCAGGGGCCCTACACTCAGTGGGGCTGGAGTGAAGGGAAATGCTTCCAGGCTAAGAAAAAAAAAAAAAGCTGTGTGCTCAGGAATCATGGCAGAAAGTGTCTAAGTCATGCCAACATGCCCACTGCCTGCCAGCTGTCCATCCATCTGTCCATCCGTCTATCCGCCCGTCCGTCCATCCAATGTTCCTAATCCTAAGTACTCCGCCCAGAACACTGAGGACCCAAAGGTTCTGCGTTCTGTCCAGAGGTAGCTGGCAAATCACAAACAGAACTGGGTCCCGGTGCTTCCAGGCTGTGTGGCTGACAGCTGGCTGGCAGCTGAGTGACAACAGCCTTCTGACCTCCTTCCTTCTGTCCATGTGAAAAAGCACATCTCGGCCCCAGAGGCATCAGGCCGCTCACCCCGCCAGCCCATTGCACAAGTGAGGATGAGTGATACCAAACGCAAACCCTGCCCCAAACTAAGGGCAGTGGCCCTGCCCACCTTTTACCCACCCCTAATCTCTGAAGACACCAGCCATGTCTTGGGTAAGGAGAAGAGCACAGAAGGGGTGTGAGGAGGAGAAAAACACAAGCACAGAGCAAGCTGGCAAACTCCCTGCCGCCTTCCTCCTATTGGCTGCTGCACCTGCCCAGGTGAGGCCTCCGAGTGAGTGAGCCTGGGGGCAGGCAGCCTCCTGCAACCCTTTCCCTGGCCGGTTCTGAAGCAAGTGGTCTCTCCCCGAGCCGGCAGCCCTGGGCTGGCTTCTGTTAATTTGCTGTCAGGCTGCCTAAGCAAACCAATTAAAACTAATCATTAATTATAAAAGAGAGCGAGAAGAGGAGAGGAGAGGGTGAAAGACCGAGAGGGGAAGGAGGAAGAGGGAAGGTGGGCTGGAGAGGGAAGACCCAGGGGCCTGCAGGGAGCTCGGAGTGGGGCCTACCTGGGCTGGGCGCTGGGGTGCCAGGGTCTGGGGAGGGCAGGAAGGAAGCAAGGGATGGAGGAGAGGGGGTTGCCATGGGCAAGGGGCGGAGGGAATGCCAGGAGAGACGGGATGCGGGAGAGTGAAGGGCGAAGAAGCGGCAGGGGCCAGCATACCAGGACCTGAAGGGGCATCATCCATCTGCAGTTCCCTCTGGCTGGAGCCGCCACTGGCCCAGACATGGCTTTGGAGCCCCTCACCCACAGCTGCCCAGCTCCATATTTATGAGGCATAGGCCAGGCTCCTCGGTCGGCTGCCACTCCTACCTGCTCCCCAGGCCTCCCGGGCCATGGGGGCTTGGGGCAGCTGTCGGGCTGCCCATCCGTCCCCCCCACGCCATGGCCGCCTCCTTTCCCCTGCCCCCGGCCCCATCCTCATGCACAGCCTCTCCCTGGCCGAGCCCTTTCACAGGGGCTGGGGCCCTGTCAGCCCGGCGGGCGTGGGGCGGGGGGTGCAGACAACAGGGGCAGCGTCATGGAAACGGGCACTTTCCCCGAGAAATATTCTGTTTGGCCTCCTTCCTGCATTGAGGAGCTGTCGGGAGCCTGAGTGAGAGTCACACCACCCCGGGACCAGGCGTGACAAAACCTATTTTCTGCCTCAAATTTGATTGATTAAAAAACTTTTTAGGAAAACCATGTTAAAAGAGTGAAAAAGAAAGAGGGGGAGCGAGAAAGCGAGGGAGAGAGAGAGAAAGAGAGGAGAAAAGAAAGAGCCAATAGAAGGTGCTGTGGGAGGATGGCTGGGGAGAGGAAGGCCCCGCGCAGGGGCCGCGCAGTCCCCGGGGTGAGGCCGCCTGCCAAGGGGTGCGCACCGGGGGACCCCCAACATAACCAGGCAAGACGGAAAGGTCAGAGGAAGCCCGGAACTTTTACACAGTGGTTAGCAGGACAATGAGGGGCCGAGGGCCGCACAGGCCAGCAGGTGCCGGATGGAGACAGAGGCCTCGGGAAAGAAGCCGGGCCGGAGGCAGGGAGGGCCGGTGGGGATGGCTGTCCAGCCCCCGGAGTCGGAGCGGCCTCTGGATTGGCTCTGGGCTCTTTCCAAGCACAGTCTTGGTTGGAATTGGGCCAGAATCCTGAGAAATCTACATAGGGTCAAGAGGAAGGGCCCTTGTCCTTTGGGGGCAGGAAACGGCTTTTCCCACCTTGTTCTCCCAAACCCTGTCTTAAGAACTGTTTTCAATCAGTAATTTTTAAAAAGCAGGAGACATCAACTTGACCGCCACCCTGAGGCTGGCTCAGCGCCAGCTTCCAGCCTGCCCTCGCCTGCCCAGGACCCTCTGTGGTCAGGCCCTGGAGTCCTTCAAGGGATGCTGCCCTGTGTGGTGGCCATGCCTGGCCAGGGACTTCAATGGTGAGTTCAAGGCCCTGCCTGACTCTCTCAAGGCTCCAGGAGAAGAGCTGGCCTCCCCACCCCTCCTGAGACCCCCTAAGGAGGAAGTAACCCCCCCATTTCCCAGTGGCCCTGCCCGATCTTCTTGGGCAGGACTCCTGGTCTCCCCAGGAGGAAGGGTTCAAGTTGGTGGCCTAGCTTGCGCTCCTTTTCTCTAAGGGCCTCGAAGGCCAAGG
Organism: Cebus imitator; assembly: GCF_001604975.1. Classification (NCBI taxonomy): domain Eukaryota; kingdom Metazoa; phylum Chordata; class Mammalia; order Primates; family Cebidae; genus Cebus; species Cebus imitator. Next base: position 1,921,506 of record NW_016107330.1, read on the forward strand.
TGAGGTGTGGTTCTGGCCAAGGAGTCAGCCAGATATTCCCAGGTGCTGGGAGGGTGCTCAGCAGTGCCCACTCCAGGCTCTGCCAGCGCAGGGCTCAGCGTTGGTAGGCGGTGCCCCTTCTCAACAGACAGGCACGTTGCCCACAGATGCACAGAAATGCAACACCTGCTCCTGGCCTTCCCCAGCCCCTGTGCCAGGTCAAGTGACCTCGATCTCTCTTGTCCCTGCTCCACAGCAAGATCGTCAGGTACTCACTGAGCACATACTGTGTGCATGATGCTGTGCCAGGCACGAGGAAGAGAAGACAAGACAGTTTACAAAAGGAGGCCAGGCGCGGTGGCTCACCCTGTAATCCCAGCACTTTGGGAGGCCAAGGAGGGCAGATCACCTGAGGTCAGGAGTTTGAAACCAGCCTGGCCAACATGGTGAAACCCTGTCTCTACCAAAAATATAAAAATTAGCCGGGCTTGCTGGCGCGTGCCTGTAATCCCAGCTACTCGGGAGGAGGAGACATGAGAGTCGCTTGAACCTGGGAGGCAGAGGTTTCAGTGAGCCGAGATTGTGCAACTGCACTCCAGCCTGGGCAATAGAGTGAGACTCCATCTTGGGGGAAAAAAAAAAAGACACATGCAAAAGCTGAGTTGGCGAGAGTCGGGTTTGAATCCTGTCTCTGCTGCCTCCTGCCATGCAATTGGGTATGCAGGCTGCTTAACCTCTCCATGCCCCAGCTTCTTCAACTGAAAAGTGGGGGTACATGAGTACCTATCTCGAAGGAAGTTTATTTTGTATTTCTTGAGCACCTACTATATGCTATTAGATACTTGTTCTAGACCTAGAGAACATTGGCAAACCAAAGACTCAACCCTCATGAGCTTCCATTCCTGTGCTGTTGAGGACTCACTGAAATAATGGTTAGCACAGTGGCTGGCACATAGTAAGTGCTCAGTAAATGTGACCTCTTATTAGTTTCCAGGGTCCCTGCCTTTAAGAAGTTGGGGAGATGGTGCAATTCTATTCCCAGGCATATGTCAGAAAAAATGGAAAACAGGTACTCAAAAAACACTTGTCCATGAATGTTCATAGCAGCACTATTCGCAGTAGGCAGATGGTAGATACAATTCAAGTGTCCATCAACCAAGGCAATGTGGAGTCTGTTTATACTACAGAAAATTTTTTTTTTTTTTGAGGCAGTTTTGCTCTTGTTACCCAGGCCAGAGTGCTGTGGTGTGATCTTGGCTCACCATAACTTCCGCCTCCTGGGTTCAAGCAATTCTCCTGTCTCAGCCTCCCAAGTAGCTGGGATTACAGGCGTGTACCACCACACCTGGCTAATTTTATATTTTTAGTAGACATGGGATTTCTCCATGTGGGTCAGGCTGGTCTTGAACTCCCGATCTCAGGTGATCTGCCCACCTCGGCCTCCCAAAGTGCTGGGATTACAAGCATGAGCCACCGCACCCAGCCCATACTATGGAATAGTATTCAGCTATAAAAAAGAAGTGGAGTTCTGATGTGGGCTACAATATGGATGCACCCGGAAAACACTGTTTTGAGCGAGAAAGGAGCCAGATAGACACAAAATGCCACAGTTGTATGATTCCAACAATGCAGTATCTGGGGCAGGCCAATCCATAGAGACAGAAAGCCGTGGCTGCCGGGGCTGCGGAAGGGGACAGTGGGAGGGACTGCTTGATGGGCTCAGGGTTGCTGTCTGGAGCCATGAAAAAGTTCTGGAATTAGCTTAATAGCTGTGCAACTCTGCAAATGTGCTTGATGCCACTGATTTGTACAGTTGAAAATGGTTACAGGCTGGGCGTGGTGGCTCATGCCTGTAATCCCAGCACTTTGGGAGGCTGAGGTGGGTGGATCATGAGGTCAGGAGAGTGAGAGCATCCTGGTCAACATAGTGAAACTCTGTCTCTACTAAAGATACACAAATTAGCTGGGCATGGTGGCACATGCCTGTAATCCCAGCTACTCGGGAGGCTGAGGCAGGAAAATCACTTGAACCAGGGAGTCAGAGGTTGCAGTGAGCCAAGATCGTGCCACTGCACTCCAGCCTGGTGACAGAGCAAGACTCCATCTCAAA
>NW_016107330.1:1923639-1925785 GCF_001604975.1 Cebus imitator
AACACAAATATTAACCGGTCGTGGTGGCAGGTGCTTGTAATCCCAGCTACTCAGGAGGCTGAGGCAAGAGAATCACTTGAACCCGGGAGGTAGAGGTTGCAGTGAGCCACAATTGCGTCATTGCACTCCAGCCTGGGTGACAAGAGCAAGACTCCGTCTCAAAAATAAAACAATAAATAAAAAATAAAAAACTAAAATCACAATGGTAAATTTTGTGGTATGTGCATTTTATCACCATAAAGTAAAATAAAATGATACTGCTTTTTTTTAAAAAAGCAAGTGCTAGGGAGAGAAGGAATTTGTCCCCATGTGGCAGCTCAGAGCAGGTGCTGGGGAAGCCAAGACTGGGTGGGGCTGGGGGGGGTGTTAGTGTGAGACATGGTGACTTCAAATAGGTCCTTTTTCCCTCTATGCCTGATTGAGAAGCCACTGCCCGAGGGGGGCTCCCAGGCCTCCGCAAGATATGCTCTGTGATCACGCAGGGAGAGGATGAGGCGGGAAGCCTAGGACGGCTGCAGTGAAGAGACCTCCCCTTAGGAGCCCTCGCTCAAGTGCTGTGATTCTGCATCCCTGCAGGCTGCCTCTCCCGGCACACACAGAGCATGCCTGTTCTCCTGTGTGGATCCCAACACACTCGGCCCAGCCAATCTACCTCCCCGCCGGGCTCCCCAGACCATTTCTGCTGCCATTTCAGCATCTCAGTGCAACCAGCACCTCTCTGGAGGGCTCCAGGGCTTCCCAAGGTCGAGGAGTCCCACCTCGAAGGGAAAGCCTGCAATACCAGGGGGGACAGGCTCACGGGGCAGCCCCCCAAGCTCCCCCCCCACCCTCCTGCCTGTTCCAGAATGCATGTGCGCACAGAAACCCCTGCCTTGGCCCAGGAACTGTCAGGAGATCAACAAACAAAAGCTGCTTCTTGACAGGGAGTCATTTATATTTTAGCTTCGTTCCATTATCCTAACGAATCCTTCATCAGCAGATGCAATATTAACAGCAGAAAATCAGCTCATTACATCCAGGGGGATTTCATCAAGACGGCAATCATGTGCAGCTCCCAAGCCTTCAAGAGGCCAGTGGGGCTGTTATTTATTTATTTTGTTACTTATTTATTTAATTTTTTGGGTTCTTTCCACATAATTGCACCGCATCTCAAACCTTTAATAAATAATTTGTAGGTCCTGAACTGCAGACAGCTTTGCTCTCTGCCACGAGAGCCTGCATTAGCCAAAATATTTACCACTATTTAAGAGTCATTAGAGTCGGGAGGGATGTGGGGAGGGGTACTCTGTTCTTCCGGAAACAGCCTGGTTTGGGGCTGTGGCGCTTGGTGCTCACTGTGGTCCTCTAACTCCATCTCTGAGTCTAAGGCTGGCCATCATGGACTGGAAGCTCCCGGAAGGCAGGCTTCTGTCTATTTCCCTCGGCTCTCTTCATTTGGGTGGGGGTTTCCTGGGAGCTCTTACAGAGGGCCAAACCCGTCTCCAAGTCCCCTGCTGGGCTTCTCCAGGCTTGACAAGGACGGGTAGCTGATGGGCAGGACCACATGGTGTGGGGACAGCCACTTCCCACATGCTTAAGCCAGAAGGCCCTTCCGGGTCGGCAGTGCTGGCCTGCCCTACGCCAGGGAACTCCGCAAGGGGAACCTTCTCTGTCTTCTGGCAGGCCCTGGCCCTGGAGCTGCACTGCTGTCTGACCCATCTCTCTTTGCTTCCCAGGGTTACGCCTTCAACTTCAAAGGAAAGGAAAATTCAGTAGGTCCAGAGGCAGACTGTCCCATTTTACACATGAGAAAATGAAGGTTAAGAAACTCAAGCACTTGCTGGGCACAGTGGCTCACACCTGTAATCCCAGCACTTTGGGAGGCTGAGGCGGGAGGATCACCTCAGGTCAGGAGTTCAAGACCAGCCTGGCCAACATGGTGAACCTCTACTAAAAAATACAAAAACTGTCTGGGCGTGGTGGCGTGTGCCTGTAATCCCAATACTTCGGGAGGCTGCGTCAGGTGGATCATCTGAGATCATGAGTTCGAGGCCAGCCTGACCAACATGGTGAAACCCGTCTCTACTAAAAATACAAAAATTGGTTGGGCACAGTGGTGTGTGCCTGTAATCCCAGCTACTCGGGAGGCTGAGGCAGGGGAATTGCT
>NW_016107330.1:1925980-1942101 GCF_001604975.1 Cebus imitator
AAAAAAAAGAAATAAACTGACAGAGCAAGACTCCATCTCAAAAAAGAAAGACAGAATTGTAAGCTCTTTGCCCAAGGCAGCACAGCCAGGACGAGGCACGGAACTGGAACTCAGACTCAGCGGTGGCTCTGCAGAGCCCCCACGCCTTCCACAGGCCAGAGCCTTCCAACGACCTGCCCTCCCTGCGCTCCTGGCTCTGGCCCATGAGGCTGGAGTGGCCACTGGTGCTGACGGGCACCCCCTGCCGCCACCACTGGGCTGGCCATGCTTTCACAGGTTTTTCCCAGCGGGGGCTGGATTTCTGCCCAGCCAGGAATGTGCTCCCAGGATGTCAATTCTAATCTCCCCAGCGCTCTGACAGAATTAAGCTCCAGTTTGTCCGACAACGTCCCAAAGTTTCAGAAATCCAGGGCAGACTCTCTAATCAGGCTGCAGGACAAAGGTCTGGCCTGACCCTGTCACTTCCATTTATTCCCCCTGTCTGTCTCCTGGCCTCGGACTTTCTGCAGTTTCCCCCACCCTCTGCCCCTTCCCTGGCCGGCCCAGCCCCCATCCTCTCCTCGGAGCTGCCTTGTGTCCGTCCAGCCCAGTGCTGGCCCTCCCCAAGCAGCCGGGCTAGTCCCGTTAAAGCCGAGGAGTTCCTAGGAGGCCCACCTGCCGCAGGCACTTGGTTGGCTGGGCCTAACCTTGGTCCAGCTTCTGTGAGCCAACTTCAGGGAGCACTCTGGCTCCATCCCTCCTTGGCTCCAGGGACTGGGTGCCCGGTCCGGAGTTACTCTCTGAGTCAGCCCACCCTGGCTTCCACTTGGTCCAACTCTGGGCCCCCCATAACTGCCCCGAAGCATCCTCTGGTCTCACCCGATTCCATCCTGCTTAAGGGCTCAGCTCGTGGGCCCTGGGAAGCTTTGGCCCCTCGGCCGTGTTTGGGGACAACTATGTGGGCAGAAACCTCTCTTCCTCAACCAACTCTGTGAGTCACCAAGAGGTAGAAGCAGCCCTGTCCCTGGGCTACGTGGGCCTGTGGTGAGGACCCCAAGCCCTTGGCTCTGCTGCGCTGTGGGGCCATTAAGAAGGGGTGAGGAGCCTGAGAGCAGCCAGAGAGAGGGAAGCAGCAGAGACGACTGCCCCACTCCCCACAGCGCCCAGCCCACTCCCCATGGCACCCAGCCCACTCCCCACGGCACCCAGCCCACTCCTCATCCACATGGCTCTTGGCTGGGCCTGGAGCACTGATACCTGCCTCTGTTTCCAGAGAAGTCACATACACAAACCGGCTAGCAGAGGCACACGCGTAGAGACATGGGTGGGGATCCTGGCTTAAATCTGGCTTGCTCACATCAAAAGATTCATGGGGAGCAGTGGGCAGAGGGAGCTGTATGGACCGTCTAGGGGGAGACCGAGGGCAGCTGCACTCAAGCCTGTGAGCTGAGCATAAAGCCAGACCCAAGGGAAGGGGCTCCCCCGCGGGGGCAGGAAAACAAGCACCTGGGTGCAGAGGGAGGGTAAGAGGAGGAAGAGCACACGGAAGGGGTGGTCTGCTGATCTGCGGATCCTCTAGACAGCACAAAAAAATCTAGACTGGCTAGGTTGGAGGGGCGCCCCAAGAGCTGCCCAGTGACAGGAAGCACAGAAAGTCCTGGAATGCCACAGGTGGGCAGAGCCAGGCCACCACCCTGGGCTGATACCCGGCCCCAAACATGGAGTCAGTCCTGTCCTCCAAAGGCTTTCCCAAGCCTTCCCTTCTCCAGCTTCCTTAGCCACATTGTACGGAGTGGGGGCCCCTTTCTCAGAGTTGCAAAGACGGGCGGCTCTCTCCCTGGCAGTCTCTTCTACGTTCAGCCAAACTTCTCTCCCCATCCCAAGGCTGCCCCTGCCTTCACCAGCACAGCCAGCCAGGGCACCAGGGCACACACCTAGCGGGGGGTTGGGCCTCAGGGCTCCCCTAGAGAGACAGATGCGCTGGGCTGCTGGGGGGGCCAGGAGCCGAAGGGACAGACAGATGACACTGGGGAGGGCGTGTCTCCTTAACAAGCCCTTTCTCTACAAGAATCAAAATCATTACAGTATTTTTACCTAATGACAGAAAAAATCTACAAATGCCTGCCTGTTAGCACTTTCCAGAAAGCCCCTGCGGTTCCTCCTGAACCCACTCACCCCTTCCCCATCCCCGGCAGCTTCCAGCCCCCCCAAACTTCCCACCTGGCTTCCCTGCCTTTCTGTCTGCTGCATCTTTTTCCTGCCTTGCTATGCTGGGGTGTTAGTGAGTTGTTGGAGTTTTTTTTTTTATTTATCAGCAGATTGTGTGGAGCTGAGTGGTGTGAGCCTCACCCTGCTAAATAAAGCTTTGGTATTTCTGATAAAGCCATCAAATTCCTTATCGCACTGACACAAAGTGCATTTAAAGAGACAGACACCCTGTCCCTCTCTCCCCACCAGCCCTGCCCCCTCCCCCCAGTTCAGATTTCCAGCTGCTCAGACACTTTGGGATCAGACACCAAATACGGCTCCTGAGGACGTGGATGGGGGGTGGGGGACAGGGGACGGGGCAGAAAACCTTGCCAATTCCCCCCCCACCCAGGTCCAAGCTGCCAGCACCCTGAGCAGGGAGTCGGTCCCAGGGCGTGGCATGGGGCTTCCTGACCCAACTCTGGAAGCCGAGGGAGCTATCAATAGAAACGTCCTGCAGGGGGTGGGGGGGATGTCCTCATAAACAGGACAATCCTGTGTTAGGACAACACGGGACTGTTGGGAGGAAGAGTCCAGACACGCTGGTGGGCCTGCAAGGCTGCGCAGACGCTGTGAGGACGTCTGGTCGCCCCAGCCACTGCAGCGCCAAAGCGGGTGCAGGGACGGGCCGAGGGGCCATTCAACATGGAGCAGACTCAAACTCAGCAAAGCCCACCTTCACATAGCCCTGGGAGGTGGGCGGAACTGCCTTCCCATTTGACAGATGAGGAAACTGAGGCTGGCCCAAGGCCACAGGGTCAGACGCTGGCCCAGCTGGGGCTCCAGCCAGGTGTGTGGCCAGCAGGGCTTGGCTCTGCTGAGTGAGGGATGCTCCTCCCCCCGCTGGTTTGCAGCCTCCCCTTCCACCCTGCGGCCCTCCACTGTCCACTCTCCACTCCGTGTCCCCGTGCCCGCTCCCACCTCCTCAGCCCTGGCTCGGCAGCCCAGGCCTTGCGCCCACACACAGCCCTGTTGGTTGAGGAATCAAATTTATTATTTTTAATTATTTTGATTTATCAAAGCAGCGGCTACAATCATATTAAACCGACTTGGCTTGGCATTTAACAGATACAGCTGCCGCAGGACTCCCCCAGACTCCATAAAACACCCAGCCTGTCCACCTCCTCCCCAAGGAGGGTGCACCAGCCCCTTCTCCAAGAACCCCAAATTGGAAGGCCACTAGGTCCCCACTTCTGTTCCTGCCCTGTCCTGCCAGAGGTACATGCAGCCAAAGTCACTGAGGGCCAGAGGATGAGAAAGGAACAGGCTGGGCAGAGCTACTGGTGCCTGGGACCCAATCGCCTCCATCCCTCCATCCCTCAGGACCCTGCCAGAGTCCTGACCCACTGGGGAGTGGGCAGCAGACCCAGCCCCACCAACCTTTCTGCTGTCATCCACAGAAGCCTGCTCTCTCCCGCACCTGCGACTAAGCACTTAACCTGGAGGAGCTGAATCATTCTGCAGACTACTGCCCACAAGGGGGAATTCCTGCCCCTGCCCCTTTCTTTTCCTTCCTTTTTTTTCCTTTTTTGAGACAGGGTCTCGCTCTGTTGCCCAGGCTGGAGTGCAGTGGTGCAATCTCGGCTCACTGTAACCTCTGCTTTTCCGGTTCAAGAAATTGTTGTGCCTCAGCCTCCCAAGTAACTGGGATTACAGGTGCTCACCACACCACACCAGGCTAATTTTTGTATTTTTAGTGGAGGTTGGGGTCTCACCATGCTGGTCAGGCTAGAGTCGAACTCCTGACCTCTAGCAATCTACCCGCTTTGGCCTCTCAAAGTGCTGGGATTACAGGCTAGACCCACGGCACCTGGCCCCCTGCCCCCTGCCCCTTTCTTGTAAGGGAAGAGCGTGAGGCTCGGAGAAGGGAGGTCTGCCTCGGGGCACAGCTCCCGAGCCGATTCTCTTCTCTTTGAATCAAAAACCCTAGTTCTTCTGACCACACCTCACTGCCTTCCCTGCAGACCTGGAAGCTGCAACCTGCTTATGCACCATGGAAGACGGTAGCCCAAGACAAGGGACCCTGAAGTTCAAGGTGACAGCCTAAGGCTGCACACGCCACACATTTGGAATCTGAGTGCTTGGGAGAAGGGATCCCTGGGAACCAGTGCTGTGGGGAAGATGGCACCAAACGAGTTTTTGAGGGACACCCAGGTCCACCTGGAGCACGAGGAGAGGCTGGCCACCTGCAGGGCATGGGGGAAGGGGGTGCAGGTGAGCAGACGCATGACTCACTTCAACTAGGGAGTGGGCCATGCCTCAGGTACTGCCCAGTCCTGAAGCCCATGGGTCCCAAAGCCTGGCACAGTGAGAGAAGAGGCAGCAGGGTATGGGAATAGAGGAACTGGGCACTTCAACATTCCAAGCAAAAACTGCGCAGGAAGAGCACGGGGGATCCCCACAGGCCCAAACAGGCACCTCTGGGGTTCAAGAGCCCACAGAAGCCACCGGAGGCAGCTCCCAGCCCGAGAGGAGGCAAAACTTGTCTTCTTGGTGGGGAGAAGAGGCCAGCAGTGCAGAGACGGAGCCTGCACACAGGTCCTCTGACAGCACCAGGGTGCCATGTGTTCACACACAAAAAGAATCGTTAGCTGGGATCAAACCAGGGGCCAGACGGCTGCTGGTCGCCGCTGCTCTGCCCAGAGGCCCTGCGGCCTGGCCACAGAGAGCTGGGATCTGGCCGCAAGTTCTGAAGTGTGGTGGGTACCGATGGGTTGTGATCTGGCCTCTCTGAGGTTCAATTTCCTTACCTATAAAATGCATGCAACGATACTGCCTGACTCAGAGGGCTGTGGTGAGGGTTTGGGGAGGCGATGCGGGCAAAGCTCTTAGCACAATGTCTACACATTTCTGCGTGGAAAATGTAGTGCCAGTCATCACTGTGATGGTCGTCGTCACCCTCACCATCGCTACACACCTTCCTAACCATCGTATGGTACTCAGAATCATGCCTTTGGGGCTAGGGATGGCAGAGAGACTGGGAGCACTGACCAGCTCCCACCGTGCTCCCCAAAGAGCCTGGGGGAGCTCAGAAATGTCCAGAGGAGGCTGCCGCTGCTGCCCACCCAGAAAACTGGCTAAAGCAGCCACCAAGGCCCTGGAGTGGAAGGCTGGACGGAAAGGTGGGAAGACTTGGGCAGTCCCATTTGCCTATCAAAAACTACATTCACTCGGCTTTCCACAGGACACATGCCCTAATATGGACCCAGCAGCTTTCTGGGTTATTTCGAGAACATGTGATAATGACTCCAGGCTTCGCTTCTGCTGCCCCCAGAAAACTTTCCATCTGGGGAGAGGGAGGACGGCTGGCAAAGAATGAGAAGGGCGCAGGGAAGCCCAAGGTCAGAGAGTGGGGAGGAAGTGGACGCTGGTGGGTGAGCCGAGGGAGGGAGAGAGGGGGCTGGAGGGTGAGGGCTGGCCAAAGGACTACGGGAAGAGGCAGGCACAGGAGCCCTGCGGGTCCAGCCAAGGGCTTCAGGACACGAGGTGGACACCTGACCCCACGCCCTGCCTACTGCTCACTGTCCCAGTGAAGTTCGCCCTGCTTGGGACCACAGCCGGCTCTGAAGGGAGGGATTTAAGGGCAAGGCCACAGAGGTCCCACAGCCTGCCTCCTCGCCCGTAACTCTGGTGGGGGTCCCTTTTGCACAGGAGCCAAGCTGGGCTCCTGGGCCTCAGGCAACTGGCTGGTGCCGGGGGGGCCCTTGGCTCCTTGATTTATTTGCGTATTAATTATCTTTCTGGCCAAGCGGGGTCATCAACTCCAGACTGCACAGGGTTAACTGCAGACAGAGGGGCTGGCTGGCTTTCCTTCACTCTACCTCAATTTCTACTGCTTCTATCACCTACCTCCCCCACCCCCTGATCTTAGGGAAAAAAAACCCATCAAAATAACTATTTTATGTCTCCAAATATGCAGATCATTTTCTTTAATGAAAGATGCTTGACGTCTCCGATCCAATTAATATGCAAATGCAGGAGAGGATTTATTTGTGACATTCTGTCTGGGTGAGAGAAAACAAAAAAGGCCTGTTAACCAAAACACTAATTGCTGTGACTGATTGTCACATATCATCATTTTCATAGGATCTCCTCCATTCCCGGCTCGCAGGGAGCTTGAAACCAGTACTGGTTCCATGCAGGCATCAAGGAGAAACAGGGCAACTGGCTACCTGCCCGCGTGACCCCCTTGCCATCAGAGCCCGTGGGGGTGCTGGACGAGGGTGGAGGGTCAGCCAGCGACCTCCCGGCCTAAGCTGTACCTCACCACTTAGGCGCTGACCTGCAAACCAGGAACTGGACGGACCCAGCCTCTATTGGATCTGGCAGGCCTGGGAGGCCTCAGGCAGCCTCAGCCCAGCAAATCTCTGGGTTGTGGCGGAGGCCAACTGCCTTTTTGCTGCCTGACCTGCCTGCTAGGAAGCAGGGGCGGGCCCATGCCGAGGGGAAGAAGAGGGGCCAGGGCAGCCTCTTCAGGTCTGCCCAGCCGCCACTCTGCACGGTCTCTTCCTGTGTTCCCCTGCTTTATCTTTTACCTTGAGCACCTGTTGACAGAGGCCACCTAGGGAAACTGAGGCACGGCACAGCATCTGCTCCTTAAGATGACACAGGTGTCTATGGAAAATTTGGAAGACCACCGCTGTGTCTGGGTGGATACCTGTGTCTTGGACCCGCCCCTTCGTGACCAGCACTGAAGTGGGCCGTCAGCTGTCATAGCCGCCATGAGGATTCCTCAGAAGGACCACGAGACTTCCTTTACCCCAGGGCTTTAGAGAGAGCAGGGGGGGAACACCCCTATTCTCAAAGACCCAGGGAGAACTTGAAAGGACACAACACGTTTTGCTCAAGACACTCAGTAAAGGACGAGAACTATGGTGCCACATAGTTCCAAAATCGAGGCCAAGGGCAGAAAAAGATTCTCGAAAGCAGCCTTCCGTCCCACACAGGGGCCAGCGAACTAGAGGAGCCTACAGGGCAAGGGTTTAGGGCCTGAGTAGCGTAGAGGGCTGATCTCCTTCTATTCCAGCTCAAATATTCTTGGCGCTTGGAGAAGGCTTCCTCTATTTTCCCATGACCTTCCCAGAGCTCCTCCAAGTTTCCAATGACACTGGAACCTGGGGGCTGGGAGCCCAAGTGAGCAAGGCCCACTCACAGCGGGGCAGCTAAGAGGCAGGTATCCAGTGAGCACCAATTCAAACTGGCCTGGGCTCCACATCTGCCCCCAGCAGAACCACGGTGGTAGCTGAAGGAGGCCCCATCCCACTCAACTTCCATTTCAAACAACCCCGTCTCCTGTCCCAGCCCAGCTGCCTCCCTCTGGCATTACTGCCACAGGCCTCCAGGAAGAGCTGGCGCCAGGGCTGGATGGGGCAGACACTCTCCCCACTTAAAGGCCTGCCCCCGCACCCCAGAAACAGGCTCAGCAGGATGCCGTGCGGGGGAGCTTGGAAGCCTTCCGGGAAGAGCGCTGCCTTGGCACCAGTCCTGCGGGAAGGAGGTGAGCTGGGTCTGCCACTGTCTGCGCTCACCTGACGTGCGCCCACGGCAGCTCAGCACCAATGGGGTATGCGTGGGTGCAGACGGGAGGTGCGCATCATGGCGCCAGGAGCCAGAGGAGGAAGGGCAAGTGGCTGGGAGTGGCAGTGGGCTGGCTGGTCACTGAACAGTACCCTGGCTGTAAACCGGACGTGGGAAGGCACCATCTGCCAGCGTGGATGGTGGGTGGGTAGGGGGACAAGAGGAAGGGTCTTATCTGAACACTGATACCCTTCATACCAGCCAGAGGTGCCCACTTCCCCCCGGCCTGTCCATTACCACTCCACAGTGAGAGGGGACGGGCCTCGCTCCTTCCGCACTTGTGCCCATACTGCAGTCACTCCCAGGTACAGCTTCCTGGAGGGCTCTGGGGGGTGGGGGCTCTCACTGTGCTATGATTTAGAGCTCCTTTAAAACCAACCCATCTGTGTAGTAAAACCACCCATAAAACAGAGGAGCCAGTGGCCGTGGCTCTGAGCAGTCTATTCAAGCCAGGCGCTGGCCCCCCACCTGCCGCCTCACCCCAGCCCCAGTGCCCAGCCTGGGGGCAGCACATGCCCCGTCGGACATGGCAAATTTAGGTGGGGCTGGGCCAGCTTCCTGGCACTGGGCAGTGGGCTCCTGCGTGTTGCAGGTGAGTTTCTCATGGCGCAGAGGAAAGGACTCTCCACAGCATCAAACCAGCAGCCCTGGCTGGGAGCTGCCCCCGTCTCTGAATCTTCCTTGCCCTGGCTCCCACTTTCTTCTCCCCATGGCTTGGGTCCTCCAGGACTGGATGCCCAGGAGGCTCATCCCGTGGCTGTGTTTCTCTCCAACTCCCCTTGCAGCCTGGTCTCTCTCACGGTCGGCGTCACTCGGCCTATCCCAGTGGCCTCCCCAGTCCGTCACTGCCTGGACTTCATGGACCCCAGCCCCGGAGCCCACCCTGTTCCTTGGGGGTTCTTCCCAAGTCCAAACCATGCCAGCAGGGGGTCAACCCCAAACTCACACCCAACCACTAGCATCTGCCCCAGCTTCCCAGATCACTCTGGCTTCCTGGTGAGGACAAGTCCTGTTTTCCAAACCGACCTTGGCGCTCTTTGACCACAGCACACTTTGGGCGAAGGTGGAAGAGTCCTCCCCATCTTTGCCAAAAGAGGTGTCAGGCTAAAGTTACACCAGCTTTAAAAATACCCCAGCGCACGATCCACAGGGTAAGAGCAAAGGCCACGTGGTCAGAGCTGGGCTATAAATAGCCAGCAAATCACTTCCCAGCGCCACGGCCCCCTCCCCAGCACCAAGAACCTTTCTGAGGAAATCAAAGTGAATGCAACTGTTACCAAGTCACTACTAAAATATTTACCAGCCTGGCGAAGTGCCGAAGGTGCTTGGCACCGAGTGTTTGCTTATTTACAAGGCTGTTTTAAAGGGTAGAAAGCAAAATAAGGTAACCTGAGCTATTAAACCCAGGGGCCAGGTGGTACCTACCAGCTGTCAGCCGTCCCAGGCATGTCGGGAGCGAGAACCACTATTACTAATGCTGCTGCTACCAGCACCACCATTCATTGGAGATTCCCCTGAAATGGATCAGGAAAGCAGAGAGAGGCTCTGGAGCCCAGGAATCACCCAGACCGCAGGGGTAGAGGCTCAGGGAGTGGGAGCAGAGAGTGTTAGAGGTTAGAGAGGCGCATCTCCCCCAGCCAAACCCACCAGGGCCCAGCACGGGCTCTGAGGCTGCCCTGGTCTTCACTCGGAGGGGCAACCCAGGGGCACTGCCCAGGCAGAGGCAGGGGCCAGGGCCCTGGGAGGGAGAGGCGAGGTGGGGAAGGGGAGGCAGAGGAAGGCAGGCGAGGGGCTGGCTGGGAGTCTCAGAGGATGACATAAGTGGGCCACAGCCGACCTGGGGAAAAGAAGGCACTCAACTTCTCCCTTCCTCCTCTTTCTTTGAAGTTTCCTTGTGGTTTGAATTTAATTTTGATTTTTCTCAACTTCAGCAGATTGGAGTTGAAATAACCTACAAATTACTTAATGTGTTGTAAATCTGGGGGAATTCGGGAGTAATTGGGACCACATGTTGGCCGGGAGGGAGCCCACAGAGGACGGAGGGAAGGCAGCCCTTGCAGATGCGCAGGTGGCTGTCCCTGGGAAGCCGGATGCCTGTTCTCCCTGGAGGGAGGGGGCTTGGGCTCCCCTAGGTGGGGGTAGGATTCCCAAGTTGGCCAGGGAGCCCGGGTGGATACGGCGAGAACGTGTTAAGACCACGGACTGACCAGGTCCCTGCCCAGGGCAGCCCGGTGACCGTGGACATGGGGCGGCCAAGTAGGCCGGGTGCCAGGCGTCTGCCAGGCCCCTCCGCCGCGCCAATGCCAACACCGCGGCCGCCTCCCGCTGCATGCGTGTGGCTGTCAGCTGAGCTCCCCTCCCGCCCTCCCTCTCCAGCAGCCTCCTCTCAAGTACTGAGCCATATGGTTCCAGTTAAGCTCCATATTTTTCCTTGTCGATTGAAGAGACACACTTTCCTCTTTGCCAGACAGTTTGCAGATTGCTCTGTTGGCTCAATTTCTTATTGGATTTCTCAAAAAACCTGACATTTTAAATTAATTTACAGCCACAACAAAAAGAGTTCAGAATTTTAATGGTGTTGTAAGTAATTTTTAGGTAATCCACTCCAGATTTTGATATTAACCTTTGAAACTGGAGTTCATTCAGCTACTGTTACAATCCAGTCAGACTCCAGGCCTAGGGGAGGCGGGCCTGGGGAGGAGGTGGAAGCCAGGTTCTGGGAAGCCCTTTTTTTTTTTTTGCTGGGAGACCCCAGAGAGGAAGGTGCTGGGGAACCCTGGACAGGTGAGTGACAGGGAGTGGCGGTGGGAAGGGGGATGGCAGGGAGGCCTGAAGACAGCAGGGCAGGTGTAAAAGAATCATTGAGGGGGCCTGGTGAATGTTCTAGAAGGACCGGCTGGACTTAGCAGGGGGCAGCATCCTCAGGATCCCTTAGTAGCAAGAGCAGGGAGAGGCTGCACCTCAGTGCACCAGGAAATAATGGCAATAGCGAGAATAATCACGACAGCTGGCATTTGCTGGGCAGTCACTATCTGTCAGGGGCTGTAGTGAGTGCTTTACATACATTTCGCCCTGAGGCCTCGGACCGCCCGTGGGGTAAGGCCTATACTGTCATCACTACTGCTACCATCACTACTGCTACCATCAGCCGCCGCCACTGCCACCAGCACCACCATTCGTGGTTAGTGTTTACGGAGGGCTGACCGCGTCCCAGGCAGAGCGAAGCCAGTTTTATGAACCACCTCATTAAATGGCAACAGAAACCCTGTAGGAGACACACAGTGTTCTGCCCTCATTTACGGAGGAGGAAACGAGGCTTAGGGAGGTGGAACCAGGTCTCCCCAGCTTGGGGCTACTGGCTAACAGCCGGCGCTCTGGGACGCCATCATCCTCAGTCCGCTCCGTGTCTCCTTTCAGAAGATGCTACAAAATAGTCGTGGCCGTCATGTTTCTCCTGGCTGGAGCTGGAGGGAGGAGGAGGAGGAGAGCGCAGTCCTCCAGGATGGCTAGGCTTGGGGCTGGCAGAGGATGCCACCTCTTCCTCGTGCTGCCTCAGGCCAAGCTGAAGGCTGCATGCCAATCCGGCCGGAGGAAACACTGGGCATGGGGAACAGAGCCCTCGCCAGCATCTTTACTAGGCCCTGGCGCTGTGCGGCCCCTGCCTGGGTACGGTGCCAGCTCGCTACACCAGCAGATCGTTAGCATTCCTTTCCTGCAGGAGCTGCCCAGGGTACCCAGGGAAGGAGATGCTGAAGATGAGGCCCAGCCAAGGCCGCTCTGATCCCCGGGGGGTCCTTGTTGCTGCAGTCACCCTGGGCTCTGAAGGGAGTCCAGGGAGAGGTTAGCCCGGGGCTGCTCAGAGGCCCAGGGGGTCTTCCCTGGCATGCCCCTTGTCCTAGGGGAAATGGATCAGGGAATGAATTCGTGCCTGCCAAACCCATGGAGGTGTCAGGTAAATAGCGCCATGTGGGGCTTCCTGGCCAGTTTCTCTCTCACGAAAGCCAGGGCGGAGGGTAGGGGCACGGGGAGAGGTGACTGACTGGCAAGATTTTCACTTTACCCACTCTGGAAGTGAGCACAGCCTGAGAGTGAGGAGGACTGGGGCAAAGGCAGAGGGGGAGCCATGGGCACCAGTGTGAAGCCCAGCCCGCCACGGAGGGTGGCATGGACAGAGCCTCGAGAAGGAAGAGGGAAAGGGAGAGGTGGCCAGGGGTAGGGAGTGCCCCTCGACAGTCCCAGGCCTGTGGGAAGTTGGGCCCCCAGGGCGTCTCACAGGCAGGGCTGCAGAGCCATGGGGCACCTGCTGTTGGAGCCCAGCCCCCAGCCCCCATGCCTGGTCGGCCATCCGGCTATTCATTCACAGCTCTCCATGTGTGCTATTTGGGGTGCCAGGTTTGCCAAAGGCCTTTTAAGTAAAGAAAAATACCCGGCCTCCCAGAAACTCACAAAGACTCCAGCTCCTTGAATCCCTGGGCCCTGGGCACCACCCCACACTGCCCCGTGCCCATCCTTTGAAACTTCGGAAGCTTTTATGGTTCTGTCCTGAAGGACTCTCTTCCTTGCTCCCCAAAGCCCCCATGCTAGGTTCCTAGACTCCAAGATTGAAAAAACACTCCTTACCCAAAGTGCCAGGAGTTGTGATAGGAACTCCTGCCCTCCCACCACGTCCAGGAAGGAAAAGTGTCTGCACCCTAGGGTTCAGGGCACTAGAAAGCAAAAGTGGGGTTGAGAAGCTGGCCTTTGCCTCCTTCCTGATCAGAGGCTCAGGAAGGCCAGGCAGCAGCTGCCAGGGCTGCCCTCAGCCCTTGCCCAGACTGTGGAGACCTGGGAACCTGTGGAGCCCCTGGCCAGCAGCCAGACAGCATGTATGAGTGTCAGGGGGTGAGGTGGAGAGAGAACTCAGGCTTGCCATGCCCCGGCGCCATGCCAACACGTGGAAGGTTGAACTAACCCCGGGCGCGATGCCACGTGCCCAGGAACTGGGCATCTGCTGGCGCAGCAGCATGTGAAGAACGAGGGGTCCTACCACTGCCTCTGCTCCGGGCTTCCCCTCAACACATCGTGGTGGTGGGTCTGCTCTTTCCCCACATGGCACTGGGTATGGGGCCTTCCAGTGTCCCCTTGGCACCATGCCCGCCATATACTGTGGGCTATCCCCATTGGCACCAGGCCGCACATGGCAGGATGCAGACACCCTGCTGGACTCTAGCCAAGCTCTGAATGGCTCTCCCCGCTGGCCTGAGGCCATCAACTGGGCACCTCTGGGTTTGGGCCCGTGGGACCATCCATTTACTATAAGGGCCCATGGGACCCCCCTCCTGCCCACCCTCTGCCCACAGACAACCACGCACCATCATTTCATGGACCCCGGGGAAAGGTTAGATGCCTTTGTAAAATTCGATGCAATATACAAACTATCTGTAAAAATGAAAATGAACATCCTTCCCGCCGGTCACCGGGACCATCCCGTGTCCCTGGTTAAATTTTCATTTGCGTTCCAGCCGAGGCCGCAAACCCCAGAAAGTTTCTGAATTGTTTCTCTGCCCAGCTGTCTACTGGCCTCTCGCTCTCTTTCCAACTCTTTCTTTCTTGGCTTCTTTTTTTAATTATTATTATTTTATTTTTTATTTCCCCCTCTTGGTCAGGTTAAAGCGCTCCTGAGGGGTGATTGACGGGGGTTGCCATGGAGACCCCGGCTTGAAAAAAAGCCTCGTTAGTTGCCAACTCTGTGTGTTGTTGTTTTACAACTGTGACCGACCGTCACATGAGAGGAGGGACAGCTGGGGCCCGGGCCGCACAAAGGGGAATGGCTTTTTAATGGAGTGCCTGGCTGGCGCTTGAAGACTCAATAAAGAGTTGCTGGTGAGTCCCCTCGCTGGGCCGGGCCCGGCACATGGGGGCCGCAGGTCCTTTGTTCCACAGGAGCCGGGATGGGAAAGTTGGGAAAACCAGCCCCCAAGAGGTGAAAACAAGAGGCCTTCCCCCCCACTTTCCGGACAGCTATTTTCTGTTACTCTCACGGTGCCCGGACCGAGGGGACAAAACCTTGTCTTGGACAGGCTGCCATGCTGGGGGAGGCGGGTGGGAGGCAGCTGGGGGAAAGGGAGGAGAGGGAGGCGGCGGGGAGGAGGGGGCGGCCGGCCTGCGGCTCCTGCCCCCCAGGCCCTCGGCGTGAAGGCAGGTGGCGGATGGGAAACTAGGCCAGGCCGGGGCAGGGTGGGAGGCCGGAGGGCCCAAGCCAGGCCTGCGCACGCACGCGGGCGCTAATGGGAAACAAGGTGGCTGCAGGGGGCTTCCTGGGGGAGGAGGACCAGGCTCTTCTCGCTGTGGGCCAGGAGAATGCCCATGTCCACAGACTGGCACTGCGGGGTGGCCGGGCCCTGGCGGCTCCTCTCCCTCTCCCGGGCCGCCTCATGAGAACGCTCCAGCCCCTTAGCTCTTTTTGCCACTGCAGTCCAGGGAGCCAGGAGGAGGTGCCAAGTGGCAGTCCACCCTCAGGCTGAGAGCTCAGCCCCTTCGGATGGCAGAAACCAAGTGCCAGAGCCTTGGGGGCTTAGGGGAGCAGCTCTCAAAGCGTGGTCTGCAGGCTTCTAGGGGTTCCCAAGACCCTCCCAGGAAGCCAGAAAGTCTAAAGTACTTTCATAATCGCACAAAGTTTCAATGTGCCCTTTTCAACGTGGGGACATGACACTGAGGCTTAGGGTGAGCAGAGCTGCCAGGGTCCTGGCACAGACCACAGCAGCATGTGAGAAGGTGTGGTTGCTCAGCACACACCCTTCCAGCTCGAAAAAAGCCATATTCACTTTATTTTTGTGATGGAGTCTCACTCTGTCGCCCAGGCTGGAATGCAGTGACTTGATCTCGGCTCACTGCAACCTCCGCCTCCCAGGTTCAAGCAATCCTCCTGCCTCAGCCACCTGAGTTGCTGGGACTACAGGCATCTGCCACTGCACTGGCTAATTTTTATATTTTTAGTAGAGACGGTGTTTCACCATGTTGGCCAGGCTGGTCCTGAACTCCTGACCTCAAGTGATCCACCCACCTCAGCCTCCCAAAGTGCTGGGATTACAGGTGTGAGCCACCATGCCCGGCCCCATATTCACTTTAAAATGTCCTTGATGAGGCTGCAAATCTTACTAACTTTTAAGAAGTCTTTTTTTTTTTGAGGTGGTCTTGCTCTGTTGCCCAGGCTGGAGTCCGTGGCGCAGTCTTGGCTCACTGTAACCTCTGCCTCCTGGATTCAAGCAATTCTCCTGCCTCAGCCCCCCAAGTAGCTAGGACTACAGGGGCGTGCGAACACGCCTGGCCAATTTTTGTATTTTTAGTAGAGGGGGGTTTCACCATATTGGCCAGGCTGGTCTCGAACTCCTGACCTCATGATCCACCCACCACATCCTCCCAAAGTGCTGGGATTACAGGCAGCAGCCACCGCGCCCGGCCCTATTAGGAATTCTTGCCCCTCGAGTCTGGATCCTTTGACTATTCAGAGGGATGACAGGAAATCACACCTAGGGCCTTCAAGTCCAATGCCTGCCTGGAGGACATGGGCCCGAGGACATGGGCCCGTGTGACCAAGCTGAAAGTGGAACCAGCTGCCTGCTTCGGGAAACGCCATCTTTACCTGAAAGAATGACTGACAGACAAACTGTGATTTTTCAGATTTGAGCGCTTGGCAGCTATTTATTTTCTCAAAAGTGGACAAAGTGGGCCTGTCACTTCAAGGGGAAAAAACCTGACAATATCTATGGCCAATGATAAAATCTGAGCTTTCCAGTGAAAATTAGACTTTTGGAAAACTGTCTGCCACTGCCACCTTGACGGCATCCTGATACTTAATAGCTTTTCTGATGAGACCAGTAATGATACTAAGGAGTGTGATTTAAAAATATATGTATATCATATAAGCCGGGCGCAGTGGCTCATGCCTGTAATCCCAGCACTTTGGAAGGCTGAAGCAAGAGGATTGCTTGAATTCAGAAGTTTGTGACCAGCCTGGGAAACACAGTGAGACCTTATCTCTACTAAAAATCAAAAAAAGTAGCCAGGTATTGTAACATACGCCTGGGTGGTCCCAGCTACTGGGGAGGCTGAGGTGGGAGAATCATTTGAGCCTGGGAGGTTGAGGCTGCGGTGAGCTGTGACTGCGCCGCTGAACTACAGCCTGGGTGACAGAAAGAGACCCTGCCTTAAAAAAAAGAAAAAGCGCCGGGCGCGGTGGCTCAAGCCTGTAATCCCAGCACTTTGGGAGGCCGAGGCGGGTGGATCACGAGGTCAAGAGATCGAGACCATCCTGGTCAACATGGTGAAACCCCGTCTCT
>NW_016107330.1:1942251-1951918 GCF_001604975.1 Cebus imitator
AAAAAAAAAAAAAAAAAGAAAAAGCAAAGGGCTCATAGACCAATGGGCTTTACTGAAACAGTACACAGAGTTCATTAAGGTGGTTTCAGATTCCACCTTGCAATTAACCTGTGTGGTGTCAAAGAACGTGTACGATTATCTACAAAGGCCCTTGAGATACTCCTCCCTTCTCCAACTACACATCTGTGTCGAGCTGGATTTTCTTCATAGATTTCAACCAAAACAACCTATCAGAAAGGTTATGAGCCGATATGAAAATACAGTTGTCCTCTATAAAGTCAGACATGAAAGAAACTTGCAAAAAGCTGTACAGCAATTCCACTCTTCTCACTAAAATTTTGTTTTGGAAAACACAGTTATTCTCAAAAATGTGTTCTTTATGTTAACACATAATGGATTTATTACTGTTATTTTTTAAATGAATTAATAATGGTTTTCAAAATGTCTCAGTTTTCATCTCTAATATGCTAGGTACCCATAATATATATAATCCATGCGGGCCAGGAATGATAGTTTACGCCTGTAATCCCAGCACTTTGGGAGGCTGAGGCAGGTAGATCATCTGAGATCAGGAGTTCGAGACCAGCCTGGCCAACATGGTAGAACCCTGTCTTTACTAAAAATATAAAAATTAGCTAGGCGTGGTGGCACATTCCTGTAGTCCCAGCTACTTGGGAGGCTGAGGCAGGAGAATCACTTGAACCTGGCAGGTAGAGGTTGCAGTGGGCTGAGATTGCACAACTGCTCTCCAGCCTGGGTGACAGAGCAAGACTCTGTGTCAAAAAACTTTTAAAAAAAGGCCAGGCGTGGTAGCTCATGCCTGTAATCCTAGCACTTTGGGAGGCCAAGGCGGGATCACTTGAGGTCAGGAGTTCGAAATCAGTTTGGCCATAATGGTGAAAACCTACCTCTACTAAAAATACAAAAAATTAGCTGGGCATGATGGTGCGCTCCTGTAGTCCCAGCTACTCGGGAGGTTGAGGCTGGAGAATCGCTTGAACCTGGGAGGCAGAGGTTGCAGTGAGCTGAGATCGTGCCACTGCACTCCAGCCTGGGCGACAGAGTGAGACACCACCTAAAAAAAAAAAACAAAAAACAAAAAAAAACCATTCCCCGAATTCCAAAACTTTCCGGGCTCCAATACTTTTAAGAGCATAAAGGGTCACTGAGAGCCACAAGTGTGAGAACCACTGTCTTGGGGAACTAGGATCAGAAAATCCATGTGGCGGAGTGTCGTGGAGTGGGGCTTAAGCAGCAGTGATTCTCTGGCCCACAGTTGGCCTTGGAGGTGGTGAGGGCCTGCCTCACTGATGCCACCAGGACATCCGAGGGGAATTACACCTCACAACCTAGGTGAGAGATTCAACCTCGGGCAGGATGGTGACCCTGGGATGCAGAGGCAGAGGAGGGGAGACGGTACTACAAGTAGTAACAGAATCCTCCGGGGAGGTGGCCCCTTCTGCCCTGGGCTTGAGCAGGGTCTGGCTCCCATGGTGGCAGCAGCAGTGCAGGGGGTTTGGGGTGCAGGTGAGGTAAGACCGCCCTGGGCCACCCTTGCCCCATCAGGGCGTAAGAGGAGCTGGTGGAGAGGGTGCCTAAGAATTTAGAGCCGAACGGGAGTCTTGCCACCAGTGTGCAATTCACAGGATGCCCTGGGCCCCTTCCCAGGGACGTGTTAATTACCTTCCCCCACTGGTCCCTGGGGGTAACCAGGCTGGAAATGAGCAAAGGCGGGCTCTGGCTCACCTTGCTCTGTGGCGCCTGGGAGAGCCCACGGTCCTCGGCCCCAGGCTTGGCTCTAGAGCAGAGATGTGGAATTTTCCAGGGAAACTTCAAAATCATCACTGAGAGGGGAAGACAGTTGAAAACTGATCTTGAAGAGGGGAAAGGAAAGAAAGCGGACAGGCCAGGCTTCCCAGGGGTGTCCCCAGCATGGGGGACTAGATGTGAAAGTCAAGGCTATGTGTTTTCATTTTACACCCAGAGTCCCCAGGACAGGACAAAAACTTGACCTGGGGCCCCAGGTCATCCTCCATCCAAGAATGTGCAGCTCTGGAACACACAGGCTCTGGGGCTTCTGCTGAGAGTGCCATGGCTGGCCAGCTAAACATCTATGTCCAGAGACCCTGACACCCGCCACTGCCAACAGAAGGGCAGGGCGCAGCACCCTACCAGGCCCACCTGCACACCTGCCTATCCCACACACTTCCCGAGAGCTGGCTTTGTGCCAGCAACCACATTAAATGCTAGAGGTTCATCAGGGACAATGGCAAAAAAGCCTCCACCTTCCCTGGTCCCTGCCTGTAGAGGCCAGCAGAGAAGTCACCAGGCAACTATAACTCAGAGGGACGGGCACCAAGACTGTAAATCAAGCTGTATGAATATAGGAAGACAGCCCCAACTCAGTCTTCGATAATCCTGGAAGGCTTTTGGGAGGAGGTGGCATCTATGATGAGACGTGGAAGACCAGTCAGAGGAGCCAGTACAGTATAGTCAGTACTGGGCAGCATGGACTCTGGGGACAGAACTGATTGGGAATCCTTCCCTGCTACTTCTTAGCTCTGGGACCCCCCAGCCTTGGCCCCCTCTTCTATAAAATCAGAGATGATATTGGCACCTGCCTCACAGGGCTGCTGAGGGAGACTCACGAAATGATGCAGTTACAGGGCATGACACAGCACTTGGCACATACTAAGCACTGAATGAATGCTAACGGTTTCATTAATAACTAGCAAAAGTGCTGGTCTCACCCCAACAGGCCCACCTGGCCAGGCCTCCAGGCTGACCCAATCAGGTAGAGCTGCCAGCCCAGGGGGAGCACTGGTACATCCCGGCCCTGCTCTCTCTCTGTACAACACACACGCGGGCGGCAGGGGACAACCCCAGGGCCCGACCGAGCAGATGACAGGCAGAGGTGGCAGCCGCCCCCCTTTCTGAGCCTGTGGCGTACCGAACACGACTCTGCGCTGATCTCAAGGAGTGTGTCTTCTTCCAGCACCGAAACTCCAACTCACCTGCCTGGGAAGAAGCAGGGAAAAAAAAAAAAAATCCCATGGCCATGCCCTCCCTTGGAAAAAAAAATTCTAGGAAACAAAATACAACGACATCTTTTTATTTTGTTTTTTTCGGTAATTATACTAAAGATGAAAAACTCATAATAAACATCTCCCAGTCCCCACCTGCTAACAGTAATTATAATAGACTCAACAATAAATGGTAAAGCAGGGCAGAGCTGCATCTCGGGAATTCTCCAGGGCATGTGGATTAGCTCGGAAAGCCTGAATGATTAAAATACACTAATTAAAATTTTGTGTTCCTTGGTAACTCGTCTGCCTGGGCCCCTGGTGTTGGCAAAATGGGAATTAACGTGACAAAAGCAACACAGAGGGTTTTTGTTTTAAATAAAGAAAAAAGAGAGAGAGAAAGAGAGAGAGGGAGAAGGGAAGATCTATATAAACAAGTTAGACACCAGGAGAGAAGAAAGGCAGGGTTCTCTCTTTCTCTAACCGGGCCACTGCGATGTTTGGGGGAGGAAGGTGTATGCCACAGTACATGCCATTAAGCGGAGGGCCCTTTACACCTGCCCTGGGGTGCTGCGGAGGGTCTGGGGAGCGTACATCTAGGGGTCACTGTTTGTTTACAATTACTGGAGAGAAGAGGGTGGGAGGGAGAGAAGTGGGGGGTCGCAGGCGCCCACATAGTCTGGCTTTCCAGAGGCTTCCCTCGAGGGCGGCCACAGACCCTCAACTCCCCGCCCCGTGGCCAAGGGACCCTGGGAGGACGCAAGGGAGCTTCTACCCCATTGCAGTTGCACAAAAGAAATTGAACACTTTTGAGTTGCCCTTAGCAACCTAATTGCATCAGTACATTGCACACAGGAGCCAAAGTAACTGAATTTTGATGAAAAGACGGCGGTAATTTACGGCATCACAAAATTAGTTGTCATGGCGACGGGTTAATTACATCTCAAATTAACAATGCAAGTGTGGTGAAATTAAATATAAATCATATTTTCTGCATAAATTATAGGGGTTGATTAGACCGGGGCTCTGGGAGAGGGAAAGGTTGAGCCGCCACGGGCCCCAAGCTGCATTCTGAGCTGACGAGAGAGGCGCCTGCAAACGCGGGCGAGGCCTGGGAGCTCTGGGAGGGGACGGGGGACCGGCAGAGTCAGGCGCCAGGGCTGCTGGGGCTCACTCCCTCTGCTCCCGCTGCCACTCGCAGGCTCAGTCAGCTCCACGCAGTGCCAGGGCTGTCCCCAAAGTTTGCTTCTGTTTGGATCAAACTTTGTCTGGAGGAGGGGGTGGGCTGCAGGAAGGAGGAATGGCTAGTGCTTCTTAGCCAAGTGCCAGGGACAGAAGTTTTGCCTTTACCTATCCCAAATGACTCTCCGGTTTCTGTGCCCTGAGTCCTTGGAGAACCCACCACAGATGGCCAGCTGAACCCTCAGTCCCTTCCGTTAAATGGGGTCAAACGGTTTCTAAGTTGTGGGCATCTGCCTACCAAGAGACAGGCCCGGTGTCACCTGACAGGCCATCAGTGCCCAGCTCTGGGCTGCACCAAGGGGACACGGTGAGTTGTCCAAAGGCAGTGGCTTAGGATCGGGGCAGCCCCAGGCACAGCTGGTTGAAAAATGTGCTTTTCCAGCTGGCTCTGGTCAAGCGGCTGCTCTGCCGACACCACTCCCTCCTACCCAGGGCAGGGCAGCTTGACCTCCTTAAAACCGGGGAAGAATGCAGAGAGTTTAAGGCAGAGGAAACTGCAAAGATCACTCTGTCTTGCAGCAGACCCCCCAAGTCATGGATGTTGCCTCAGTGGCCTCGCCTGACCCCGCCCACCTGTTGCTGATGGGCGGTACTGGCAGCATTTCTAGGCCCTGCCACCCAGCACCACGGTGCCAAGTTCAGCTCAGTCTCTGGGAACCCCCAAGCCAGGCAGCGTCATCAGAATGCCCAACTGATGGATGCGTCAGAATCACATCTGCCTCCCTCACACTCCTGGTCCCCGTTGCTCAGGTCCTAGGGGACACATGCAGAACTCTGGGCTCACAGTGAACATCTGCCACCTGGACAGAAGGATCAGCAGGCAGCGAGACAGGAGCTCCCCACCTTAGTGAGCAGTACAGCACTGAGAAGACCGATTCCAGGGAGTCCTCAGGCCCCTTCCTTGGACGTTCGGATCTCGTGAGTCTGGATGGGGCCAAGCTTGCTGTTTTTAACCTGCTCCGCTGGGGATTCTGATCTGGGCAGTCCCAGACCCACACTTTAGAAACCCTGGCAACACTGCTACTAATCCCATTTTGCACATGAGTACATTAAGTCCAGCAAAGCGTGGTCACTCTCCAAAACAAACAGGGCAGAGCAGAGATTCAAACACAACTCTGAGTTCTCATTCATCACCTACGAGGCCCCTCTCTCAAGGACGTATCAGGCACCATGCCAGGCCATGTGCGGAATCAGGGATGAGTGAACCACCAGCTTGTCCTTGAGGAGTACTCAGTCTGGTCGTGGACACAGGGCCAGGCAGACAGCCACGGCCCCACGTGTCCAATCCATCACTGAGGGACAGGGACGTGGGAGCAATGAAGGGACAAGGGGAAGGCAGGGACTGGCACGCCTGGCCGGGAGGCGCCTGGGCCTGCAGGTGCTCCTGGGGCTGTGGGCTGGGCCGAGTGCCCATTGGGGCTGTGCCACACTTCACCTGGCCCAGGTGGGAGGAATTTCCTGAAAGGCTTCTGCAGAGAGGGGGAGAAGGAAGGAAGAGAAGGCCTTGGCAGTCCCCTGACCACGGATGTGCATGTGCAGCTCATGAATATTTCAGTGGCCATTTATTTATCCCTGCTCCATCCAGCTGCTGGGGCCACAGACCAAGGTGGATAAATATAGCCACTGGACGATCAATGAGGCATCCGCTCCCCGCCCAGCCACATCCATTAGGGTGCTCGTTCCCACAACCTGCTGGCTGGGCACCTTGTCCTGCTCAATTGGTTTCCGATTTTCATTAGCGGTGGAGGCACAGCCCCGCTCCAACCCTGGGCGTCCCCCTCATCCTCGTGGGCCCTCCCCCCTCAGGCTGGGCATGGAGCCCAAGGCTGCTGTCAGCCTGGAGGGGCCCTTCAGAAGGCCCAGCCCACCAAGGCGGTGAAGTGAGAGAGGGCACAGAACTCAAGGGCCAGACCTGACGTCCTGGGTGTCCTGCTGGAGCGCAGAGAAGCAGGTGGGGCTTCCCCAGGACTCTAACCACCCACACAGGGCCCGCCTCCAGCATGCAACCTAGACACAGAAAGCTGGGTTCTTGTTTGTGTACCCTGATATGTATGGGGGACCTCCCAGACCTGGAAGAAGGCTCCCCAGGGGGTGAGGTGACTGTAAGGATTGGCGTCTGTGAGCTGCCACAGGGACCCTCAGCTGCATCAGCCTCTCCTACTGCCTGCAGCTGCAAGACTGGCACAGACCACCGGGCCTCCCACTCACCAATGCCAGGCCCTGACCACAGCCTGTCCCCTCAAGGAGCGACAGTGGGCCGAGGTGCTCGGAGGGCCTCAGATCAGCCCAGTGGCCCCAGCCCACTCCAGGCCTGCTCTTCCCACCAGGCTGAGGACATCTCAGGAAGGCTGGGGCACGGCCCTGTGGGGCACTGTGTGCAGTCAGGCAGTGGCGCTGGGGACACAGGCTCAGCCCTTGCAGGGTCCCAGTCCCCTTGCACTCATTCCACAAACAGTCACTCAGCACCCACAAGGCCTCACGCTGTCCAAGTTCCGGGGGTTCAGCCAGGACGGGGTGGTCGCAAGTCCCTTCTTTGTGGAGTTTACCTTTGGCAAGGGTGGGTGTGGGGACAAATATCCCAGCCACTAATAAATGACAACTAATGAGTTCTATGAAGACAATAAAACAAGGAGAGTGTTTTATTGTCAGCTACTTCCAAGGAGGTGGCCTTTGAACTGGAGACCCAAGGGAACAGGGCTACCTGGCCCTTCCAGGTGAGGAAGGTGGGAAGTCCTGGGATGCTGAGGCCACAGGGAACGTGAAAGGATGCAGAGCGCCCCACCCACCCCCTCCTCTTGGTGCCAGGTGGCCAAAGGCCCAGGCCAGTGGCTGGCAGGACGGGTGCCCACAGCAGGTTTGAAAGAAGTAACATGGCCAGGGGTGAGTGGGAGGGGAAGGGCCATCGAGGGGGCAGGATAACAGCTGGCAGAGAGGCCACCTGCCTGCCGACTCTGGACACAGTCCCCTACTCCAGAGCCTCCACCGGGGCAGGCCGGCTAGAGTCCTGCCCACACAAGGAGGCTGCAGGGCCAGGAGGCGACCTGGGCCAGGGCTCTCTCCAGCCCCTTGACCCCTTGTCCAAACCAGCTCCAGAGAGGCAGGGCCTTGACCCAGCTGGCCCTTCACGGGAGGACACAAAGGTGGGGCTGGAGGTGAGAGGAAAAGATCAAGCACAAACCCCACAGGGAGAGGGGGAGGAGAGGGAGGCAGGCCTGTGCCTTTAAAAGAATTTTCATTTAAAGGCTCTTCTCTCTTCCACCATTTCAGTGATCTATATGCAAATATGCTAATGCATGCAAATTAAGACACCACTTTTAGTCCCAATTTAATAGAAAGCATTAAAATACCATTTTTTTTTCCAAAAAACTCCATATGCATGAAGGAAGGATTTTTTTCTTTCTTCTTTTTTTTTTTTTTTTTTTTTTCGCTAAAGTCACATTCCGGCAGCAATTTTATGCTGTCAAATGTTCTCAGCCAGGGGAGATTTGACTGGCTTCTCTGAGAACCAGTCATCGGGAGCTTGGGCTCTGCTTCTTGTTGAGTTCTTTTTTAAAATTTTGCTGGGGGTCCGGGGGAAGAGGGGAAAAAAAACAACAACAGCAATCACAGAAAACAAGTCACCCAGGCGTCTTTTGAGGGTGGTGGTTCTTTTCAGGCCGGTGGCCAGTCCCCGGGCATCCAGCGTGCCATGAAGCCTGCAGCTGTGGGACAGGTGGACGTGTGTGCCTGGGGGTCACCTCTGCTCTCTGTGTAGGGGTGCAGGTAAAGCTCACATGTGCCACTCTGTGTGTGTCACTTTGAGGGAAACCCTCCGAGGGGTCCGAGCCCGAGCGACCCTGGTGATGAGGAGGAGGACCACATGCGCATGGAAGGGCGTAGGGTACCGCATGTGCGTGGCCCACACAGGGACTGTTCTCACACCGCTCAATGCTCTGTAATTAAGCTCGGCTTCTCCCGCTCAGGCTTCCAGATCTTTCTCTGAGCCCTCCGCCCCCTGGGCCCACTCTCCATTCTCCCAGCCCTGCTGGCTACTTCCACTCCCCACAGAGCCTTTAGGGACCTTCTTGTCGTTTATCTAAAAGACTTTTGTCAAAACAATGGGGCCACCAGCCCCTCAAGAGCCCAAGCTATAGTTTGGCCCAAATGTCCCGGCCAGGGTGGCTCTGTGCCAAAGGCCCTGCCTCTCCTCCCTCCTGTCTCTCTGGGCCCTCTCTTAGGGTTCCAGTTCCGGATTGCACCTTGATCCTCCAGCACATCCACTTTGCCGGCTCCCCTACCGTTCCCGGTTTCCTTCCCAGCGAAATGAGTGGAGGCTGAGACTTGGGAAGCCGCAAGGTGCTGGGACCCCCGACGAGCCCCTCCTGAAAGGGCGAAACTCAGCCATGCAGGGAGAAAGGGTCCACAGCAAACCCACCACACAGGTGGAGCCCACGGACAAGGTCTCATTGCAGTGGCCGGGTGTCACAGCGTGTCCTCATTTGCAGCTAGGGTGAATGCCAACTGCCATCATTTTATAGGGAAACTGCCCCCCCACCACCACGGCCAGCACCAGCCTACTCCTCTCTGCAACCCCATAGGATACGAGTTACTGATTCTATGTCACAATCGGAAGAGCGAGGCTCAGAGAGGGGAGGCCGCTTGCCCAATGTCTCACAGTGGCTCAATGTCAAGGCAAGGCCTGTGTATCTTCCCATTCCCAGAACCTGCTGGAAGTCAAGGGCAGCACTTCAGGCCCCAGCTCTGCCCCATTCCAGTGAGGAACCTGAAGCCAGCGCAGCCCCTCCCACTAATCCATGCGCCCCAGTCAGGGCTTCAGCTCCACATCTGTATAATGGGAGAGTGAGGTCCTGGGTATCTATGGCTCCTTCTGGCTCCATCTGTTTATGGCTGTGTAACAGACGGGAGAGAAATGAGGGTGGGACTGAAGGTCTCCCCAAGCCAGGGCTTTGAGGTAGAGTGTCTCCCCAAAATCGCTGGCCCTGAAGGTGACAGGCTGGGAGGCCAAGCAGAGCTCGGGAGAGGTGGGAGAGAAGCATCTAGAAGCAGGAGGTGGAGGAAGAGAAACTGCAAATTGCGGGTAGGAAGTGCTGGGTAAAATCAGAAAAATTTCAGGGCACGATGGCTCATGCCTGTAATCCCAGCACTTTGGGAGGCCAATGTGGGTGGATCACTTGAGGCCAGGAGTTCAAGACCAGCCTGGGCAACATAGTGAGATCCTGTGTCTCTACAAAAAAAAAAATTTTTTTTAATTAGCTGGATGGGGTGGTGCACACCTGTAGTTCTGGCTCCTTCGGAGGCTGAAGGGGGAGGATCACTTGAGCCTGGGAGGTGGAGGCTGCAGTGAGCTATGATGGCTCCACTACACTCCAGCCTGGGCAACAAAGTAAGACCCTATCTGGAAA
>NW_016107330.1:1952012-1970487 GCF_001604975.1 Cebus imitator
TCTGCTCATTGTAACCTCTGCCTCCCAGGTTCTCCTGCCTCAGCCTCTCAAGTAGCTGAGATTACAGGTGTATACCACCATGCCCTGCTAATTTTCATATTTTTAGTAGAGATGAGGTTTCACCATGTTGATCAGGCTGGTCTCAAACTCCTGACCTCATGATCCGCCCGCCTTGGCCTCCCAAAGGGCTGGGGTTACAGGCATGAGCCACCGCTCCTGGCCTTAGATTGGGCTTTAAAGAACATGAGGGCAGAGGCCCCATTCTAGGGACTTGTTCAAAGAAGAAAACAGCAAAGCAAAGGTGGAAAAAGAGCCACCAGCAGTTGTCCTGGGGTGGGGGTGGCAGGGCCCAGGGAGCAGACACAGGCGCACAGGACCTCCAACACTGGCCCAGGCGGAGAGTCTGGGGCGGGTGCTCCACGCACACAGCTCTCCAGTGAAGATCAGCATGAGCTGGGTTGGCGTGACGAGGCCGGTCTAGCAGAGCTCACAGTGGAAAAAAGAGATTTAGATATTTACGGGAAATACATTTGCTAGTGCCAAACCCCTGGTTCTGTTGTCAGGAAAAAAACAAACCCAACCACCGAAACTCGCCCTCAACTGCGAATCCACACAGAGGCAAACGATTTCCCCATCAAACCAGTTTTATTGGATATAAATATCTAATTATTTCTACTAGGCCCTGGAATGCCAGACATTTTGTAGCTTTTATAACATGTGTGGTCTTTACAAACAACTTATATATATACATAAGTCATTTGTATTGTTAATATATAACTATATACATATATATAAATATGTGTATGTATATACATATATATGTATATAGTTATATATTAATACAAATGATTTTTAGATATATAAATATATGCAAAGTCATTAATATATAACTATATACATATATAAATAATATATATACATATGTATTACATATATACGTATTACATATGTATTACATATATACGTATTACATATGTGTTACATATATACATATTACATATGTATTACATATATACACATATATATTACTTATATATGTATATAGTTATATATTAATGACTTCATATATATTTATATATCTAAAAATCGTTTGTATTGTTAATATATAACTATATACATATATAGTTATGTATACATATCAGGTTCGTTAATATATAACTATATACATATATACGTAAATATATATATACGTATGTAATATATACATATATATTGCATACATATATATTACATACATACATATATATACGTATACATATATACGTATACGTATATATGTAATACATATATATTACATACATATGTGTATATATATATGTATATAGTTATATATTAACGAACCTGATTTGAATTTCATCTGAATTATTTTTTACTTACTGGGTAGTTTGTGTGTATGTGTTTTCCCCAAAGCCAGGAAAGATCTAGAACGTTTTGGTGCTATTCTAAGACCTAGAGTGCCTGACGCAGAAAGCGCTGAGACAGGGACCCCTGACTGCTTCTCACGTGCCCCCAGCCACAACCCCAGCAAAGCTGCTCGGTGGTTCTGAGACTCACTGGCTCCCGGCACTTTGCAACCACAGGGCCCTGGGCTGCAAGTCAATACCTCACACATGACACGAACGTGACGTCCCCAACAGACGGAAGTATTGACTTCTCAAACATCAAGCGCATGGTTAGGCTTCACGCCACCCCAGTGTCCGCGTTTCACAAAGCAAGAACCACGGAGGAGGACAAAGAGCCCGGCTGAGGGGCAGGGAGGCGGGAGGGGCGGAGGAGAGGGGAAGTGGTCTTGCAGGGAATAATACAGATCGGGCTGTCATCTGGAGACCCATCTTCATCTAGAATTAATGCACTAAAGTTCTTTTGTTTTTCCTCTAAATGGTTTTAAAGAGACAGTGAATTCTCGGCTCGGACCCAGGGCTTGGTGTGCAGCGGGCCCAGGCTGGGGAAAGTGAACGGGCAGTGATTCCAGCCAGGCCTCAGTCCATTCTCTCCCCGGTCCCCAGCCCAGCCCCACCTCCTGCCCATGTGCTTTCTCCCAACTTGTTGCAGAAAACAAAGTTAAAAATCTCTGTGTTTCATGACTCCCAGTAAAAAAGGCTGATTCTAGAAGTGAAGAACTTGAAATCCTCCAGCCAGGGGCAAGGCCCTGTCTGAGCGCATTGAGAGGAAGGAGACGAAGGGGAACAGGTTGGTGAGGAGTTAGAAGCCTCTGGCCAGTGCAGTGGCTCACGCCTGTAATCCTAGCACTTTGGGAGGTCGAAGCAGGTGGATCACTTGAGGTCAGGAGTTCCAGACCAGCCTGGGCAAGATGGTGAAACCCTATCTTACTAAAATACAAAAATTAGCCTGGCATGGCAGCACATGCCTATAATCCCAGCTACTCAGGAGGCTGGGACAGGAGAATCGCTTGAACCCGGAAGGCGGAGGTTGCAGTGAGCCAAGATCATGCCATTCCACTCCAGCCTGGGCAACAGAGCGGAAACTCCAACTCAGGAAAAAAAAAAAAAAAAAAAAAAAAAAAAGAAAGAAAAAAGAAAAAAGAAGAAGCCTCTGAGCAAGAAGCCTGGGCCAGTTCGTGGGGGTGGAGCAGCCCCCTGGAAGTCATAGTGAAAGAGAGCTCAGGGAGTATTGCCGAAGTCAGTTTTCCCCAAACAGGAGTCCCCATGGTTCCCGAAGCTCAGGCTGGGCACTAGGACCCTCAGGACAGAGAGGTAGAGGCTGGGGGACAGGAGGAGTCTGGGGCATAAACTGGAGAATCCTGGGAGAAATCGGCATCCAGTTAGCTATCCCTTGAGGCCCAAGAGGCCAAGGGAACCATTCAAGGGTGAGTGATGTTTGGGGAGACTGTAGCCCGAGGCTAGCTGTCCCCTAGGGTCAGGGAGAAAGAGACTACATCCCCAGGTGCCCCAATTCGGACCCATCAGTTGGTTCATGCAGAGAAAGGGCTCAGGATGAAGGCGAGCCCTGGAGAGCCCTGGCCTCCACCAAGAACCTTCTGAGTGTGCCCCGCATCCTCCGAGTAGAGACCTGTACTCAGGGGGATGGGCTGGGGGCCGGGGGAGCTGAGAACAAACAGCAGCAACAGGAACAGAGTTGAGCCATTTCAATTATTCATATGCCAGATGGATTCTTTTCCTGCCTTTTTTTTTTTTCTATAAAAATAAGGAGGGAGGGAGTAGGTCTTACGACAGTCTCCAAAATGAGGGGGGGGGCAGGGGGAGGAGAAGCGAAAAGGGGAGAAAAAATAGAAACCAAGCGCCCTGTTTGTGCCCCACTCCAGCCTTGGAGACCCCCGATCCCCTGACAGGAGGGCAGGCGGGATGGGAGATGTCTTTTAGGTACCCAAGGAGCAGAGAGCAAGAAGCAAGGGGAATTGTTGAGGAAAGGGAGGGAGGGGGAGAGACAGAGGAGCGGGGAGCATGGGGCGGGGGGAGGCAGGCAGAAGAGGGTTCTGACCTTCTGTGAAGGATATAAAAAATCCAGCCGCCTCAGGGGACACCCAACTATCTAGCATATTGCTGTTAAAATGTCTGCAAAATTTAATACACTTGGCATACCATCTAATCAGTCCTTGGAAACTCGGGCACTCTCTCCCTCTTAGACTCAAACTGCTCCAGACCTTATGCCTAGGGTCCCCCCTCGCCCCCTCGATTTCAGATAAAGTTGCTCCCCACTCCACCCGTAAAAACAGCTGCTGTGGCTTTTAGGATACCTTTTATCCTGAAGCTTGCCCAAGGACCAGGATTTAGACAGTTTCTAGGAAGCAGGTGGTGTGGTAAAGAGAGCCAAGGGTGAGGTCCATCCTGGGGCTGCAACGTGGGTACCCAGACTTCTTGGGGGCGGGGGGGAGGCATGAGCAGAAGAGAGAAAGGGCGCCACGAGCAGGCGTGTCCTGACAGGGGAACATGGTCCCAGATGGGCAGGCAGGGGCTGTCTGTCTGGGGAGCCAGCAAGAGCCGTTCATCCTCACAGCTCTTATTCAAAGACCTGCCTGGCACGCAGGACAGCTGTGTCCTCACTGGAGTGCACACGCACCCCAGGGCACGGTATAGCACATGCAGTCCCCGGGGGACGGTACAGCCCACATGCACCCTGGTACATGATACAGCACACATGCATCTGGGGACACAGTACAGCACACATACCCCAGGACACAGTACATGTAGAAACGCACCCCAATACATGGTACAGCACACATGCATCTGGGGACACGGTACAGCACACATGCACCTGGGGACATGGCACAGCACAAATGCACTCCAGGACATATGCACCCCAGGACATAGTACAGAGCACACGCACCGGGACACTGTACAGCACACACCCACCCCAGTACACGGTACAGTGCACACGCACCCTGGGACACAGCACAGTGCACACGCACCCCGGTACACGGTACAGCACACACCCACCCCAGTACACGGTACAGCACACACCCACCCCAGTACACGATACAGTGCACACACACCCTGGGACACGATACAGTGCACACACACCCTGGTACACGGTACAGCATACACCCACCCCGGTACACGATACAGAGCACATGCACCTGGGGACACGGTACAGCGCATATGCACCCCGGGACACAGTACAGAGCACAGGCACCAGGACACTGTCCAGCACACACCCACCCCAGTACATGATACAGCGCACACCCACCCCAGTACACGATACAGCACACATGCACCTGGGGACATGGTACAGCACATATGCACCCCGGGACATGGTACAGAGCACACACACTGGGACACTGTACAGCACACACCTACCGGGACACTGTACGGCACACACCCACCCCGGTACATGATACAGCGCACACCCACCCCAGTACACGATATAGCACACATGCACCTGGGGACACGGTACAGCGCATATGCACCCCGGTACATGGTACAGCACACACGCACCCCGGGACATGGTACATGCAGACATGCGCCCCAATACATGGTACAGCACACATGCGCCCCAGTACACGGTACAGCGCACACGCACCCCGGGACAAGGTACATCACACACGCACCCCGGGACATGGTACATGCAGACATGCACCCCAATACACGGTACAGCACCCAAGCACCCAGGGACACGGAACAGCACACACGCACCCCAGGACACGGTACACCACACACGCACCCCGGGACACGGTACACCACACACGCACCCTGGGACACGGTGCAGCACACATGCACCCCAGGACATGCAGACTCATGCCTGGCCATGTGCTCCGTTGATCCACCCATTACCCCCTCAGACTCCACAGCCACTCCAAGTCCCCAACAACTGGTGAGAGAGTTTCCAGATGAGCCTACGGAATAGGCCACCTGACCTTCTAGCCCAAGCAGAGCAATCAAATCCCAGTGTGATCTGGATATTTTTGGCAGGTCACCGTTTGCTTTGCTTGACCACGAGCTCCCACAGGGCTCCTAAATGGGACTGCGAGGACCCGACGGATCCCCAAAAGCTTCACCTTCGGCCCCAAGGAAACAAAGGTCTTACCAAATTTTCTTTGTCTTTTTTTTATTTCCTCACTTCTGACTCACGTGAAGTCTCAGGTGGCCTTAATTAGGTCTGAAGGCCCGTAAGAGACTCAGGGAACCCCAGACAGCCTGCATCGTGCTTATAAGACAGAGGTCAGATGGGACAGGCCAAGAATTGGGAGAATCCAGCATGCTCTCCATCTGCAGGAGTGAGCCATGGTGCCAGGGACACAGAACACAGGCGGCCTTTCACCCTTCGCCACATGGATTGAAACAGAGGCAAACAGGAGACGGGGACTCCAGGGGGTGTAGGCAGGGCCGGATTCCTGGGTGTACAACCCACGCAGCCACACAGGACCTCACGCTCAAAGGGCACCTGCTGGGTTGAACGTCCTGCTGTCACTGTCATGAAATTCTGAGTCGTTTTAGGACAGGAGGCCCCACAAGTGATGTCGCCAATCCTGGGTGTGGATTTTGGAAGATCAGAGGACCTGGGTTTGACTCCCAGTGCTCTGTCCCCTCTAAGCCAGGAGAGATCAGAAAAGCTACTAATGATCTCTGGCCATAGGGGCGAACTTTAGGGCCACAGGGTCTAGAAAATATGGCCTTATGGCCCTAGAAAGCGGGGTGATCACACCTGCTCACACAGAAGCTGGGAGAATCAAGAGACAAAAACGGGAAGAGCCTTGGGCACAGGGTCATGAGCTCCTATTCAAACACAAGGTGTGGATCAAGAGGGGAAGAGGAGGCCTGGTGGCAGTGGTGCTGGCTTCCTTCTGCCCCGGGGATCACCTTGTTCTGCTGGGTGAGAGGTCTGCCATCAAGCAGCGTGGAGGGAAGCCTCTGGCGTGCCCAGCCCACTGGCCCCATTCACAGGTGAAGAAACTGGGACAGAGTCAACAGATGGCCTGCCTGTTGTCATCACAGAGTGGCCTCAAGGCAGGAAGAGGCTGAGGACATACTGTTCCTGCCGTCCAGGTCCCTGCCTTGGCCACAGGACACTCGAGATGGGGAGAGTGACAAGGAGGCAGGATTTGGAAGAGCGGGGAGGGAAGGGCCTCATTACCCTCCATCACTCACACGTGCGCGCACACACACGCATGCACGGCAAAATTAAAGCTGAGAACTTGGCCAAAAAGAAAAATCCTACCCCTGTTCCATCGAAACTTATTTTAGGGCAGGAGGTAATTGCCAAAGATCCAAATAAAAAGCCAACCACAGGCTGTAAACGGCTCCAAGTCTTTAATTAGACCCCAGGAAAAAATAGTGGCGAAAAGAAAATGAAAGTAGGAGAAGCTCCCAGAGGAAGGAGTCTGCGCGGGATCCCTTCTGCCTCCCCAGCCCCGTGGCTTCAGATGAGGGCCCCCTTGCCTGGAGCTGGCATCAGGGGTGTCTGCTAAAAAGGCTGGCAATGCCTATTGCTGGGGGCAGGCGCAGAGCCAAGACAGCACCTGGCACCGCAACCGAGGGCTGGCCTGGGCCTGGGACCTTCTTCTAGAGCTGTCCTAGACCCCAGCTCATGGCAGGCCTCATGTTGGGGCCACCACAGGGCAGAGGGGAGGCTGAGCTCTTTCTACCACCCCTGGAGGTGAGAGCCGGGAAAAGAAAAAGCTCAGATCTGGAGTGGCCTTTGACCCACTGGAAAGTCTGCCCATCAAGCCAAAAGGCCTGGCTCTTGGGCCGTGGGGCAACAGATGCACAGGTCACCTTCTCCCCTCCCAGGAGCTGTTTTCCTGGCTCTCGCCCCCTGCCCCTTCTCTAGGGCCCACGTGGGGCTGGGTAGCTCTGAGATCACGTGGGCAAGACAGATGACCCCAAGGCTTCTCCCCTCATAGTCTCTGCTAACCAGGAGTGGACGCCCAGAAGGTCACAGAGTGACAAATGGCACACGATGGCAGTGCCATTCCCCTAAAGCAAGGTAAGCTCTGGCCACCCCACCACCTGCCCCCATGCCCTCTGAGCCTCTGGCCCTTGGAGCCATAGGAGACCCGAGGCTAAGGGTGAGGCTGGGAGGACAAGGGGAAGCCATCCTCAGGAAGGTGGGGTCTGCAGAGAGAGGCAGGGGTCTGCACACGCTCATCTTTCATAGATACCACCCAGCAGAACCACCAAATCCCATGGGCAGGGGATCTTCCTAAGTGCTAAGCCCAGCACAGCCAAACGGTGGCGGAAGCAATGGCGGCCACCGAAGGTCTAACATGGCCAGGTCCCATCAGCAGATGAAAGGCGTTCCACACAGATATCAGGGAAGAAGCCTGGGGTGGAACGCCTCTCAGCAGGCCTCCAGGGAGTGAACCAGCAGAGCAGAAGCTGCAGGCCCTGTCCTGGGCTTCGAAGAGTGGGAGAAGGTGGGGTGGGCTCAGGGTCCCTCATCAAAGCCCAGCCCATGTGTAAGGGACGGGAGAGAACCCGCCTTGGCACAGGCGGCATCAAAGGTGGCAGGGGCGACCACGCTGAAGACCCCCACCACGCTCTCTTGTGGGTCACTGCAGCTGCCTGGAACCAGGGGAGTCACACCACACCTGCTCCCCCTCAAGAACGAGCGCTCGCCAGGAGAGGGTACACTGTGCTTGCCTTTCCAAGGCTCCCTGCATCCAGCTCCCCTTCTAAGCCCAGCAGAGGAGAAGGTGATTGCAAAGCCCGGCGTGTCCTGACGACTGCAGCAGCTACTCCTGGGCAGGGCCGGCAGCCGAGCCCCGTGTGGATACCGTGCTCTCCACCCATTCCCCTTCCTGTTTCTCAGACAGACGTTAGCAACAACAAATTAGAAGTGGGCCTAACAGTGGTAGAGGCAGCGGTGACCCCTTACTCCGTACCTACCAGGTCCCAGGTCCGGTCACAGTCATTTTAGAGAACGCATCCCTGCAAGGACGGTGCTATTGTGCCCATTCCACAGAAGAGGACAATGAGGCTAAGCTTGTAAGTGACAACCGCATCTATAAAACAGTGGGCCTGGCCAGGCACAATGGTGCATGCCTATAATCCCAGCACTTTGGGAGGCCAGGGCGAGTGGATCACTTGAGGTCGGGAGTTCGAGACCAGCCTGACCAACACGATGAAACCCCATCTCTACTAAAAATATAAAAATTAGCCAGGCGTGGTGGCAGGCGCCTGTAATCCCAGCTACTCGGGAGGCTGAGGCAGGAGAATCGCTTGAACCTGGAAGGCAGCGGTTGCAGTGAGCCAAGATCTAACCACTGCAGTCTAGCCTGGGGGACAAGAGTGAGACTTTGTCCAAAAGGAACCAAAACGGTGGGTCTGAATGGCAACTCAGGTCGGCCTGGTTCCAGAGCCTGTCTCTCCATCTCCCCGTTTTCACTCAATCAGTTTCTCCACCTACCACTAGTTCCAGGCAGGGGCAGGCCTGGCTGGCCTTTCCCCACTACTTGCTCCTGGTCTGGGGTCTCTGACCACTGGTTTTATGCCTGTACAATCACCTAAACTGTAATGTAGGTGACAATCATCAACTCCACAGTGTCTCCAGTTCCCAGCCACCCTCCATACCCTGCCAAGGCCCGCACAACCAGAGCAAGCAGGGAGGTCTTCTAGGAGGAAGTAGCAGGTGCGAATCAGACCTCCTGAGGCAGCCATAACATCGCCGTGTCAGTCCGGTGAGGTCTCCCTGCCAGGTTCCCCTGCTCGCGTCTCCCTTCGGGGAGTGGTTGGTCAGGTTGCAGGTGTTAGGATGAGACTCCTCTTTGATGAGGAGCTCTACGGCTACTGCGTCCCAACTTCCTTCCCAGCTTGGGAATGGGCTGGGAGAAGCAGTCCCCGGCCCTGCGCAGACAGCGGGAGCCCTGCTAATTAATGAGCTCTCCGTCTTCCCTGAGCGCTCACAGACACAGCCAGATGGTCTCCACGACATGCCCTCCACCCTGTCCCCTCCTCGAAACCACGTGGCGGCTTCATTTTCCACTATCCCTCCATCTTTCCCTTTTATGCTGCCAATTCCGAGAGCCCCGATTCCCCTTTCAGCCAGGCGTGGCCCAGACAGCCCTGAACGGACCAGGCGCATGAGGAGGGTCTTATAGCAGGAAGTTCTAAGTGGAGCCTCTCCGTCTAGACAAGGTTCCAGTTTCTTCTCTTACTTTCAGCCAGTTTGGCTGGGGAGCTGGGGTTGGGAGAGGACCCAGGGCTGAGTGTGCCCCTATTTCTTAAAAGTGTTAAAAGATGACCCTACATCTAACACATATTAATACTTTTTTTTTTTTTTTTTGAGACAGAGTTTCATTCTTGTTGCCCAGGCTGGAGTGCAGTGGTGCAATCTTGGCTCACTGCAACCTCTGCCTTCCGGGTTCAAGCAATTCTCTTGCCTCAGCCTCCCAGGTAGCTGGGATTACAGGTGCACACCACCATGCCCAGCTAATTTTTGTATTTTTAGTAGAGGCGGGGTTTCACCGTGTTGGCTGGGATGGTCTC
The DNA here is from genome assembly GCF_001604975.1 of Cebus imitator. Lineage (NCBI taxonomy): Eukaryota > Metazoa > Chordata > Mammalia > Primates > Cebidae > Cebus > Cebus imitator. The sequence goes on from NW_016107330.1 coordinate 1,961,915, forward strand.
CATCTCTTGACCTGGTGATCCACCCGCCTGGGCCTCCCAAAGTGCTGGGATCACAGGTGTGCGCCACCGCGCCCGGCCTATTACTACTAACTTATAACCTCCAACAACCAAGGCCTGGCTGTTCCCCCCTTCCCAGGAGGGCGCCCAGTAGCAGGTGCCCCATCGGAAGCAGAAGGCTCACTTGGGTCTCTTGAGCAGCACAGACACCCCTGCTGGCTCTCCGTTGGCACCTCTGGGTCCTAGGTGGAGTGGTGGCCTGCAAGGCACATAACGGTGCCCTCTGGACAGCCGGCCTGTGTGCGGGCAGCTTGCCTAGGCAGGGGCATTGCATGGCGAAGTGGCAGGGACCTGGGGGCAGAGAGAGCCAGGCTGGAGCCACAGCTCTGAGAAACCCTGGCACACGTGAGGCCCAGGAGTCGGGATGGGCTCTTCTGCAACGGTTCTCTTTAGGGGCCGACTGCACAGGGACAGCGGCCTGGGGGCTGTGTGACATGAGCCCCGGCTACTGACGCTGCTTTGCTTCCATTTTCCTTTTGCTTCTTCTAATTTTTTTTTTCTTTTTTTGAGATGAGTCTTGTTCTGTCACCCAGGCTGGAGTGCAGTGGAGCCATCTTGGCTCACTGCAACCTCCGCCTCCCAAGTTCGAGCAATTCTCTGCTTCCCAAGTAGCTGGGATTACAGGTGGGCACCACCAAGCCTGGTTAATTTTTGTATTTTTAGTAGAGATGGGGTTTCACCATATTGGCCAGGCTGGTCTTGAACTCCTGGCCTCGTGATCCACCCACCTTTGCCTCCCAGAGTGCTGGGATTATAGGCCTGAGCCACCACACCTGGTCTTTTTTTTCTAATTTTTAAGAGGCAGGGTCTAGGTCTGTTGCCGAGGCTGGTGTGCAGTGGTGCGATCACGCCTCACTACAGCCTCGACCTCCTGGGCTCAAGCGATCCTCCACCTCAGCCTCCCCTCCCAAATAGCTAGGACCATAGCTGTGTGCACCACCTCACCTGGCTAATTTTTATTTTTAAAAATTTTTTTGAAGAGATGGGAGTCTCAAACCCCTAGCCTCAAGCAATTCTCGCCTCAGCCTTCCAAAATGCTGGGATTACAGGCGTGAGCCACCCCGCCCGGCCCTGCTTCAATTCTCTGGACATCAGTTTGCCCACTTATAAAAAGAGGCTGAGGCTGGGTGCAGTGGCTCACCCCTGTAAGCCCAACACTTTGGGAGGCCAAGGGTGGCGGATCACAGGAGGTCAGGAGCTCGAGACCAGCCTGGCTAACATGGTGAAACCCCATCTCTACTAAAAATACAAAAATTAGGCAGGTGTGGTGGCACATGCCTGTAATCCCAGCTACTCGAGAGGCTGAGGCAGGAGAATCACTTGAACCTGGGAGGCAGAGGTTGCAGTGAGCCGAGATCATGCCACTGCACTCCAGCCTAGGTGACAGAGTCAGACTCTTGTCTCAAAAAAATAAAAAATAAAATGATAAAATAAAAAATAAAAGGAGGCTGAGCTGGACGCTCCTGGGGTCACTGGAGTGTTTGAGAGCTCTTGTGAGTGGAGTGATCACTGAGACATCGGCTCACGGTGAGTACCCTGGTAAGTACCCTGCGCATGCTGGCTGCAACTGTAACTGTTGTTGCTATTATTGTTATTATTATTTTGAGATGGAGTCTCATTCTGTCGCCAGGCTGGAGTGCAGTGGCGTGATCTCAGCTCACTGCAACCTCCGTCTCCTGGGTTCAAGCGATTCTCCTGCCTCAGCCTTCTGGGTAGCTGGGATTATAGGCGGGTACCATCATGCCCGGCTAATTTTTGTATTTTTAGTAGAGACGGGGTTTCACCGTGTTGGCCAGGATGGTCTCGAACTCCTGACCTCAGGTGATCCACCTGCCTCGGCTTCCCAAAGCGCTGAGATGACAGGCGAGAGCCACCTGACCCTGACTATTATCATTATTATTATTATTGTGAGTCTCTTTGAGTCTGTAAATCTTGTTTCAGACGAAGCTAGAAGGGAATGGGGAAGATCTGAGCTTGTAACCTAGAAAAGCCACATTTCCTAAATTATTAATCCCCAGAATCAAAACCAGTGAGGACAGGGTGACAAGGATCTGATTAGCGGCCCTGAGGGGGTCTGGCCAGGTTTTGTGAGCTCAAGTGACCCAGACCTGCCTGGCACAGAATCCAGGACACACCGACCTCAGAGTAGCTGACAGAGGGCGGAGAAGGGACCCGCACCTCCGGCCCCATCTTCGGGGGGGTGGTCTTTGGGGTGAGGCATGTTTCTCTAGGGTAGCAAGGGTTAACACCGGGGCTGGAGAGGCCAGGCAGCACGGAGCACTCCCTGTTTATTAATAAGCTATTTATCACCAGCTTTGCTTTTAATGCCATTTGGGCTTAATGTTGTTAATGAAATATAAATACCCATGCTAATGATGTTGGTCAGAGGCAACACGGGCAGCAGCCGGCTCGAGAAACGGGGCCAAACCACCGGGCAGACTGGCGAAGAGGCTGAGAGCTCTGGAAGCGGAAGAGGTTCCCACCCGTGCGGCACCCCCAGCCCTCTGCTGCTCCCACCACAAGACGCCCTGGCTGGCTGTGCCGGGAAAGGCTGGTGGTGGGGGGTGGGGGCAGCCCGGGGGGCCAGGGGAGAGGAGGCTTCCCAGGGCACAAGATGCTGTTAACTCCTAGAGAACAGAGCTGGAGCAGAGAGCTCCCACCTCGGGGCACTGCCTGCCTGGCATCAGGCCCCTTGGCTGCAGGAGGCTGGACTTCAACCAGCTGGCAGCCCTAAGCTCCCTGGCCACAGGAACGGAGCCAGGGTGTGAGGGGTCACTAGTGGGAGCAGTAAGGACCCCATCGAGCTTTCCACTCCAGAGTGGCACTCCCCTCCCTGCCTCCCAGCCCCCTGCAGGGCACACCCTCCCCAAGGAGCTAGCACGGGCTGCCCAGTTGGGGTGGGCGTGGAGAGGGCAGCAGACAGGGATTCCTGCTCAGTGCCCAAAGGTCCTGGAACACAGAGGCGGCCCTGAGTGTCAGGCTGTTACCCCGATCTTGTGCCTGGCCTGGTCCAGCGCCTCCTACACAGTGGGCCATCCCCGCCCATCTATCCCTGGGCTCAGAACAGATGCCCTAGGCAGATGGCCATCCTCCCAAATAACCCCAGAAACTTCAGGCTGCCCTCTCTGGAGAGGCCCCCAGACTATTCCTAGACTGCAGCCTCGCCAGGTGAGGCGGTCCTGCGGAATTGCCCCCCAGCCTGGTGGCCACAGATGCCCCTGTGGGGACTTAGCTTGGACTCACCCAAGAGCCACTGTGGCCCAAATGCAGGCTGGGAGACTCCAGCAAGTGGCTGACATTTGCCTCCATCATCCTCCCTCTGTACTGTGGCAGTGGAGGTCATCGTGACCCCAGCCCTGCCCTGCTTCCCCAGTACCCAGGAAGCTCCCCAGGGAGTGCTGCCTCTTCCAGAGGGAGGTCTGGGCTGTCCTGGAGAGGGAGCCCCCAGCTGCCAGCCCTCCCTGCTCAGGGCTGCCAGAGAAAATACAGGATGCCCAGTGAAATGTGAACTTCTAGTAAACAATGAATTCGGCTGGGTGCAGTGGCTCACACCTGTAATCCCAGCACTTTGGGAGGCCAAGGTGGGGGGATCACCTGAGGTCGGGAGTTCAAGACCAGCCTGGCCAACATGGTGAAACCCTGTCTCACTAAAAATACAAAAAAATTAGCTGGGTGTGGTGGCGGGCACCTGTAATCCCAGCTACTCAGGAGGCTGAGGCAGGAGAGTCACTTGAATGCAGGAGGCAGAGGTTGCAATGAGCCGAGATCATGCCATTGCACTCCAGCCTGGGCAACAAGAGCAAAACTCCACCTCAAAAACAAAACAAAACAAAAGCAATGAATACTATTTTCATATAAGTATGTCCCAAATATTGCATGGAACATACTTACACTACAGCTTCCATGCTATTTGTGTGACATTTAAATGTACTAGGTATCCTGTATTTTTATTTGCTAACTCTGGCAACCCTGTCCCGGTGACTCTGCAGGTAGCACCTGGCAGAGGGGGACAGTTCCTGGTGGGTGAGCAGGTCAGAAGGGGCAGAGAGGCGGAGTGGAGGTCCCTGTCCAGCTCAGCACGGCAGATTCTTTTCCGGAGGCCCTTCTCAGAACTGTCTGCCCGGAGCAGCCTCCCCCTCATATGTCACTATGCACTGCCCAATACCACGGCTCACCTGCGGGGGTCCCCTCTCGCTGCACCCCCCAAAGTCACCTCCACGTCCCCAAGGAGCACAGGGCTCATTTGCCGGGGCTTGGTGGAGCTCAGCTCAACGGCTAATCCCCTGGGTGGCCCCTGTCAGATTATTAATTAGCTAAAGCGGATCGGTCCTGGAACAACATGCGCGTGGACTTCAGATAAAGCAGGCCAGGGGCCGGGGGGGAGGGTGGTGGTGGGGAGCTGCTTAAAGTGACAAGACCCCGTTTCTGAACAGCTCCCTGGAAGGGCCAGGGGAAGGAGGCCCAGGTCAGAGCAGGGGGAGCTCCGGACAGACCCTCTGTGCCCCCTCTGCCCGCTCCAGGATGAAACATGGAGAGAAGGTCTTCAAGGAGGGAGATCTGGGCACCCATGCGACCTGTGAGAGGCGGAGTCGGTGACAGGTGCGTCTTGTTTTTTAATAAAGAGCTTGTTCCTAATCAGATCATGGCACTCAGAACTCTTCAAAAAGCTTCTTATTTCACTCTGGGTAAAAGCCAGCGTTCTCGCAATGGCCTATCAGGCCTGCAGGATCTGTGGCCCCCCACCCTGACCCCCTCGACCTCAGATGGCATCTGCCCCTCACTCTGCTCCAGCCACACTGGTCTCCTTGCTTCGCCAACACGCCTCCAGGATCTCACACCTACTGTTCCCCTTGGCGGGAACGTTCTTCCTATAGATATGGATTAGGTTGGGTCACTCCCTTACTTCCTGTCTTCACCCAAATGTCACCATCGCAGTGACCCCTTCCCTGGGAGCCACATCTAAAATGACAAGCCATCCACCCACCCGCCCCGCCCACTCCCTATTCCATTCTCCAAAGCTGCTCTGGTTTTCTCCTTCCCGAGCGCCGCCATCCAGCACCCCCGTTCTTCCTTTTTCTCATTCATCACTGGCCTCCCTCCATCCAAATGTAAACCTCACAAGGGCAGGATGTTGGCCTCTTCTTCGTTTCCAGCACCTGCAGTGACCACCTAAGTGTCGCCCGAAAATGCCCGATGAATGAATGGAAATGGAAAGTGAGTGGCCAGGGGTGACAGCTCAGGACTTGGACCACCACCTCTCCTGGCTCTGAACCCCCAAGGCTGAGCCCTGGCCAACCCGGTGGGCTCCTCAAGCGCCCAGTTCCTCTCCCCTGACCCTATCGGACCCCACGCTTCCTCAGGCCTGCCCCCTAAACCCTCGTCCTAAGCATTTTCACTAGGACGCATTCCCAGGGTCTTCTGACGGATGCCCCCGGGGACTCATCTCTGTGTCACCAGACCCCTGCCCCCAAAGCTGGACCGACCCTCTCTCTGCCCGGAGAGCAGCTCGGGGTGGGACTCACAGCTGCTGCCAGGGCCCAGCTCAGCTGCTGGCAAACTCCTGGGCTTGGATTGTTTTGACTTGAGTCGGTGAAGCTGAAATATTGAGTCACAACGGCCCTAAACTTCATTACCAGCTCTTAACACAGATTACTAAGGGAAAAAAAGTTGCTTTTAATTGCTTTTCCCGATTAGCATTTCTGGAGAAGAAACTAGTGTTTAATTACACCTTTCCTCCTCTTACCCCGTTGGCCACGGGGGTCCCAACTCAGCTACCAGAGCCAGGCCCAGGCTCAGAAAAGCCCCTGCTCCTGAGGGAAGTCAAGGAGCTGGACCAGAGGGGAAACTCAGGTGGGGAGCAGGAGGGGAGCAACCCCCAGACTTCGGGGCAGAGAGCAAGCAGCAGTGGTGTGGGTGGGAGCGTGGGCAGCATCCGGGGTCCTGGGGAAGGCGGGCGGCAAGGGGACTGCTGGCTACCTCATGCCTTGGAGCAGTGGCTCTGGGGCTCAGGGCCTTAACCTAGACCAGGTCTATTCCTGGGTTGATTCCAGAACAAAAGAGGATGGGAAACCTGGCGGGAGACAGAGAGGAGGGGCTGGAAGGCCGACATGAGAAGATGATGCAGTCGGGACACCGGGACTCCTCCACGTGTGAGACCCGACATCACCTCTCCAATGCCAGCCTTTCTCACTGCAGGTGATCAGGGACAGAGGCAGGGCAGGGGCACTTCTCCCCTGGTCTGCCACATGGCGTCAACCCTCCCAAATCCATGGGTCCTCCCATCCTTTGGAGCAACTGTGTCACCCGCTGAGAAGTACCCCGAGTAGCTCCAGACAGGGCAGGTGCTCCCAGCTCCTCCCAATCCCTCTTCCCTCGGACCGGTGCATGGCGGGACGTGGGGGTTTCCTGCATCTGCTCTGAAGGCAGAGGGCATGGGGAGAATGGAGGAAGGAGGCCCAGGCTGGGGCGTTGGCACCATCAGGTGGAATGCTTGCCCAGATCAGAAACCAAGAAGATCAGTAACTTTTCCCAGACCAATTCCCGGCCACATCTCTGCCCAGCCCAAGGCGACCTTAGGGTCCACCCACCCTCTGGAGTGCCACATCATGGCGGGAGATGGGGAACCCTCCTGCTCCCACCCCTCTGCATCTCCCACCGCAGCTGCAGGCCCTGAAACTGCCAGCTTCACATCAGATCAAAGCCATGGAGGATGGCATGAGAACTGTCCAGTCCAGTTAGGAGTGAAGGTCACGGATCTACTGTAAACCACAGAGGCAGAAAGCAGGAAAAACCTCCCACGCGTGCACAAATGCACACACCTGTCACCTGGGCACGCCCTCCCCCAGGGCCGGCCCAGTGTTCCGAGGCTGGCAGACACGCCCAGGAAGACTGGCTGACACGCCCCTCGGAGCCCAGGCAGAGGCACCAGCTGCAGGCATAGGACAGCCCCACCACCCCCCTCAAGCCGCTGCCCACCTGTACTTCTGCTCTCTCCCGTCGCTGCCCCTGGAGGTCAGGCCTCCAGAGCCTCCTACAGGGCCAGGCTGCTGAGCCACACATTGCTTCCCACTGGGGACCTCCCTGACACACCCCCCACCCTCGCCCCTGCAAGACATCACCAGCCCTCCCTTCCTGTCACCCCCCTGGAGGTTAGGTCTCCAGTGTTCCTAGAAGGCTGGGCTGGCCCATATGGCTGGGAATACGTTGCCAGCGAGGGCAAGTGCTCACGGGAGCCTGCCAGCCGGCTGTGACAGCTTCATGCTCGCCAGCCAGGCCTCTGGCTTGCTCCTGGGCTACAAGGCAGTGCCCAGGGCGGCTCGGGGCCTGTCCGGGGGAGCTGGGATCACTGCTATCACAGCATTGATGCTGGGACTACCTGCCCCAACCTGGCCCTCACAGATAGTGTCAGGACCCAGGAGAGAGAAGAGCCTCACGTTAGAGGCCCTGGAAAAAGGGAGACTGGCCAGGGTCCCAGGCCAAGTGGGGCAATTTACACCTTTGCGAGTGGCAACACTGTTAGGATCCCTGCCGAGGGGTGGGGGCTCGAGGCTAGGCTGTTCCCATGGAAATGTGGAGGCCTCAGACGAACCCATTTGCCAGCCCTCCCAGCTCATCAATGAGGCTCTGCGTGACCCGGCACATGGAGAAAGGTGAGCACAGGTCACATTCAGAGCCGCAGCGAGAGGAACTGTCAACGTTTAGACCCAATCTCAGACCCAGCACAGAACCCAGGAAGCAAAGACACAAAGCTGGCTTGAGCACAGAGCTAGGGCCGAAGGGACAGTGTGTGTCCCGGCCTGCTCTCAGGCTCACTCCTGAAAATCATGCTGGAGAGACGCCGTTCCTGCCATGAGGAGCCCAACCCATCAAACAAGCCTTTCTCTGCAGCCAGCATGGTTCTAAGATGCGCTTCTCCCCTCATGCATAAGACCTTATCCCTCTCACAGCCATGGGTCGTTCTTGGTACTGTGGCTTTCAGGGGGCATGAGAGAGAGAAGATGCAGAGGCATGAATTGGGGGGTGCAGAATGCTGGAGTCATCCTGGGGTCCCCTCTTTTCCTTGCCCCGTTCAATCCATCAGTGAGTCCTGCTAACTCTCCCTCTACACACATACAGACTCTGACCCCTTCCCCACCTGCCCGCCTCTTCCTCACCTCGCCGCCATCTTCTCACACCATCTGGCCTCCCTGTTTTTTCCCCTGGCAGCCCCAACTACCTTTTTAAAACAAACATCAGCTGGGCACAGTGGCTCATGCCTGTAATCCCAGAACCTTGGGAGGCTGAGGTGGGTGGATCACTCGAGGTCAGGAGCTCAAGACCAGCCTGGCCAACATGGTGAAACCCTGTCTCTACTAAAAATACAAAAATTAGCCGGGCATGGTGGTGCGTGTCTATAATCCCAGCTACTCGGGAGGCTGAGGCAGAAGAATCACTTGAACCCAGGAGGCGGAGGTTGCAGTGAGCTGAGATTGTGCCACTGCACTCCAGCCTGGGTGACAGAGTAAGACTCCATCTCA
>NW_016107330.1:1971427-2051805 GCF_001604975.1 Cebus imitator
TTTTTTTTGAGACAGAGTCTTGCTCTGTTGCCCAGACTGGAGTGCAGTGGCATGTTCTCGGCTCACCGCAACCTCTCCCTCCTGGGTTCAAGTGATTCTCCTGCCTCAACCTCCTGAGCAGCTAGGATTACAGGCATGTACCACCACGCCTGGCTAATTTTTGTACTATTAGTAGAGACGAGGTTTCACCATGTTGGCCAGGCTGGTCTTGAACTCCTGACCTCAAGTGATCTGCCCGCCTCGGCCTCCCAGAGTGCTGAGATTACAGGCGTAAGCCACCGTGCCCAGCCCCAGATCGTCCGTAACTGCTGGATAAATGCAATCGGCTCTTCCGCAGAGGAGCCAGAGATGGGGGGAATCTGAGCCAGACGGGGTCAGGCCTGCTGACCAGACCCGAGCACAGGCTTGCCCCCAGTCCACACTGGAGAGGCATGACAGCTCTGAGACCATGGGTCACCCCTGACACAGAGGACCCCCACCTGCAGTCCAGCCTGGTCACTGGAAAGGGCTGAGGAGGGACTTGGCCGTGACGTTCTCTCTCAGAGCCCTTGGAGTTCCCAAGCTTCATTGTCATGGCCAAGACAGCCGATGCCAGGATGCTGGCGTCCCACTGGACCTGTGGAGCCCATACCCCAGGCCAGCTGCAAATCCCAGCTTGCATGACCCCCGGGATCAACAGCGAGCGGAAACTTCGGAAAGGGAAAAACTAATGGGAGTGTTTTGCCCAGCCTAAGAAGAAAACAAAAAGCCTGTTACTGAGAACAGAGCAGGCAAGCATCCTCTCAGAGTGGGCTCTGCAGGCACTCTGACGGCCTCTTCATGGGCAGGGCACGGGGCAGGGCTGGGCAAGACCACCCTGAGGCTCGGATGCACTTGAGCCCGCATCCCAGGATTCATGATCATTGGGGAAGCAGAGTCTGCTTAGAACAGCTGGGAAGGTGTCAGAGGTGCAGGCGCCAGCGCCAAACCCAAGCAAGACTTCAGCACCACGAAACTGCCCCACGGCCTTTTCTAGGTGACAGTCTACATGGCCCCAGTGCTATCCAGGGGACAATGGCAGCACATCCTCAGTAGGACCGACCACCTGCAGGAGCGCAATCGCATTCTGGACACCAGGAAGAAGAGTCACAGCCACATGGTTGCCCAACCCCTCCACAGCCACCAAAGGCCGAATTTGCATCTGATTTGCAAATCTCTGGGCTGTATCCAGAGCTAGTTCCCGAGGAGGTATGGCCTGGATTCAGGCAGGTCTGCAGCCTCAGGGACCTACCAAACCCCAGTGGGCACCAAGGCACCCATCTCTGCAAGCGCTTCCTTCCTGCAAGTTCAAAGTCCAGGGCTGCCGAGCCTAGCCCCAGAGGGAGGGGCAGGACACACCTGCCCAGGGTGATCATGGGGAGGAAGAGCTCAGGTAGGTGAGCCAGGGCCGCTGGCTCCAGGCTGCCACAAACAGGAAGAGCCAGCCCCCAGCCTGGCCCTCCCCAGACAACCTCTAGGCCCTCAGCCTCCGCCGCCTCCCCTGGGCCTTGCCCATGAACTTCATGAACACCCAATCCCTCTGGAATGGTTCCTTTGGGATCTCAAGAAAATACTGAATAATGACCAACATGCAATGAGTCACTCGCTGTGTGTCACGCCCTCACCCCAAGAACTGCCACGTTTGATACCTGCAGGTGAACATCTGACCCCTCCCTGGCGTGAGTGGCCTGCCTTAGGCAAAGGGCTATTTCCAAGCCTGGGTCAAAAGGCACCTACAGCTTCTCCTCCACGAGGGTCCTACTGGGGCTGGAGGACCACCGAAGACACCCTCATACATCGTCCCAGGCCAGCTCCTACCACACACAAGCTCACAGCAGAGCAGCCTCCGGAGATGGAGAAAGGCTGGAACTACTGTCCGGCTCTGCTAAGATGAAGTTCCAACCTACTGCTTAGACCTGGGAGTGGCATCTGATGGAGAACGGTCCTTGCCTGAAAAGCCTGGGCACCACTGGCACCATTCAATGTCATACCATAGAAACGCTGGGAAGATCCTTAAAAGCCCAGTTATGCCAACCTCTTTATTTCATGGGTGGGGAAACCGAGACCCAGAGAGTAAGTTGTGAGTTGATGGCAAAGCAGGTGCTCTGCTCCTGGCGGGGGCTTTCTGCTCCATCCCACACTTCCTTCATTTTCACGGATGGTGCTCAAGCTACCACTGTCGGGATCAGAGCCCACTGAGAAAGGTGAGTCTAGGCTCTGCATGGTCGGTACCCCAAGGAACAACCCCCACACTGGCCACCCACGCTTCCTAGTGGCATCTTGGGAACCGGAAGCAGCTACCTTTGCATCCCAAGAGGCCAGGGTCCGAAGTCCATTCCAACACGCGCCACTGGGGAGTTGCGAGAGCCCCTTATAAAGAAGGGGTCGATGGCTGTGGCAGCTGGGAGGATAGGTGGGAAGGTGGAGTCTTTGCCTTCAGTCAGCAAGGTCTGTGTGCCTACCAAAATGAGAGAGGAAAATGAAAAAACGGTTAGGTTACAGCCGACACCCACAGAGCCACCCCGCACGGAGGACAATGGAGGGTAAGGTTCCAGCAAGGTAAGAGATTCTCATTCCTGCCTGCCGATCAGCAGATGGCATTGCCACGGCACGTACCATGCCTGACTCTGCAACCAAGGCACCCTTGGCACAATTATTAGCCAATTGCTACGTAGTTGTCCCACTTAATAAAAGAAGCAAACAGGTAGAAACAATACTGGGCCAATCAGGTGCCTCCCCTGGTAACACAGAAGGATCACACCCAAGGCTCAGCGTCCAGGGTGAAAGGTCAGGCCTGAACATGGATCAAGCCAATACTGGAAACAGATCAGGCCCATGCAGCCAAACCAACCTCTGGGTTCCCGAGGCCTGCTCCCGCCACACCTTCCCTGCACAGGTTGGTTCCCAGCTGTTCCCCTGACCCCTGGGTGGCCTTCTGGGAGCCTCTAAAAAGGGAATCAACAGGTGTCTCTGCAGCAACCCAGGATGATGAATTTAATTTCTTCTGGTTTTCCTTCCCCACTTCCATTCTGCTGCCGTGCGACTCGCTTTCATAAAAAGAAGAGGGCGTGGGCCATACCCTGAGAGGGGGCTGCTGAGATTCAGCTGTGATAGGTGTTGGGACAAAAAAAAAGGAGCCAAAGAAAGTTGGTGCCCTGTTACCGGCCACCTTTGTGTCAATTTAAACAAATATTGTGGTGTTTCCATGGTGATTCCTGTTTTGAATATCCACTACACTCACTTTTTAAAGGGCTTTTCCTGTTTGCGTTTCAACTTCAAACCTGTAAATATTTTCAGCATTTTTAGAAAAAAGGAGCCCATGTGCGTGCAAACACAAATACGAGACCCGGCGCGTGACCTCCCAGCCCCGGAAGCCGGGCCTCAGGATGTGAGCGTGGGGTGCAGAGAAGTCGGAGGGGGTGCTCGGTCCACTCTCCTGCCCACCCTGCCTAGGGAGCTGGCATCAGGAAGATTGCCACTGAAATCCTGGCCCCTTCCTTCTACCTTTGTTGGAAGATTGCAGCATCCACAGCAGCTCTGTGTTCCTAAAGCGTGTGAGTGGTCTGGGCCCGGCCTCTGCAGTGTGGCATGGTGTGGGCAGCTGCCCTGCAGATTCTCCAACTCGGCCCAACCCTCAGAGTCCCTGGAGGCCTCGCAGGAGTGCCCGAACCCCTCCCCTCCTGCCTCCCAAGGTTGGACCTGAGTGCGAGGGGGAGTTGACCCTTTGAGGGTGAGGGCTTCAGCATCAGCTCTGCCCCACCTCGGCTGGGGCAATGCCACTGAGGCCAGCTCCTTGGGGGAGGCCATCAGAGATGGACAGCATCCACAGTCCAAGGCTTGGATCAGCCCAGCTCCCATCCCACCCCTCGGCCCCACACAGGGTTAACAGCGGGTTTCCTGGTTTCCATGGATTCCCGCCAGGCCCCTAATGTGAGTTTCGTGTGATTTGGGGGAAGTGGATTTCCTTTGTTTTCCAGTTTGGGAATATTTTTTTTCTTAAAAAAAGAGGAAAAAACACTTTAATGGAAACTTCAGGGCCACTGGGAGACTCACTCCTTTGGGCTCTGAAACTCCCCTGCCTGTCAGTCCAGAATGCCTCAAAGCCCTAGGCAGCCCATTCACCCACAAAATCCCTCTTGGCTGGGAGAAGGTGTGCCTCGGACCACATTCACTCCCACTCCCAGAACGCTCATCTGCTGGGGGTCTCCACTCCGATATCCCATCAAAACGACCCCACCTAAAAGCCAGCATCTTACACCAGAGCTGACACGCCCCTCTTCCAGCTTTGTAAAACGGACATGTACATTTCCCCAGAGAAAAGGTCAAGAGAAACACTTCTACCTCCCCAACTCCAGGCAAGGAACTGGCAAGCCCAGGGTCTGACTGCAGGCCAGCGGTGAGCAGCCTCAGTGTTCCATGTGCTTGGCTCGGGGTGGGGGGTTCCAGTTATGGAAGGAAAGGGGGTTTCAGGCCCTGGTGGGGCCCTTGTTGGACCTCTTCCAGCGGAGAGTGGGGCCTGCCCAGGGCAGAGGGTGCTTCTCAGCTTTGGTAGCAAGAACCACTGAATAAAGGGTGTGGCCAGGCTGCCTCCTCCTCCCCCACAGTCTTCCCCATTCCTGCCATCCTCCAGCCCTGTTGGAGGCACCTCTGAACACATCTTCCAAGGGTGTCGCCTTGCTCCAGGACTGTCCCCAACCAAGTGGCCTGACCCACTTACCAAACCAGGGCACAGGCCCTGGGGCCTTCCATGCACTCAGGCTCTCCCACAGCACAGGCTGCAGGTGCGGAGTGCAGAGGCCGGGTCTCTCTGACCAGCGGCTCCAGGGTGAGGAGGTGAGAAGCAGAGTGAGCGTGCTTACAGAAATGACACCGGGCTGAGAACCGGAAGTCATGGGTCTGAGACCCAGTTCTGCCCCCGAAACCGCCACCGGGCCCTTCGACAAGCCGGCTCATCTCCCTAGGCTCGGTCTCCTCACCAGCCAAACCAAGATGATGCCTCAGTCTTCCCTCCCACCTCGCAGGCTGCACAGAGGATCAATGAGGGATGGGAAACGGCATTGACAAGCACTCTAGAAACGTCCAGAATCACCATCACCCTCTCCTTCCAAGCTTCTCCAAGGTAGCCTTCCGGAATCTACCTGGGGGGGCCCCCACACCCCTGCCTCTCCTCCTCCTCAGTCCTCCACGATGGCATTTAGATCCACACTGGACTAAAGTAATTTGTTCACGAGTCTGTCTCCACCACTGGACTTTTACCTCCTCAAGGGCAGAGACCGGGTCTGGGTGATCTATCTGTGCGTCCCCGGCATTTAGCACAACAGCTGGGCCACCGTGGGCAGCGCACGTGTTGGTGGAACTGAACCAGTCCCTGACTCCATGTCAGACTCAGGTGTGCCCTGCGCAGCTCGGCCTCTCTTCTCGAACAGAACGTTCCATTGGCTGTTTTCTTTTTTTTGAGACAGAGTCTTGTTCGGTCGCCCAGGCTGGAGTGCCGTGGCACCATCTCAGCTCACTGCAATCTCCACGTCCCGGGTTCAAGCAATTCTCCTGCCTCTGCCTCCTGAGTAGCTGGGAATATAAGCACGCATCACCGCACCCGGCTAATTTTTGTATTTTTAGTAGCGACGGGGTTTCACCATGTTGTCCAGGCTGGCCTCAAACTCCTGGCCTCAGGTGATCTGCCCATCTCGGTCTCCCAAAGTGCTGGGATTCCAGACGTGAGCCACCGTGCCTGGCCCTGTTGGCTGTATTCATGCCCCATCCTGTTTAGCAATTCCCTGAGCCCCAACCAGTCCTTGGTCTCTCCCGCTCCTCTGTTAGCCCCATGAATTAACAGCTCTCAGGTTCAAGGGAGCCCCTTAGTTACTTGATCCCCTCCAACCAATTCCAGTAAGAATGGACCAAGTGCCAGGCAGCACGCTGGGCCTAAGGGCACGTCGGTGCCTCTGCTCCCTGCCAATAGGCCTAAGTGAGAACTCACGGTATGAACCAATCAGATGCCTCCTCTCTGCCAAGTGCCCTATGTGCATGATCTGGCCAAATCTTTACAACACAAAGGCAGAAGTGGTTATGGCCCCCGTGGATAGATTAGGGAGGGCAGGCACTTCACACACAGCAACTTGCCAAAGGTCGTACCAGGCACAGGTGCCAAAGTCAGGCCTGGGCTGACGGGCTCCAAGGCCCAACTCGCTGAAAAGGTCATCCTCCTCTCCTCCCTGCGATCTCAACAGCTCCCCACAACTGATGCTCCGGCCCCTTCGGAATCTTGGTTCTCCGGCCTCAAAACAGGCCTGCACCTGTACTGCCCCAGAGCCACCAGGCAGTGCTCACATGTCACAACCAGAGGCTCAGGTGCTTCCGGCCAGGCTGAAAAGGGGGGGAAGGTGAGGCCTGTGGTAACACCCGGCGAGTAGGAGGCACCCCTGAACACATCTTCCAAATTGGGTCTTGGCTGTGGCCATGCCCACTGCAACCTGTCATCTGATGTGATGAGGACAAGGAAGCCACCTCCAGGCTAAGTCAGGAGGTCCTGTTTGGAGAGGACAACTTCCATTTCTTCTTTCCAGATAAAGGGAAAGTGAAAGGGCTTTATCTTTGGGGGCGTGGGGCAGAGATTTCTGCTGCCTCCCCACTACAATGAACACGAGCCACCGAGACTCTTCCAGGAGGAAGCAGAGCCAGAAAACCCCTTGATCTTCACCCAGGGGAATGTGGGTAGGGGGAGGCATCCATCACCTCCCCAAAGGAGGGGAGACACTGGGAAGTGAGGGGAAAAGATTTCTATCCAAGAGGGTACAGAGTGGAAGATCAGGCCAGGGTGGGGAGAGGACAGAGCGCTAATGAGCAGATTTCATAAACCACCGAGTGAAAACACAAACACAGACGTGCGCATTGCCCAACTCCAGGGCTGTATGGAAAAGGAAAAAAAAAAAAACAATAAAAAATCCACATCTTAATACAAAAATCCTCCACGATGTGTTGTGGCACGAAAGTGTTTTTCACTGCATTTTTCATCTGTGATCTCACACGGCCCACGACGGGTACGCCCAGCACGGCAGGTATTCGACGGTACACAAACAGGGCAAACACACACAATGAGGCCAAACCAGGGCAGTCAATATGCAAATCCGTCCAGGCCGGCAGCTCGAGGCTGCAGGGGACCTCCGGTGACGGCCTCATTGGCCCTGTACGTGGGACACTTTACATGTCTGAGGGAGGGACAAATGGGACAAGAATGCAGCTCAAGTGTAAGGAAACATGGAAGGTTCTGAATTCTCAGAACCCTGCCAGCGGAACTCCCAGCCAGCGGCTTATGCGCCCCTTCTGCACTTTCGGTACTGTCCACTGTCCTGCTGCAGGCGGGGGACAGGGAGGGGACCCACGCCCCAGAGGCCCCCTCCTCTGGATCATTCACCCCACGGTTACTATCTGTCTCCTTTCTGTTCCACCCCTCCCCCCTTTTAATTGTTGGATGAGTTTACAGAGCTGTGTGCCAAAAACAATCAACTCCAGGGAACAGAGTTATACAAAAAAGGGCGTGTCGCCAGAGGGAGACGGATATCCATGGAAACCACCACCTTTTCACAGCAACCTAGGTGAAGCTTGGGTGAGGGGACGTGTGAGGACTGGGGAGACACGTTCCACTCAGAACAGGGCCCCAGAAAATGCAGGGGTCACTGATGATCTATCTGAGGGAGCTAAATACCGTGCAGAGGGTTAGAAAGTGGAGTCAGTCACAAAACACACGTTCAGCACGTGCACACACACGCACACACACACACGCACTCACACACACACCACTCTGCCAGATCACTGGGCAGCATGCCACCATGGTTAAGCACACAGACTCAGGAGCCAGACTGCCCAGGGAGGAATCCAGGCTCTGTCACTCACAAGCTGTGTGGCTCTGGGTTAACGATGTTAACCTTTCTGTGCCTCAGTTTCTCCATCAGTAAAATGGGGATAATGATAGTTCCTTTGCATACGATCATGAGGACTAAATGGCTTCTCACGTGTAACTTGCTGAGGACAGTACCTTGGACCAAGTCCCCTAGAGCCACCAGACAGGGCTCAGACATCACAACCAAAGGCTTAGGTGCTTCTGGCCGGGATGAAGGTGGGGGGAAGGTGAGGCCTGTGGTAACACCCGGCCAGCGGGAGTGCCAGCGAGCAGGGACTTTACGGCACCACACAGTAGGTGCTGTCAAGCATCTGATAAATCAATCACAAAGCCTAAACGCAGAGAAAGAAAGGTTTCTAAACCCTGTCACAGAAGAGGAAAATGGTAATAGTTCATGTTTATTAAGCATTGTGTGCTCAGGATTTTAATATGTGAAAGCATGTAGCCGTCACAAATTAATATCTATAACCTTCGATGAAGTAGATGATTATCTCAACTGGAGAGTGGAGGGTTGAAGAACTGGGACCCAGAGAGGGATGTGCCCCATCCAAGGTCACACACAGGAACATGATTTAACCCCAATTGCCTGATGCCTCATCACCACATGGCTTAGTAAGGTGGGTGGGGAGGGAAGCAAGGGAGGGAAGGGCATTCAGGAGTTCCTCTTTCCCGACTGGCCTCAGAGGCAGAGCGGTGGAACCTAGAATCGTTCTTCCCAAACTTCGCAAGGAAAACAGAAAGCCTCTGCGCCCGTGACTGCTGGTGGAAGGAACGAGGAGTGGGGAAAAGATGGGGTGGCCAAGATGCCTGGGCGTCTGCATTCCTCATGCGTTCCAACCCCAGTCCTGACCCCAGGAGACCAGCGATGTCCTCTGACCCTTGCCTCTACCCAGGCAGGCATCTCCAGAATCAGGAAGTCCTGGAGGGCAGACAGCAGAGCTTGGGCCCCACCTCCCTGAGATGGAGGCCCAAAGCCTGGGACAGGCCCTATTTCCAGGTCACAGCCCTGTAAACAGCCTGATTTTCCACCTTCCCAGAACCAGGCAGATCTCTGGAGAGGACAGGGTGGGGGTGAGTGGAGCACAGGCCTCCCCTATTGCAAAGCCAGGCCCAGGGAGGCCGGGGAAGCAGGGAGCCGGAGGAGTCAGTGGCTGCCTGCCCTGAGAGGTCTGGTCCACACCTGCTGGGAGACCAGGCTTGGTGGCTCAGCCCTTTCTGCCATCGACAACCCAAAGTCATTCAGATATTTCCTCTCTCACTTGCTTTTTTAAAAAAATTTAATGTTCTCTATAATTCATCCATCCCAGAAGATAATCGATAGAGCCCGTAATGAAAATCTGAGCCATATTTTATGACCCGCTGCGAGCAGAAAGGGCCACATCAGCAGGTCCGGTTGCGGCTCCCCGTCTCCGTCTTGCCCACCGCCCTGGGGATCACTTCCCCTGCTGGCCCTGCTCACAGCCCTCGGCCCAAGACCCTGGCATCACCCCAGCCTCCCAACGCCCACTCCAACCCTAGCCACAGGAGGGTCACCCACCACTGCAAGGTCTTCCTGGAGCAGGCCCCAGACCTGGGACCCCAGCCCCCACCCTGGGATCTCACAAGTGTCTTGACTGAGTCAGGGCCCTTCTGGGAGCTGGAAGACCCTCACAGGAGCGGGAGGCCTGCACAGGACTCAGGGAGCCAGGCCCGCCTCCTCCATGCTGCTCCCCAGGGGGCAGGCCATTCTGCTCTTAGGGGGCTCCCTCAGGGGCCCCCGGGGTGTATCTTGCTCAGGGCAGGGCGGGTCATTATTGTTCATTTGCTTGCTTGTTTTTGAGACAGGGTCTCACTCTGTCACCCAGGCTGGAGTGCAGTGGTGCAATCTCCGCTCACTGCAGCTTCCGCCTGCTGGTTTCAAGCGATTCTCCTGCCTCAGCCTTCCAAGCAGCTGGGATTACAGGTGCTCACCACCACACCCAGCTAATTTTTGTATTTTTAGTAGACACGGGGTTTCGCCATGTTGGCCAGGCTGGTCTTGAACTCCTGACCTCAAGTGATGTAGCTGGCTCAGCCTCCCAAAGTGCTGGGATTAGAGGCGTGAACCACTGCACCTGGCCTACTGTTCATCTTCACTCCCTCAACCAAGGCCCTCCTCTCCCCAGACTCCAGCCCTCTGGGGTGAAGGGTGAGGAGGAGGCACCCTGGAGGGGTTCCCCAGCGTGCTGGGGGGAGCAGCCCCTCCTGCCCAGCCAGAGCCCACTGTAGGGGAGGGGAGGCAGAGTCCCGGCCATTGCCCTGGCATCACCACTGAGAGCCAATCAGTCAGCCAGGCTTGCTCTTCCCAGAATCCCTCAATGCCTGGCACCAATCAGAGAGCACCAAGGGCAGGTGCCAGGAGGCGGCAACTCCTGGGACCAATCAGAGCCCAGAGGATGCATCAATCTCCCAGGAACGACAACTCAAGCCAAGCTAGGCACAGTGGCTCACGCCTATAATCCCAACTCTTTAAGAGGCTGAGGTGGGCAGATCACTTGAGGCCAGGAGTTCAAGACCAACCTGTCCAACATAGTGAAACCCCATCTCTACTAAAAATACAAAAATTAGCCAGGTGTGGTGGCAGCACCTGCAATCCCAGCTACCCAAGAGACTGAGGCAGAAGAATCGCTTGAACCCAGGAGGCGGAGGTTGCAGAGAGCAGAGATCGTACCACTGCACTCCAGCCTGGGCGACAGAGCAAAACTCCATCTCAAAAAAAAAAAAAAAAAAGAAAAGAAAAGAAAACTCAAGCCGATAAGAGAATGTGATTCAGCCACACTAGGGAGCACTATGCAGCCCTTGCGAGACACTTAGCAAAGTGGGAGATGGTTCAGTGAAAACACTCCAGTGCCGTGGAAGACGCTGTCCCACGCGGCAGCCATTGGCCACATTCGGCTACTGAGCACCAAACATGCGGACAATGTGACTAAGAAACTGAATTTCCAATATTCTTTTACTTTAATGAATGAAAGTTTAAAGAAGCTAGAGGTACTGTATTGGATAGCACAGGTTTAGATAGATAACTCATCAGCGTAAAATTTTTAAATGTCTATTATCCCAAGATAGTGGGAACAGTCATTATTAATGATAATAACAGAAACAGAAATCATTAATTTTTTCTTTTTTTTGAGATGGAGTCTTGCTCTGTCACCCAGGCTGGTGTGCAGTGGTGTGATCTCGGCTCACTGCAACCTCCACCTCCCAGATTCAAGCTATTCTTCTGCCTCAGCCTCCCGAGTAGCTGGGATTACAGGCGCACACCACCATGCCTGGCTAATTTTTGTATTTTTAGTAGAGATAGGGTTTCACCATGTTGGCCAGGCTGGTCTCGAACTCCTGACCTCAGGTGATCCGCCTGCCTAGGCATCCCCAAGTGCTGGAGTGTGAGCCAGCACACCCAGCCATATATAGTATTTAAGGGTGCTATGTGCCAGGTTCAGTGCTAAGTATTTTATGTATGGATCATTACCCTAAATCAAGGACCAGCCTGCAAGATATATTCCATTAGTATTCCCACTTGACAGATAAGGAAACTGAGGCTGGGAAATGTTGGGTGACTTACTCAAGGTCATACTGCTGGGTGGCAAAACCAGGGATTATGGGCCGGGCACGGTGGCTCACACCTGTAATCCCAGCACTTTGGGAGGCCGAGGCGGGTGGATCACGAGGTCAAGAGATCGAGACCATCCTGGCCAACATAGTGAAACCCCGTCTCTACTAAAAAAATACAAAAATTAGCTAGGCACGGTGGTGCGTGCCTGTAGTCCCAGCTACTCGGGAGGCTGAGGCAGGAGAATTGCTTGAATCCGGGAGGCGGAGGTTGCAGTGAGCCGAGATCGCGCCATTGCACTCCAGCCTGGCACCTGGCAAGAGAGCGAGACTCTGTCTCAAAAAAAAAAAAAAAAAACCAGGGATTATGGCCAGGTCTTTCTGTCTCCCTAACTCACGAAACACATTTTAAAATTCTTTTCTTTTCTCTCTCTTCTCTTTTTTCTTTTCTTTTTTTGAGATAGGGCCTGGCTCTGTTACTCAGGCTGGAGGGCAATGGCATGAACTCAGCTCACTGCAGCCTCCACCTCCTGGGCTCAAGTCATCCTCCCACCTCAGCCTCCCAAGTAGCTTGGACTACAGGTGCATACCACTATGCCCAGCTAATTTCTGTATTTTTTTGTTGAGACAGGGTTTCACTATGCTGCCCAGGCTGGTCTCGAACTCCTGAGTTCAAGTGATCTGCCCTCTTTGGCTTCCAAAAGTGCTGGGAGTACAGGAGTGTGCCGTCAAACCTGGGTGCCAGTCTTTTCTTCATACCTTTTTTTTTTTTTTTTTTGTATTTTTCAATGCACCATGAGTATGAGTTATCAGGGAGAAAATATATATTTTTAAAAAGACCCTAAGAGGAGGCAATTCCTTTTTTCGTAGGAACAGAGTGTACAGAGGGGATACTGGCGCCCCAGTCAACTGGGCCCCCAGCTGTGGGGTAGGGAAAGGAGCCAGCAGTGCGGTCCCAGGCCCCCTCTGCCCTGCATGCTCCCACTGCCCAGATGACCCGCACCCGGGAGCCCCGAGCCCACAGATGATGCTGGGCCAGCCATTCTCCGGCAGCCAGGCCACCAGTGGGACCCAACTTCCTCCCAGCCCCACCCTGAGTCAGTTTCTGACAGGTTTCTCTGCAGTTTTGCAATCATTACCTAGCTCTACATCTTAAAGACGGCAGCAAGCCATGGGGCCATCTGCAATGTCAGCCCACACCTCTTTCACTTTGGACCACCCTTTCCCTCTCCCTTCCAGAAAAGCCAGTGCTCTCAGGATAGTGAGGAACGCTGTGCCAGCAACCCCAGCCCCAGTCCCACTGTCCGCCATGGCATGTGCAAGGAGAGACGTGCTTTTCCCAGGAGTGGCCACTGCCCCCAAGCATCTCCTCCTGGGATTGCATCTAGGTTCAAAACGAGGCGGACAAAGACAATTCCCTTGAAACGTCAATGATGCGAGGTCAGGAGTTCGAGACCAGTCTGGCCAACATGCTGAAAACCCGTCTCTACTAAAGATACAAAAAATTAGCCGGGAATGGTAGCCCATGTTTAATATTCCAGCTACTCAGGTGGCTGAGGCAGGAGAATCACTTGAACCCTGGAGGCGGAGGTTGCAGTGAGCTGAGATGGTGCCATTGCACTCCAGCCTGGGTGAGGGGGTGAGACTCCGTCTCAAAAAAAAAAAGAAAGGTGATTGATGAAGGCAGAACAGCCAGAAATCGGGGCAGGGAAGGGCCCTAGCGGCACCTGCTTTTCATCTATAGCCCCAACCTGGGGATGCGGGCTAGGGAGCAGCTGCCTCACTTGGTCTGGCTTCCATGTCAGCTTGTTTTTCCCCTGAGAGGCACAGATTGTTCTGGTTTCAGGCAGGTTGGGGAGGTGTGGGGAGGAGACAGGATAAATGTCCTTACTTAGAAGTTTTTTGATTATGGATTTTGGTTCCCTCCTGTCTGCAGTTCTCTGCCGTTTCCCATCTACCTTCAGTTTCCCTTGGATTTCTATATTTATTTTTGGGGTTGGTTTCAGGTGTTTCTAGGTTATCAAACAATCAACCCTGTGAGGTACTTTGGGTGTTTCCAGAAATTACATCACAAAAAATCATGCAATTAAAGTGAAGGGAAAAAAACATAGCTGTTGCTTAATTTTGTATTTTAATTAGCGCCTTATTGTAAACGGAGACTTTTAAAATGGAGGAGCCTCGTAAAGCCAGTAAACAAGTTTTTCTAATGAATTAATTTCACCTCTTTCCTCCTCCTCCTCCTCTTCTTCCTCCTCCTCACCAGCCCGTCACCCTCTAGATTTTCTCTGGGCCCTTATTTTCTTTCCTGTCTTGTCTTTTTTTTTTTTTTTTTTTGAGACAGAGTTTCACTCTTGTTACCCAGGCTGGAGTGCAATGGCTCAGTCTCAGCTCACTGCAACCTCTGCCTCCAAGTTTATCAAATTCTCCTGCCTCAGCCTCCCGAGTAGCTGGGATTACAGGCATGCGCCATCACACCCATCTAATTTTGTATTTTTAGTAAAGACAGGGTTTCTCCATGTTGGTCAGGCTTGTCTTGAACTCCCGACCTCAGTTGATCTGCCTGCCTCAGCCTCCCAAGGTGCTGGGATTACAGGCGTGAGCCACCAAGTCCGGCCTGCCCCTTATTTTCTATTCTACTTCTTGATCTTTGCTCAACACGTATGAGAAAAAAGAACATCCCTGAAATAAAACTGGGAACTGCTTGGCACCCGGGACTCCCCCTGGAGCCCAGCTTCCAGCCTTGATGGTGAGGACGTCTGCTGAGGACCCGGCATGAAGTCGGCCACGGCAGTCCCTTGTCCCGTCCCAGCCCTGTTTGCTGCCGCCAAGCCCCTCCTGACCGACCCCCAGGGACCTCCCCACTGCTGTCTGTGCCCTGATATCAGCAAAGGACAGAGAGACAAGCCGGGAGCAGCACTGACTGCCAAGGCAACGGTGAGAGGGTGGGAGCACGTGACAGCCTGGGGGAGCCTGTAGGAACAAGGTGAGGAGACCTGGAGAGAGAGGGAGGCTCAGGCGGGCGCTGTTGTGAAACCTAAGACACCTCTGGTTGCCTGCAGGAAGGAGGAGAAGGGGCACGGGAGGGAGAGAGAAGAGGCAGCCTGGAGCTAGGGAGAGAAGCTGAAATGAGAAGGGTCTGCCCAGGCCACATCGCAGCTGGGAGAAAGAATGCACCCATCAGTCCCAGGCACCCCCAGAGGGCTAGCCCCAGGCTGCTGCCATTGGCCACATGCCCCGCTGGTCTAGAGTACTGCTCCTTCCCCATAGAAACTTCCCAGCTTCAAGGGAGGAAGTGGATTGGTCTCTTTCAGCCTTGTTTCTGGGAGGGAAGGCTGAGGACCAGGTGTGAGAATCCTCAGGGGTCTCACACACCCCGAGGGCTGAACATGGAGAGAGGAAGGGTCAGAGGGCGTCCCTGCTCTCTGCCCAGTCCTGCCATCCTGGGAAGGGGAGCACATCTCTGGATATTTTCCCAGAGGGAAGACCCCAGGAAGCTGCCTCTGCCACACATGAAGAATGGTCACCACTGTGTACCTCAATGTCCCTGTTCCCTGGGGAGCACGCGGACCCTCCTGTGACCCCAGAAGCTCAGCCCGGTGGAGGAGGGCGGAGTGTCCACCTAAGTGCCACACGGGCGCATGCCTCCTCCGTAATGCTGTCATCTAAACCAACGCAGAGACCCCGTAAAGGAACAGGTTTGCTTTATAGTCTCTCTCCTGGGGCAGAACCCCACACTGGCCACTTTTACTTTGAGCATGAAGAGCTGTGCAGGTGGGCTCAGAAGGGCTGCCCTTGCCCTCTCCCTCCCACCTCCTCCCCCTTGCCTCTGACTTAAAACCCAATCTGGGACCTCTCCCTGCCATTACAGCAGGTGGCCTCATGACCACATGGCAGAGGACGGGGCTCCTGCAGGCTCTAGAACACCTGGTGGCAGAATCCTGGCCCCCACTCACTAAGATTCCCACAGAAAGGAAGGAGGGGAGGAAGGAAGGAGCGAGGAGAGGAAGGGGCTGGGTGCCCGTGTCATCGAGCACCGGTGGGAACCCAGACCCAAGCCCACGGCAGATCCTGCTCGGTGCAGCTTCAATCAGAGAGGAAAGCTCCCATCAAACATAGGCTGGGCAGGGATGTGGGCACTGAGATTAGGGATTTGGAAAACCATCTGAGGAACCCGGCCTGGGAAGACAGCAGCGGGATTTAATACCTTATCCCGGCTGTCTGGTAAACACCCTGAGCCATCCTCACACTCCGTTAGGCAGCCTCGGATCTTCAGGTGTGTCGGCGACGGGCAGGTAGAGACAGAAGTGGGCAGAGACAGGAAGGGAGGGAGTGTGGGCTGGGGAGGGGGCGGGGGTGGAGCTGGCCTGGGAGGATCCGATGGGTGGCAGCCGAGCCAGACAGTCAGTGAGACAGCTGACAGGTGCTAGGGAGTGGGGCCCGGGAAGGGAACGGGCGAGTGGGGATCCCGAACGGGGGTCTCCCACACCCCGGGAGCTGAACGTGCTAAGAGGAAGGGTCAGAGAGTTGTGGGCAGGCCTTGGGCTTCCAGCTTCTTGGGGTACCTGGTGGGGGGACACTATGGATCGGGCAACAGGCTCCCCCAAACCAAGACGGATGAGGCAGCAGGTGGGGGTTCCAGCTTCCAGGGGAGGCTGTGGTCAGACTGGACAGCATCTGTGTGTGTGCTTGTGGGTTACCCTGTCCCCAACTCTCACACACACATCCCATGCCAAAAAGCAACCCAAATCACTCCAAGTGGAGCTTCCTTCTAGTCCAGGCTGGGGCTGCCCTGTGCGGAGAAGAGGCTGCAGGGCGGGAGCAGCCCTGTGGCTGCTCAGAGGGGCCTCACCTCTCCAGAGATGGGCTGGGGAGATCCAGAGCAGACGAGTAGAAAAAGAAGCATCTGGGGGTCCTGGCAGCTCCATGTGGTGGTCCAGGGCAAACCGCCTTAGCCCTGACCCCATCACAGAGGTGGGACGTGAAGGAGGGGGCAGGCACTCCTGGTGCCTGGCCCGCAAGGGGCACTGTGCTAATCTCGTTTTCCCATTTCCGTCTGCCTGTGGATTCATCAGAGTTTGGGTGGAAATCCACCTGGGGTGTCCCCACTGCCTGACACTGTCGCTAAATCCTCGGGTACACATGGTGCACCTCCCGACTTTCGGAGACTTGGAAACCATTTCAAAAGCTAAACAACGTGCCACTTTCAAATGTTCTCACCTCTGACTGCTTTCGACAGCACACTTTCAAATCTGCCCTGGCCTCGGCCGCCTTCATCAGTCACGGGCCTCCCTCTCTGTCCCTGAGATTAGGGATTAGGAAAAAATCCCACCACCGGAGCCTCCTATGGAGCCTGCAGAGGAAAAGCAGGGGTTCCTGGCCTGTTGCAGGGCTGGGTTTAGAGTCCTTCACCTTCTGCACATTCCTGAAGCTCCATGATCCCAAGAAATCCCATCCACAGTCCCCCAGTCCAAAAGGATCACGAGGACGCCGAGATGGAGACCTTTTCTGCTCCATTAACAACTGCGAAGAGCTCTGGCCCTGCCACTAGAGACCGGCCCAGTCCCTGGTCATCTCCCACAGCCTGAGTCAAGGAAGACCCCTCTCGTCCCCAGATGTGACCCTGTAAGACCTAGA
Source organism: Cebus imitator (assembly GCF_001604975.1). Taxonomy (NCBI): domain Eukaryota; kingdom Metazoa; phylum Chordata; class Mammalia; order Primates; family Cebidae; genus Cebus; species Cebus imitator. The sequence continues at coordinate 1,988,547 of NW_016107330.1, forward strand.
TGAACCACCAGGAGAGGCTGGAGGCCTGAGGCCTCCCTCCTCTGCCCCAGCGCCAAGTTCCCTACAACCCATAAGCACAGTCCTGACACTCAGTCAAGCGAATGAATCCCCAGGGGTCTCCTGCAACCATCTCTGTTCCAGCTTCTCTTCCCGACTCCTCCAGTCTCTCCACTCTACTCTGGCCCTGCCAGAATCAACAGTTTAAATCTTTGTACGAAACACACATGCAACACCCAAACAAGGGAGACCGAGAGAACCTCACCGGACCCAGGGCTGGGGCTGGAAACCAGTGACACCGGCTTACCGTTTTCCCCGCACCAGGCAGTCAGCCAGAAAACCCTGGGCAGTACACACCGCAGGCTCCGCCAGACATTAGAACACTTGTTCGGTTCTCTACCCTTTGGAAGCCGGGCCCCCAGTGCATCGCTTTGGGCCATTGCTGCCGATAATTTTTCAGAGATAAACAAACCGGTTTGGATAAAACAAGATCCAACCTGAATTCTTCACCCAAAGCTCAAAATGAAACTCCCCTATCACCCCTTTCCTTCCCTTCTCCGCCTACCTAGAACCATCATCCACTTCCCTCCAATTCAGACAATTCAGTGTTTTTTTTTTTCCCTTTTACTAATTCAGTCCTGGCTGGGCGCGGTGGCTCACGCCTATAATCCCAGCACTTTGGGGCCGAGGTGGGCAGATCTTCTGAGGTCAGGAGTTCGAGACCAGCCTGACCAACATGGTGAAATCCTGTCTGCACTAAAAGATACAAAAATTAGCCGGGTGTGGTGGCAGTGCCTGTAATCCCAGCTACTCAGGAGGCTGAGGCAGGAGAATCGCTTGAACTGGGAGGCGGAGGCTGCAGTGAGCCGACATCACGCCTCTAGTTTTTGGGTTCCTAGACACTACAGTGTCTGGGACCATTGGCTCCATGTGAAGGATGCCGGGGCTTGAGAAAGTCCTGCCCAGTTCCTCCAGTACGCCTGGGTTGGAAGGGAGAAGGAGAAGGTGGGACCTCAGCTGGGTTGCTTTCAGGCCTAGATCTTCTTCCCTGGTTCCTTTTGGGCTCAAAGTCTCTCCTCCATGCTCTGATGACCTCTTCAATCTTCAGCCCCTTTGCAAGGGGATGGGTGTGAATGGGACCAGACCAGCTGGCCTACTCGCCTGCTCTAGGCACAGAGGGTAGGGGTGCTCAGTTACCTTTTGGGGTTCAGCAGGTTAATAGAGGCCCAATGTCAGGACAGGAAGGAGGCCAAAGGGCAGAGAGGAAAGATGAAGCCCGGAGCTCTGTGGCCACGAGTGTCTCTCTACCAGCTCTGTGTGTGACATGCCGCCTACACGAGGACTCATTCATGCCTGACATACCCTCACCCATCACCCCGTCCCAACCAATCAGGCCCCCAAGGACCCCCGTCCCGGCTTCTCCGTCTGACACTGTCTGCTTCCTGCCCTGAGCTTGCCTGGAACCTCCGCCAGGGCTCCCGCCTCCCAAGTCCCCATCAGTGGGGTCTGCTCGGTTCCTGTAGCTAATTTACACCCGTCAGGGTTTAAAATAGCAGAGGCATAAATGAAAAGTCCAATTTCTTCAAATTTGCATTGTAAAACCATCCTTCAACTTCCTTGAAATAAATTTTACTATTTTATTAGTGCAAACAAAATGGTAATAAAACACTAATACAGCGTCTTGTATCCAGGGGAAGAGCTAAAATTAACATAGAGCGAGCAGTGTTTGCTATTACATTCAATTACCTTTTTACTTGAGATTTACATTCTCATCCCCTTAATCTCCATAGTAGTGCCTTCAAAATCATTCCTCCCAGGCTCTGCCCTTCCCAAGCCCCCACAGCTGGAAGCCAGGCCTCTGGCCCAGATGGCGCTCACCCCGGGCATGGAGCCTGCCCCTTTCTCCACAGCTGCCTCTTGTCACAGGGTACCACTTCTTTCCCCTGCTCGTAATTGTCTCACGTCTCGGCCTCTCAGTACTCGGCAAGTTCACACCAGAGGGCTCTGACACGAGACACATCCAGACAGGCAGTGATCAATGAGCAGGTGCACGGGGCTCAGGCTGGGGGCACTGCCCGCTGAGCCTGCAAAGGCTCTCCCCGGTACCAGCTAGGGGTGGGAGCTCCTGGGAGCCCTGGGGAAACTGGCATCTCTGGTTTGACAGGTTGTGGGAGAGGGCTGACTGCATGACACAGCTGTGGACTCCAGACGGTGGCAGGAAGCTCCAGCCATCCTGAAGCGGAAAGGGGTGATGGCACTGCCTGGGCCAGCCCTCTTGCTCTTCAAGCCCACGTCCTGGGATGTGGCTGCTTGCCAGGGATGGAGATGGGGCTAGAATCACCTCAACTTCTCACCATCTAGTGCTCTTTCTTCAACAGAGGCAGTCCCCAAAACCAGTCACCCCCAAACACAGCCTCACCATCTGATACCCTAGGAGGGCCCCTTTGCTTCCTGCAACTAGAGGCAGCATCACTCCACCTCTGGAAGTGGCCAGCCTCACCCTGAGCCGGTGGGGGAGATGATCGTGTTTTCAAGTGTCTCAAAGACGGGGTCCTACTTCCAGACCTGTCACTGGCTAGCTAGCTATGGGACCTGTGGCACCAAGCAACATCCTCTGGGCCTCAGTTTCCCCACATGTAAACCAGGACAATAACCTGTGAGCTGCCTTCATGTTGGAATGATCATACAGGCACCTCTGAGTCCACCCCAGCCCCGGAAGCTCAGCTGGGAGTCTGTTCCTGAGCATGGGACAAGGACCACAGGGTTGGTACCCCCGTGAGGACCAAGGAGAGGGGTGTCCGAGTGCAGGGCCAGGCCACCTCTGACCTTTATGACTTCACCCTCCACCCACGAGCCCCCTTTCTCTTACTGGTCAAACCACCGCAACATTTCCACAAAATCCTCTGAGCTCACGTGGAAGGAAGAATCGCCAATCAGCCCGGGGTCCGGCCACAGCACCGTCTCACTCAGGGCAGGCCTGGAGCAGGGGACCAAGTGGTAACGTGGAAAACAGTTGGAAGGACCTGTTAATTTTACTCAGCCCACAACTACAACCGGGGGGAAAGAAGTGACACACACAACACACCCACACACCCACACACAATCTCATACACAACCACTTACACTCATTTTCACACACAACCACACACCATCTCACACACGCCATAGCATACAAAATCACACGCAAAACCACATACCATGCCACAATTACACACGCCATACACACCCACTCACACAGTCCACATAAAATCACAATCATATATACAACCGCTCAGTCTCACAGCCACACACCATGTCACACACAATCTCATAGTCACTCATGATCTCATACAATCACACAATTTCACACAAACTCTCACACACAGGCACACACAATCTACCACACCATTTCACACAATCTCACAACCACACACAATCTCATGTATAATCACTATCTCACACAATCACACAATGTCACACAAACTCTCACACACAATCTACCACACCATCTCACACTGTGTCACAACCACACACAATCTCCCACACAATCTCATGTACAATCACTCACTATCTCACAAAATCACACAATTTCACACAAACTCTCACACACGGGCATACACAATCTACCACAGCATTTCACACAATCTCACAACCACACACAATCTCATACACAATCTCATGTATAATCACTCACTATCTCACAGTCACACAATGTCACACAAACTCACACACATAATCTACCACACCATCTCACAATATGTCACAACCACACACAATCTCCCACACAATCTCAAGTACAATCATTCACGATCTCACACAATATCACACAAACTCACACATACAGGCACACACAATCTACCACACCATCTCACAACCACACACAGTCTCACGTACAACCATTCACGATCTCATACAATCACACAATTTCACACAAACTCTCACACACAGGAACACACAATCTACCACACCATCTCACACTATGTCACAACCACATACATTCTCACACACAGTCTCACACAGTCTCATATACACTCATTCATACAATCTCACACACAATCATATAATTTCACATAAAATCTCACACACTAACACACAATCTCATTCAGTCACACACAATCTCACATACCATCTCACATATCTCACAATCACAATTTCACACAAAATCTCACACACAAGCACACACAATCTCACATACCATCTCACGCTATCTCACAATCTCACAATCACTGACACAATCTCACACACAACCACAATCACACACAATCACACAATCTCACACAGCATCTCCCACAAAAACCTCACAATGGCACACAATTTCACACAAAATGTCACACACAAGCACACAATCTCACAGAACCACACAGAATCTCACACTCTATCTCACACAGTCTCATACACGATCACTCATACAATCTCAGATGCAATCTTACACACAATCACACACACAAACACACACTGTCTCACACATAATCACACAATCTCACATACAGTCTCATGATCACAGTCTCAAACACAATCACGCACACAATCTCAGACACAATCATGCACAAAACGATTTACACATGCACACAATCTCACACTCACAAAACAACACAGGATCTCACACACACCTATTCCCAACTCCCCTCTCCCAGTCTTTCCTCCTGAATCTGATTCCTAAAATGTCTTCCAGTGGATTACAGGAGGGGAGCTCCGGTCCAAACCGTTCCAAGGCAAACATATCCTTGCTCCTCCTGATCCACCCGGAATTCCAGGTCCCCCTGGCAGAGTGGCTTCTGGGACACTGTGGGGGAAGAATCTCCTTTAATCCCAAGTGGCAGTGGGGCAAAGGCTGTTGGCGGTTGGGCAACTGGCCGGAACACCAGGGACTCGCCTGGCGGTCCTGATCCCAGCCTGGCCACTGGCTGCAGCCCTTTCTCCCGAGGCCCCTGAGTCCCAACTCCCAACACATCCTAGCCCAGAGGTGAGCATCACAAACAGCTCTACTCGTCCGCAAAGAAAAGGCCAAGCCCACCGCAAGAAGCGAAGGAATCAACCCCACGTGCTCAACGTACGGAGTTTTCTCTGGTTCACACTTATTTTTTCCTCCCCACGGGTGAAACAAAAGAAAGTTTGTTGTTGAGGTTCAAACATTTCTTGGGCCTTGTCTGAGTCCTACCTTGTTTTTCTTTTCCTTTCTGTCTCCCCCCCTAGCCCCACCCCGCCTTCCCTGCCTCCCCACCTTGAATAAATAAAGCGCCCAAAGCTGGCACCGGCTGGCGAGGAAAGTACAAACTATCTCATAATTTTATAATTTTTTTTTTTAGCACACTGGCCTAGGGTTTTGGGCAAAGGACAAAAGCTATTGTTGCCCAGCACGGCACGGAGGGCTGAGTCACCGATACGCCTCGGCTTCTCGAGATCTCATAGGTTTCTGTGGCTGGCACAGCCGGTGAGCTCAGCGCCCTGCGGGGGCCGTGGGTGCAGGCGCCCTCTCGCCTGGCGCTGCCCCGCCCCCTCCCCCTCGCCAGGGCTCCCTGCCGGGCCGACACGTTGGCTTTGTTGGTTTTTAATCATAGGGGGGAATTTAAATAAAATGTTGTGAAATAAAAAAACAAATCACTGTAGTCCCACCACCTAACGCTATAATTTTCATTTTGGAGAATCACCTTTCAAGCGCTCTCCAGAACCATTTGGATTTTTATATAGTTTCTCTTGCGGTGCGCACTGCACTTGGCATTGGGTGTTTTTTTTTTCTGCTCATAACATAAACATTTTTCCATGTTTCAAAACCATCCTCGGATGATGATTGGTACAGGTGACACCATATTTATTCCATCGTGCTCTTCCGGGGCTGGCCCTATGAGGTGAGAAGGGGAGGCCTCTCTGGGAATTGAATGGTTCATCTTCAAGATTCCAGCCAAGGTGGGGGCTTTGCCTGGGTGGCCCAGATCACCTGGCCCTTGGGGACCTGGCCTGGAAATGTGTCCCTAGAAGATGGGGAGAGGCTCCACCAACACCCTGCCCACCCTGAGCCGAGCCACGAAGTGCCCTGGCCCTTGTGCCCAGAGAGACGCGGGTTCCAGCCACGGCCCTCATCCTCACAGTGACCTTCACTCCCCACGAGCTCCACTTCCTCTTTATAAAGCGCCCTGGCAGGCAAAAGACCCATGACAACGCTCTGCTCTCCATTTTTATATCTGAATATCTCAAAGCACTTAGCAAAGACTTTTATTTTCTCATTACCCCAAGGAGAGGAGGTCATTCGGGAAAATGGTACAAATATTCCCATTTGTCAAAAGCAAGGAGGAAGTGAGTTAAAAGGAAAATTCTACCACTTAACTGAGCAAAAGCTACCCAGGAGAGAACACAGGGGTCCGCCTGCCTCTCCATGCACCCAGTTCGCCTTCTCCAATGCAGTTTCAGGCACCTCATTACCGAAAACATGGCTGGGAGCCAAAACCAGGTTTCCATTTTGCCAAGAATCAATCCCTCCCCAATGGCCCCAGCTCAGGAGACCCTCTTATCTCGTCCAAGGTCTCAACCAGAACCATATTATTTTATTATTATAGTTATGTAAAATACATGTTTAATATATATAGATAGTCATGGGCAGCGGGGGGGACACTAGACAGAAATACACCAGACACTAAATAAGGTTGGCTCATGAGGGTTAAGTTAGGGGTACATTTCTTTCCCTTTGATCTATTTTCAAAAACTGTTTAAAACATGGTTTTATTTTTCCGGTACATAGGGAAGAGTGTGCATTTCTGAGTCAGGTCCACCAGCGCTGGAACGCTAGCTCTCCTTTAACGAGCTAGGTGAGCTCAGGCAAATGACCGAACCTCTCAAAGCCTTATTTCCCACCAGGTGCAATGGGAATCGAACCACTGCCTGCCTTGTGTCTTTCAATCCCACAGTAAGTCACAGCACAGCAACTGACACACAATCGGCCCTCAGTAAATGTCTGTTTCGTTTCTCTTTCAATAAAATGAAAATGTAAAATCAACTCGGCTTCCTGGCTGCCCTTGGGGACAGAGGCAAGACCCTTCTCCTGCATCCTCCCTCCAACTTCATCCACAGCCCTCACCAGTCCCTTCCCTCCCCTACTCGCCCCACCCCAGCAAATCCCCAGCACACAGACCTCAAGATGCTGCTCCCAGCTCTCCTGGGACTTGCCTGGAAGGTGAGGAGGGGGCTCTGGGAGTAGAGAAGCTCCCTCCTCCGACCTTCTCCACCAGCACAGGCCCAGGCCAGCCCCTCCAGCCAGCACACAGGCCGCATGCGATGACTCGGAGGACACGCTGGGAGATCCCTGGGTTTGTGCCTTCTTGGCAGCCACCCTCTGGGAACAGGTGCCAGGCTGCAAAGGCCACCTGCTCCCGGGGGGAGGGGGGGCAAGGGCCACATTCCCGTCTGCGAGGAGAGGCCAAGGAGAACCAAGATGGCACCAGCCCCTGGGAGTCAGCTCCTCCCTGGGCAGGCAGTCCAGGCCAGCCCAGGGACTGCCACCTGCACAGCCAACAGCCTAGCCCTGGGCACTGCAGGCCTTTTCCCTGCTCCCTCCAGGGCTCTGTACTGGGCGGACACGTTTGCCTGGCTATTGGCAAACATGCTCCAACAGATTTGTGGTGGCCACAGCCTCTGGGCTGGGGTTCCAGCCTGGCCTTGGGGTTCTTGGACCTCAAACACGGGAAGCCCTCTGCCTTACTGCCTTCATGATGACAGATGGCAGGACGGAGTAGAGACAGTACCAGCAGAAACAATAGCTGCCCCTCATCGCCATGTGGCAGGCCTGTGCTAGGTGCCTTTCCAGCGTTATTTCATTTAATCCTCACACCAACCCCATGCGACAGTGCCATCATGAATCCTCTTTTACTAGTGAGGAAACTGAGGCTCAGAAAAGCCAGCGATAGGTCCAAAGTCAGAGTCCCAGTAAAGGAGAAACTAGGGATGTGAGCCCATGTATGTTACCACTATCCTCCAGCAGGGCTCCTAAAACAAGCAGACTCCACCCGTCTTTCCCAGAAAGAGGCCCCTGAGCAGCCTCCCTAGCCCACTGGGGGCTCAGACACCCTCTAGGAGCAGGCAGGCTGTAATTCTGCCTAGACAAAGCCATCTCCATGCCTCTTGCCCTGCAGGAATAGGGAAGACGCTACCCCTCTAGGGAGACAGGTTGGTCAGGCTGAAGAGCTGCTGTGTCACAGATGAGAAGCGTTACTGGGGGGGTATCTGCAAGGGGGAGGTGTTTCTTTCCCTGCAGCTCCTAGGAAAGTGAGGAGGTCTGGGGACATGGGAGCACTGGCAAGATGGCCTGGTACTAGTAGGTATCTACTGACTGATGTACTGGAGTGGACACCGTGGGCTGGAGAATGATGGAGGTGGGGCCCTTGGCATCCATGAACCCTCAACATTGCAAGCCTTCTTTACAAACCAGGCATAAGACCAACTTAAAATGCTGTACTCTTTCTTTTAAAATTAAAATAGGTCTGTAAGAGCAGGCTGGACACAGGGAGGAGGCCAGACAAAGCCCCCACGGCATGAGCCACCAGCTCCCCAGCTGCCAGGGACGAGGTCCTGGGATCCAGCAGCAGGTCCCATGAAAGCTGGTGGAGCCAAGCGGGGTGGGGGCCGGGGGGTCACCCGGGACAGACAGTCTCCAATCGTGCTGAGCACAGCACATCACTTCATTCAGGAACGCAGAGTAAAATGTACAGCTGGGTCTGGAGTTGATTCAGCCCTTAACTCGTTCGGGATCGCTGGCGGAGCCACGAGATGGCAAGGGGAGGGGGGCTGGTCACCTGGGGGAGGGGGCTGGGCCATCCCTGGGAGAGTGGCAGGCTGGGGCACAGCCCCTGCTGATCATGTCTGATACATGCAAAAAGAAATCATAATTATTTGCAAAAATCCCTCTGAAAACCAAACTAGCACTGGGAGTCGAGGGAGGGATGTGGGAGCGTGTGTTAGGTGGCGGGCGGAGGTGGGGGGAGCTTGCTTTCTACCCACTGCCAAATTCTCATTGACTGTCAGCTCCAATCCATTTGGAACTCACTGACTCAATTGCCTTTTCACGGGGAAAGGAGCCGGCACAATGCAGGGGACTTTTCAGCTTCACATTAGCACACAGGACGCTGGGCAATGTCCGGGAATCCACACTCAACACCCTCCCGGGGCCGCTGGCCACCCCCGCCCCCAGGCAACCCAGCCAGCTCTGCCAGGACACATCTGCTCACCCCTGTTTTCATACTTTGGGTTTTATTTATTTACTTTTAACGGCTAGGCCACTGGAGAAGTGTGTGTGTGTGTGTGTGTGTGTGTGTCATGTGTGCACATGTGTGTACATTTGCACATGTGCACATTTGTATGTGTCGTGAGAGACAGGGGCTCCATCTCCCCAGAAGAAGGGCCTGTAAGAGTTCATTCCAGAGCAGTTCCAATTCTTCCTCTGCCTAAAGAAAGGAGGGATGGAAAGAGGAAATCCAAATTAAGTTTCCAGAAGGAAAGGATATGGGGGAGAGAGGTTCACTGAAACTAAATCTGGAAAGGTTCAGTTATGGATGAATCCACATTTACTGGGGGAGTGTCCCTAAGAACTCTGCAGGCCCAAACGCTCTTCAATCATCATTATGAAAATAATATTGGCCAGTGTGGTGGTTCACACCTGTAATCCCGGCATTTTGGGAGGCCTAGGCAGGTGGATCATTTGAGGTCAGGAGTTCGAGACCAGCCTGACCAACATGGTGAAACCTCATCTCTACTAAAAATACAAAATTAGCCAGGCGTGGTGACCCACACCTGTTATCCCAGCTACTTGGGAGGCCGAGGCAGGAGAATCACTCAAACCCTGGAGGCGGAGGTTACAGTGAGCCGAGATTGTGCCACTGTACTCTAGCCTGGGTGAAAAAAGTGACACTCCATCTAAAAAAAAAAAAATCTACAATTATAATCATCATGATAATGATAGTGGTCCCCATTTTTCAAGTGCTCACCCTGTCCCCTCACTTCTGTCAAGTGCTTTCCACGTCACCTCCACTAATGATCACAAGAACCCAGCAAGGCGGCACTGCTGACTGCCTGCCCAATTCCACAGGACCGGAGAGGCAAGCCCGGGGCTCAAGGTCACAAAGGTCCCAAGTGGGGAAAGAAGGGCTTCAATCCCGTTCTGCCTCACTCTAGAGCGGCCACCTCACCCTGCCCTGGGAGAGAGGAAATCTGTGGCAGAATCAAAACAGAAGATGCCCTGGCAGCACAGAGGCCTTGGCCCTGGGAGCCCTCACAACATCTGGGGATGCCCTGCCCTCCGTCTCTATCACTGTCCCATGGGGGCCCCTCTGTTTAGCCCACGCTCGAGGGAAGCATCCCTTGGAGGGAAGCTGCCAACAGCACTTCCTGCGATGATGGAAGTACTCCATCCACGCTGCCTGATGCAGGAGCTCCAGTCGCACGTGGCTGCGGAGGACCTGAAATGTGGCTCGTTCACTGAAGAACCAAATGTTCAATTTAATTTAAATTGCCACGTGGGCTAGTGGCTACTGCAGACCCCACACCCTCCAGCTGTCTCCCTACCTCCCAGCCCAAGAGCTATTTTGTTTTCTGTTTTTTGAGATGGTACCTCACTCTGTTGCCTAGGCTGGAGTGCAGTGTCGCGATCTTGATTCACTGCAACCTCTGCCATCCAGGTTCAAACAATTCTCCAGTCTCAGCCTCCTGAGTAGCTGGAATTACAGGCACACACCGCCACACCCAGCTAATTTTTTCTGCATTTTTAGTAGAGATGGGCTCTCACCATGTTGGCCAGGTTGGTCTCGAACTCCTGATCTCAAGTGATCTGCACACCTTGGCCTCCCAAAGTGCTGGGATTATAGGCATGAGCCACCATGCCCAGCCCCAAGAGCTATTTTGGAAATAAACTAAAAGCATCCAAGGACAGGAGCATGACCTACCAGGAGAGGCCCCACCTCAGTCAGCAGACCTCTCCTCTGTTCCTTCATGGCCTTTCAAAAATGACCAGCCAGCCTCCAGCTTCTCTGCCTGCCTGCCTTCCTTGTCTTTCTTGCCTGCCTCCCTCCCTCCCTCCGTCCCCTCCCTCCCTCCTCTCTTCCTTCCTTCTTTCCTCCCTCCCTCCCTCCCTCCTTTCTTCCTTCCTTCCTCCCTCCCTTCCTTCCTTTTTCCTTCCTTTCTTCCTTCTTTCCTTTCTCCTTCCTTCCCTCCCTCCTTCTCTTTCTTCATTTCTTTCTTAGAAAAAAGCATCCATTTAATTAGATAAATCCTCCAAGCACGTGGCCTGGAGTTCGTCATGGAAATTAACCTGCTTCCAGATCTCAGATAGTGAAACAAGAACCGGGGTGATTTGGCATAGCGCAGTGAAATGGGAGAGGCTGATGGAGTTTCATACACCTCATCTTCCATAAGTGCCCCTCGCCCCTCCAGTGCCCCCCGCTCCACAGCCTCATGCCCTTGCTTCCTTAGGTCACTGCCTCCATGGCACCTCTGCCTCTTCTCCTGGGGAGAGCCCATCCCCGGGGCAGGTGGGAAACCTCGGCTCCTTCCATGCCAGGGCCTAAAGGGGAACCTGTGGTCCTCTGCCCCTTGGCTAAGCCCTGAGCCTCGGCGATTAGCTCAGGCTGAGACCCAACTGAGGCTCAGCCCACGCTGGCTGCTTCATCCTTGTCCTGCGCCCCTACTACGTGTTGCTCCCTGGCTGTGTTCGATCCATGAAATAAAGCTCAAAGTAGAACGGCAGCAAATGTCAGCTGGGATCCTCTCATCTAATCCTCATGGTCCACGTGGCGAGAATTCCACCTCCCATTTTATAGATGTGGAAACAAAGGATTTGAGGAATGAATCTGTCCGAGTCGGGGCAACTCGATTCACATTCGGCTCAGCCTGGCTCCTGATCCCACGCACCGGTCCCTCGGCCAGCCACACAGCCTCTATCTGCGAGATGCCCTCATGGGCACGACTCTGGGATTGCCAGCACCCAGAATTCAGCTCACACAGTCTGTAGAGGCCACCAGTGCCTTGGGCCAGTTTCCAGGATCTGCGCCCACGCCGCCCCACCCTAGCCTTTCGTCCCAAACAGCTCCCGTGGGACCCACCTCACCCCACTGAGCTCCAGGAGCGCTAGGTCTGGCCAGTGCAGGAAAGAAAGAGCAATGACCCCTGCTCCACTTGAGGGACTGACCCTGCATGAGGGCAGAGTCTTTATCCTCATCCCCTCCGGACCCAGCAGCAGAAACACCAGGAGGACCCCAGGCAGGCCAGAGAGGTGAAAGACACGATGCAGAATTTCTGCCTGACACCACCTCGCCCCGCACCTCATAGTGTCCCAGCCCCAGATGGAAAGAGAGCAGGCACTCCCGGTTCCCCTCTCCATGACAATCCCTAATAAGCCACAAGCGCTTCCGTGTCGTCTCCCGAGTGGGTCTGTAACACACACAGGTACCAGGCCTGGGCCGAACACTTCACACGTCTTAGCTCATCTGAGCCTCACATCAACCCCACGAGGTAGGTACCACTATGCCCATTTCACAGAGGAGGCACAGGCTAGTGAAGTGACTGACGCAAGGTCACCCGACTTTGATCCCCAGCTCATTCGCTCCAGAATGCACCATCAACACCACATCCAGCTCCTCAAATGAACCTGTTGGCTCCAGAGGCACACAACAGCAAAGCACACCCCATATCCCATTCTGCCTGAGAAGCAACAACCCCCAGTCCAGCCCCAAGTTCCCAATGATAAGAGAACAGACCTGCAACCTGACACAAACATGTAACTCCAGCAGCTCATGGGACATCCAGGCCCATGGCTTTCTGGAATGGAATTCACCGGGGTCCCCTTTGAGACCGATACCGTATTGCATAAAACCCGCCTCCTCTGACCTTGGGGACACCTTGCACTTGACAATGCCAACCACAATAAATTCTTCGTTACGTTTAATTACTTTCATCAGGAGAACCCTCTGAGGGTGCTAGGGTCAGGGGCCATTTGACAAGAGAGGAAACTAAGGCCCAGAAAGGTAAAATGACTCACCGAAGGCCACACAGTGATTTACTGCAGAGCCAGAACGAGAACAGGGTCCCCAGACGCACAGCCTATCAGGCCACACCTTGCAAGACCCTAAGTGTGGGGCTGGAGGAAACGCAGGGGAGTGGACAGTAAGATCTGAGTGGAGCTCGGGGCCACCCGTGTCTCACCCCGTCCCCCGATCCCCGGCCAGAGATGCTGGGGCCTGGCCCATGACCTCCCCAGGGATCAGATTTCCCCGAAATTCCCAAAGGAGCTGTGGGGACAAGTGGGCCCGGAAATGGCCCTCACAGAGCGAGCTGCACAGCTGAGCTCCCCGGGGCGAGGGGGGCGGACAGAGCTGGAGATGCTGGCACAGCCCTCATGGGTACTCTGCCAGCAATTAGTGCTGGGGAAGGGTGCCAGCCTGGCAGAGCTCATTCCCCCACCCCTTCTTCTCATTTACACACGCACATGATCACACACACACACACACACACGCACACACGCTCACCCACCCAGAGACCAGCAGCAAAAAGGCAGCGAGGCTTCCTTTCGGTAAATCTCATCAGCAAGGCACACGTGGGGCATGCAATTTGGCCATTACTGCTCTTAAACAACAGCAAAGCAGAATCCACCCCCCATTAACCCATCCCGCCCTCCCTCCGGGCTTCCCACCGGCTCTGGTACCAGCTTTCACCGCTGACTCCCACACACCCCCTTTCAAAGCTCCCCAGAAGTTGCTTTCCCAAAGAAACACAGAGTCTAAACATTTTTTTTTTTAAATATGGTAAGTCCAACCTGAATTGTGCTGTTCTCCATGCTGACCTCTCTCCGCAGAGCAAGCTATCCAAGGTTTGAACATGACCTTGGCTAAGACCCTTGCTCAAACATCCTAGAATCCCTGAGAACATCAGCTAGGTAAGGAGATGTGCTTATCCAGAACAGCCCCTTATGCATGTCCAAAGGCTCTGCCATTAAGGGGATGTATCCATTACCACGGATGGGAGAACCGGGAGAGCTGCCTTTGGCCTGGCTTCGGGCATCGCTACCTGAGCAGGTGGGTTCTTCAGAGGGCAACCTGAGTGTTAGCCCGATCCACCTATGGGGTCTCCTGGTGATAATGTGACAGCCCTCTCCTCTCCCAATACAGAGGCAGGCAGCTGGGAGGTGGTGGGGACCTATCTTGCCTCCTCCCTCCTGCCCCCGCCCCCTGCCTCTTCCTGGAGAACTGGAAAGGCCACCAGAGCAGGGGGCTCTAGAGGGTCCTTAGACTGGGTTTATAAGATCTGCAAAACCCCTCAAAGTATAAGCAATATTTATGCTTCTGAGATTTTTTTTATTAAGAGGATTCTCAAAGGGGGCATGTGGACTCAAAAGTAGAGCAGCAGCACAGCCCAGAGATCCCCGCCGCCTCCCTCGCTGGGCTCAGCAGTGCCTCACGCCCAGGTGGCCAAAGATGGAGCGGGCAGAGACCACAGACAGGACTCCAGTTGTCCCAGCAGCAAGCTCCCTGACCGCTGCCTTCTCACCCGGGAGCTGCTCCTGCCTGGAAGCTGGTCACTGGGAGGACTGGCCCGGGAGCTGTGCCATGCCCTGGGCCAGCGCCCTCCTTCCTGTGCGCCAGGGCTGCCTGCCCAGCCAGCAGAGGCATCGCACAGCGGAGCCCACCAGCGGGGATGAGAGGGGAAGCCAGCAGCCGCTGCCGCTCTGGAGAACCTCGCAGATCCTCTAAGCCACCTAGTGTCCAGAGCTGAGCTCCAGCCACCACGATGTCCCGCCTGCTTCCCAGAGCAGCTACTGCAGGAGAGCCCAAGGGGACAGCAAGTGGGAGCCTGGTGGGGGACAAGCCTCCTCTAACCCTACCCGTACCTGAGCCTTCTCCAGGGACCTAAGGCCAGAGGGCAGGGGCTAAGCTGGCTGGGGACACGGCTCCCAGAAGAAAGCAAAAACCCTGTGGCCCCAGCCCACACCCGCCACCCAGGGCAGGGCTGTTCCCATCACCTCTGCTCCTTACCCCTAGCAAGTCCCTCTATCTTTGAGATCCCCTGTGTCATATCAGACAACCCATCCTACCTGGGACATCTTGGGGTTCCCCCAACCCCAGCCTCCAGGCCTCCTGCTAAACCTCCCAAACCCTGGGCCTGCCACTTTCCCAGGGCCTCTGGGCGCCCCCCTCCCGCCCCCTCCTCTGCTGTCTCTTTTCTCTGTGTCCTCAAGACTCCTCTCACCTTGAGAAGTGTTAGGATTACCCAGCATTTACACTCAATGCGCTTCCTTATTCCTTAAGACTTATTAAGAATGATAATGAGTTCCGAAGGAGCGAGGCGTCCCTGTCTCTCTCCCTGTCTATCCTTCTCTCTCTCTCTCTCTCTCTCTCTCTCTCTCTTCCCCCCCCTTCACTCTCTTTCTCTACGTGTCTTTTCCACCAAAGACACATAGGACAAATCCAGACCAAAAGGGAAAAAAATTCCAACAATATGGAAGAAGGGCACTTGAGGATTCTATTCAAGAAACCCATCTCTCTTCTCTCTCCCTGTTCTCAATTACTCCAATTTAGAAAAAAAAAAAAACCCTCCCCCTTCCCTTCACACTGTCCAGGCCACCCCTCACTCTGCCGGACCTTGAACAGGGGGAACAGGAGAAGGGCCCAGCTTGCCTGCAAAACCTCGTTAGCCTGGAGCTCTTAAACGGCTGATTAATTTTTGCAGAATTGACGACAGCCGTTAGCTTTTCTTCCCCAAGCTGTGGCCTCAGAACCACGGCAACTTCACTTGGTGAACTTGAGGGGCCGAGATGGGGGTGTCCCTCTCCCCCAGTGGCCTCCTGCTGCTGGCACCCCAGGCAGGCCTGGGGCCAAAGGGAGCCACGCAGATGGCACCGCCCAGGCAGGAGACCGACCCACTCGCAGAGCGGCGTGGCACCCAGAGGAGAGATCGCCAGGCAGCCTGAATCACGGCTGACTTTTGGCCATTTGGGACTTTTAAATTTCAAAATAAGAAGGCCAGGAGAAAGTGGGCAGAGAAGAAACCAACCCGGGCCACTGGCAATGATGCCTCCCGCCTGCACCCTCCCAGCCACACCATGTATCCCGGGCACAGGGACCGGCCTTATCGGTCTGCCGGGCTGCCCTTCAGAGAGAGGGAAGAACAGATCCTAATGAAATTATGGTTTTTAAAATGTCTATAAATTAAATCTCTCCTCTCTCTGTGAATCTCCCCCTGAGCTCCCTCTCCTCTACCAGGCTTGTTTGCCTCTCTTCCGTTCCCTCTGCTCATGTCTGTTTTTCTGATATAGACATCAAGAGGTTACGGGCTCAATTACAACTCCGCTGGAGTCTCAGCATCAGACTGCCTCGGCCTTCTCTTCTCTTCAGAAACAAGATACCAAATAAATCTCTCTTCTTTATATTTTTATTTTCAATGCCAAAAGGCTAAAGATTCATTCCGTGGACTCACAGGCTTTGTGAACTTTGTTCGGATGGTGGGGAGAATATTCTTTTTAATTGTGTCTGAGTACAACATAAATGCTTCTCTCTTTATCTCGTTCCTCCCTTGTAAGGACACAGACACAAACCTTGGCTATGCATGAAATTTTAAAAAGAGGGAGAGGACAGTATAAATGTGCTTAATGTCTCTCTATGAGGGGGGGCAAGTGAGCCCTGGAGAATATTAGTAGGACATCTAGCACATTCTAAAGTTTGGGGGGGTATCATGAGGATTCATATTAGCAAATGTCCATTTGTAAAGGCCAGATCATAAAAGGTGATCTTTTTTAAAAAAACAGGGGAAAAAAATGCTTTCACCTTCCCTAATACTGCCAGGAGACACAGAAGGGCAGATGTGCCGTCTATATAATTCTACATCCTAAAAGGCCCTCTTCCCATCCAAAAAAAAAAAAAGTTGAAAAATCCAAGTCTTAGTCAATCATCAGAGCTGCTGACTCCTGAGAAGAAACCAGCTCTGAGTTGTAGGTCTAAGGGGAAAAAGCCAAACAAAAACCAAAACCCCACTCTACTTCTGGAAATATCGACCAGTGGGGATTCCAAAAGCGACTTTTCCTGGAAAAAGCACTTGAGACAAAGGTCGGAGAAAGCGGAAGCTGAAGGTGAATCAAAAAGAAAAACTTTTCTTTCCAATTAACTGGACAGGGAAAAAGAAGGGAGGTGGGGAATGCACATCACTACCAACTCATTAATTCTTTCCTGTAAACAATTTAATTAAATTCTGCTAAATACAGGAGAAATACTCATTTTGGAGTGCTTCCCCCAACCTCAAAAGCAAATTCCTCCAGGTTCCTCCCCCCCATTCGAACACCTCCCTCGTCTCCAAGCTACACAGCCTTCCAGTGGATTTCCAGCCCAGGCGTGGACTGCACTGCTCAGGGCTGCGAGAATGACAGCCTCATATGTCTGAAAGCTGACACTTTAGCTTTGAAAAGAAATGGGGGAAAATAAGCTGTTGACTTCTTGGTTAAAGTATTTTCTTGTTCTACTCATGTTCTTATGTCACTGGGCTAAAAAAAGAGAGAGAAAGGGGGAGAGAGAGAGAGAGAGAAGAGAGAGAGAGAGATATGACTTTCCTTGAATGATCTGTTTAACCTAAGCCAGAGGAAAAAAAAGAAAGTCATTAATTACTTATGTGAGCTATTGCTTCAGAAAGACAATAAACCTGCCCGGTCGCCATGGATATGACATATTTGCTCTGAAAACAACACAATAATTAGCAAAGGGGAAAGATACAAGGAGAATATGCAAACTCCTGAGTTTAAAGCCACAGTGCTCTTTTCTACTCGTAAGCCTCTGTTCTGTTTGCAATCCAAATCAAACAAATTTTTAAAATATAGCAAAGAGGGAAATAATAGGAATGCTTCCTCTCGCCTCTAAGCTGAGAAGCAACAACCACTCTACCTCCCCCCCAATATAAAATAATATAAAAGAGAACCAGGGTGGCAGAAGGAAAAAAAAAAAACTCAAGTATTGCCTCTGTTTTATTTCCTATAGCAGGGGTGGAGTCAGGTTCCTTTTTTTTTTTTTTTTTTAAAGTGTGCTCTTATTTAGCATTGGATCTTCTGGCCAGATATAAATTTATTTATGAAAGCCAAATGCACTGTGCATGGCTCACCCCTCCCCAAAGTAAATGAAAATGTGAAGGGGTGGGGTTGGGGGGTGGCATCCAGTTGAAAAAGTAAAGCAGTATACTCAGAAAGCAGCATCTCTATGGAGGGACATTCTCTCCCCCTACCTCCAAGAAAATGGAACCCCTGCTTTACTTTAATATTAAAAATGCATTAAATGGTTCTACCTACAACTTACTCCCAAAGGATCATTAGGAAATGCAATCACTTTGTATCATATCTGTCAGCGTGATAAATATCTGAGTCAGAGTCAGTTTGCAATTTTTCAGTGTCACAAAACAAGATAATTTTTTTCTGTCTTCCTTTCTTAATTCACTACACCACCTCCCCCCCACCCAAACCAGCCACAAATCTACAGAAAAATACCTGGGCAGAGGAGAAAAGGAGAAAAAGTTGATGTACTGTCACACACCAGGCAGAGGTTACTGATGTTCTCCCCAAAAGCAGGCAAAATTGAACTTTAAAATATTTGGGTGACAATTTTCCCCAAAAAATAAATAAATAAAGCACTCCATTAAGTTTGACTAAAAACTCCTTTCCCCTCTTTCCAGAGGCTAATTTTCCTAAAACAGATGGTCAGGATCTAAAAGAGAAGCAAATATACCTCAACCCCCACAGGCAGAGAAATCTAACTTTGAACTTCTTTTAAATTAAAAAGGGGTGGGGGCAAGATAAACTATTAATAAGTATGAAAAAAAATTAGCTGAGCTACAAGTTTTGTTTTTCTTATTAAAAAATTATTTAAACACAAGGGGAGCAGATATAAAAGGGAGTTTCATATTCAACTGACTTTCTTATTTTTTTAAACAATAGCTTTTTTTTAAGATTGGACTCTTTGATCTTGAAAGAATTTTGCTCCTATATGATGGGGGGGGGAGGGGGTGGTGGTGAAATGATCTGTTTTAAATGATGATGCAACTTAGAGATCAAAGCCCTCGCTTTCTTCTAGCCATAATAAGCTGTGCTTGCCACAAAGCGTAAGGCTCCCGGGCTGGGCTCCTCTCCTTCGTAAGAAGGAAATAAAATGCGCCCAGACTCAGAGCAAGACTCGAAGTCTCGGCAAGGTGCAAAGTCTGAAAAACAAACAAACAAGGCAAAAGGGGGAAAAAAAGAGGAAGGCACTGCCCCTTTAAACGTTTTAGTGCATATGGAGTTTGATTTCTGAAAGAGATCAGTTTAACATCTCCATAGAAACCAGCAACAGATTATCATCAACAGAATAAATAACTAGTCTAATAAATTAAACAGGAGGCATAAGATCGCTGGAAACCTGATTACTGAAGTTCAACAATATTCCCCATAAACTCTCCTTAACCGCCTCTAAGGTGGCTAACAAGAAGGTGGTGGGGGGAGGCGGCGATCTCTCCAATTCGCCGGACTCTGGGGTCAAGACGGTGGCGGCTGCCTGGAAGGGAGAAGTTCTCCACTCTGCTCTGGAGAGGATCCGAGAGCTCCAGTGAGGGGCACACCCTAAAAACCGAAGTTTAGAAAGTGGGAAAGAGGCTGGGGGTCGGGGAAGGTGGCCCGGGTCGCGGGAGATTGCGCAGGTCGCGACGCCCGCCCGGGACGCACCGCCTTGTCGCCACCAGGACGCAAACCCCGCGCTTTGCGCTCGGGCGCCGAACTGCCCAGCGCCCCCTCCGGGCACGTGGAGCGCAGCCCCGGCGCAGCCCCCGGGGACCAACTACCCCCCTCCCCATGCCCGGCGCAGCTGCTCCTGCTCAGCCGGGACAGCTCCCTTTAGGACGGCGACGTGTGTGTGTGCGCGTGTGCGTGTGTGTGTGTGAGTGTGTGTATATATGCGTGTGTGTGTGTGTGCGCGCGCGCGCGCGTCGTGGGTTGGGCGGCGGGGGGGGGGGGACACCAAGATTATCCGGCGATCTGTTTCCCAGTCCCCTCGTGCGCTCTCACCGCGCGCCTGTACCGGCTCCGAAATTTACTAACTTTGCCCAGCGACTATCAGGGCCTTTCCCTCCTCGCGGCCCCCAGCCGCTGTTAAGTGTGCGGGCTGTCGGCGGGACAACCCAGCAAGGTGAGGGCCGCGCCCCCACACTCCACTCGGGCAGAGACGCACACTCCGCCCCGTGGCCCAGGGATCCGGGTTTGGGGGAGCTCCACACTCAGGAGGGGCGCTACTGCCGCTTTCCCGTAGGGCACGCACCCGCACCCGTGCCCTCGCCAGCGTGGCTGGAAGGAGGTCCTCGCCGTGCCCAGAGCCGGCTTTCCAAGCTGAGGCTGCGGCAGAGGAACTTGTGTGGAGGAAGAGGGGGCTCCCTGCCTCCCTCAGCGCTCCACCAGCCACCCCCAACTCCGGACCCGGGTCGGGGATGACTTGGAAGAAGAATCTTCGCCCACCCCCTAGGGAAAAATCTATTATTATTATCTTAATCTACGCCCCCAAAGTGTCCCTCCCGCCGTGATTGACGGCGCATACACCTGTTCCCTCCGCGAAGGAGCTTCCAACGCCGGGGACAGACATTCGCCCAAAAGCTCCGCAGCAGCCCAGCAACCGCCCGCCCGCGCACGGCCAGCCCCCGCCCCGGGCCCCAGCGCGCCCCTGCCCGCACCTTGCCTCCCCGGCGGCCGCCCCCTCCCCTTCCAGGCCCGGCTGCTCGGCCCGCCAGCTCCCGGCCGTGCTGGGTTCGCAAAGAGAGAGAAAGAACAGAAAGCAAAACTTCCTGGCGGCCGACGGCCATCAGCTGCACATTCTGCAAATGCCACCGAGTAAAAATAAACCTGCCGCCGCTCCGCCCGGCCGGCTCACCCCGGGCGCACGAATCGGCCCCCTGCCCCGGGAGCTCCCTGACTCGGTCTGGCCCGATCCCCCATTCCCGCGCGCCCCTTGGAGCCCCGCTCCCCGACTCTCCTCCACCAGCCACCAAACTCTCCTTTGCTATGAAGCCCGACCCCAAGTGACCGGGTAATCGGCTCTTTCCCTTTGGTGTTCCCTGCGCCCCCACAAACTACTTTTCTCCCCGTCCTTCACCAGGTGCCTATTTCAGCCCTGCGCCCTTGGCTTCAGGGATCCTCCTCCCCAATTGTTGAGCCCCGAGGTCACCCTCAGCCTACCCTGGGGGAAGAGACCCCACCCGACCCTCTCCCACGCTGCAAAGCCCCCCGGGAGCGCACCGCTCCACCAGCCCGCTAGCCCACCAGCCCAGCTTCCCACGTCCCCGGGTGCAACTTCTCTCCCGGAGCACACAACAGCCGGCAACAACTCGCCCGAACTTTCACCCGGACCCAGGCGGGCTCCGACCGACAGCCGGCTGCTCTGGGCCGATGCCCCGGCTCTTCGAGCCCTGTGTTGCCGGCCCTTCACCCGGGGAGGCCAGGGCTGGGTGGGGAAGGGAGTGAGGAGCGCCACTTGCCGCGCCTGGAGCAGCGCACTTGAGATAAACTTCCCAGGCACAGATGAAAAAGGGGGCGCCGCTCCCCCCATCCAAGAAATCCCTTGCCTTCGATTTCCTAGCCGGGGATACCCCTTGGCACCCCGCACCTAAGCTAACACTGCCTACCTCTGCTGGCAGCACCTACACCCGGTATCCGGGCACAAGAGCTGGCTGGAGGGGTTCCCCACCCGCCCCCCCATGGGCAAAGTCTTGCAAAGTCACCCCAGGCACCCCTCACCCCTGCTTCCTTCTCTGCCCCGGAGAGCGCACGACCCCTCTGCTGCTGGGTGGGGTGGGGTGG
Source organism: Cebus imitator (assembly GCF_001604975.1). Classification (NCBI taxonomy): domain Eukaryota; kingdom Metazoa; phylum Chordata; class Mammalia; order Primates; family Cebidae; genus Cebus; species Cebus imitator. The sequence goes on from NW_016107330.1 coordinate 2,010,334, forward strand.
GGTGGGGTGGGGTGGGGGTGTAGGGGGAAGGAGTGATTACCCGGTATTGGCGAGCACCTGCCCCCCCCGGGAGCCCACAGCGCGGGGGGCGCCCCCACCCTATTAGCAAAGTCCTGCACTCGCGCCTGGCACCTCCCCCTCTTCTCCCCTGCCCCGCTGCCCCCTCAGTTGGAGTAAGTGACCCCCAGGAGGAGCAGCCCTCCCCTCCCCCGGAGCTGCGCGCCGGTCATTCCCCTGGCCACGGCGGGCAACGTGCCGCCCCGCGCCCGGGTGCCAGCCCTCCGTGCCCCCTGCCTCCGCACGGCCTGAGTTGGGTGGCAGCCGCCGCTCGCAGGCTGGCTGGCTGGCTCTCTCGCTCGCTCGCTCGCCCGCTCCCTGCTGCAAGCGGCAGCCCCGGGGGTGAGGGGGTGCACCGGGACGGGGGGCGAGACGGGGAGGCGCCCCGGGAGGCTTGCGGAGCTGGGGGGCGTGGGGGGGGCGCGGCGAAGGGAGCGCCGAGTCTCTTACCTGCACTTGGGGCGGCTTTGGGTGACTTTCCAAGTCCGGGGGAAAAATGTGTGTGTGTTTGGGATGGAGCGCCGCGGGCGCGCATGCGCTGCCCAAAGTTGCCGGATCCCGGATTTTTCGCTCCCAGTCTCTGCTCTCGCCCGCTGTGATTATGGAATTCTCCGCGGCCGGGCGGGCGAGTGGGTGGCATACAAAACCCGGGCCGGATCGCGGGGCCGGGCTCCGCTCCACCCTCACACCCCCAGACCTGCCCCTCCCGGATCCTTCCCACCCACCTCCCGGGCTTAACTCGACGTGCGCGCGCGGCGAGTAGCGGCCTGCGGAGGAGCATCTGAGCGCTCGGCCCCCTTCTGCAGCTCCGGAGGCTTTTACACCCCCCAACTGAGTTGAGTTGAGGCTAGTGAAAAAGAGAGAAAGGATGGGGGGGCTTACTTTTCACCTGTTCTGAACCCCGAACTTTTACCTGTTCTGAACCCCGAAAGAGTTAGAACGTTAGAATGGTGGAACCCAAAGGAACGTAACGTTCCCACTGTTTGGTATCTGCTTTGCACTTATTCTTTGCAAGGGAGTTTTTCATTCAATCTGTTGTGCAAGAAATAAATCCTTCAGTGAGCAAGATAGGCCATGCAGAATGAACCTTACACGGAGGGGCTGGGGGGCAGATAATATACATGAAAACAAGTGGATAATGTTATTTCATACAGTGAAAGTATCCATGAGGAAAATAAACCAAGGCAACAGGCTACAGAGTGTCCTGGGGGCCAGACATGGTGGTGTACATCTGTAATGCCACCACTTTGGGAGGCTGAGGCGGAAGGATCGGTTCAGCCCAGGAGTTGGAGACCAGCTTGGGCAACCTAGCAAGACCTCATCTCTAAAATTACTAAACAAAACAGTGTCTTGGGAGAGCTAGTCCCCCTGCCCCCAGATGGTAGGGAAGAGCCTTTGGAGGGGCACTTTCATATTCCACTGAAGAAACCCCCTTTTCTCCCGTACTGATTTGAGGTGGCCACACCTGCTGGGCCTTGGTGGTCAGCTTCAGTGCTGGGGCCCTGTAGCTCTGGTCCTGCCTTTCTCAGCAAGCCCACCCCTCATTCCAGGCCCGAGCTGCTTTTCCCCTCAGCATAAGGGTAGGATGGAAATATTGAGAGGCCTGAAAGAAATTGAAAACACCCAGATGATGAAATAAGTGAGAAACTGACAATAGTAGTAAAGGAAATACGCGAATGATTCATGGAATAAATGAATATGAATTCAAAGTATGACCCACAGCTTCAAGCCCTGCTCAATAAAATGCATTACACGAAGAGGCAATGCCACAGGCTGGTAAAGATTGTTGCAGGCTGGTAGTCTTTGGAGCCTATCTGCAAGGTATCAGGAAAGTCTCTCAGGACCAGAGAAACAACCCAGTGCCCTGCATGATGATTGGCCAAGACGAGCATCTTCCAGGATGCGTTCCATACGCTGCCTTAAGCTGTAAGTTAATTGTCCAGAAGCATATGGACATGGACTGGAGGCCCGATGGCCCTGTGGCCATGAGGAGGCCAGGAGTTGCCCTGTTCCCTAATAAAGCCTCCAAATTTGGGAGAGGAAACTGAACCATCCCACACTTTTTAGACACTCAGTGATAGCTGCTTGTGTTAGATGGACTAGGGAAGAAACCACCCCAAAAAACCAGCTCCTCACTTCCTGGAATAGTGCCAGGGGTCCGTTCAGGATCTGTTCACACAGGAAGGCCAGGTTTAGGCGTTAGACACACCTCTCAGGGTCGTCTTGGTTTCTACCCTCCTTATCCCAGTAATTAACTGGAAGCAGCAACATGCTGATAATTAACAGCCCTCAAAGACCGCTGATTGGTTATGCTCCATTGCCGCCCCCACCATCCAAGGCATCCTCAGTTCTCAGGGGTTGGGTGCTCACCCACCATCTCCAAGCCCCTTGTGCCTGGTGACTCAGCAGAATGCACAGCCCCAGAGATCTCAAGCCCAATCCTGTCATCCTATGGAAGGAGAAACTGAGGCACAGCGAGCAGCAGTAACCCGAGAAGTGGCAAGTTAGCTTTTCTAACTTTTTGGCTCAGGGCTGAGTCTGTTCCTGGGCAGTGTAAATAAGGGGTTAACAGCTTGGGCTTGGGAGTCAGACCCCTACCACTTACCAGCTGGGTGACCTTGAGGAAGGCATTGGATCCTTCTCTGCCTCAGTTGCCTCCACAGTAAAACGGGGATAATAATAGTACCTACTGCCTGGGATTGTTGAGAGACTAAAATGAGTTAATGCAGGAAAAGGGCCTGGGCCAAGATATTGATCGATAAATGCCAGTAATTGTCATTGCTCCTTGGGACATCCAGGGCTCCCTTTACTTCTCATTTCTTTCCATCCTCTCTCCATTCCTTCTTCTCCTCCACCCTTTTTCTTCCCTCCAACAATAGTCCTTCACTCATTCATTCATTTGGTAGGCATGGCTGAGCCCTGAGGAAGAGCAGATCTCCACCAGTGCTGGGGAGGCAGAGAGGAAAGAGACAAATCCTGTCCTTGAGGGGCTAGGGAAGAATCCACTCGCCCCTCTGCCCCGCATCAGGCCTACCCCGATTTCCACTCTCAGGCTCACCCCTACCCGTTTCCCACCATAATGCCCTCCCCCACACCCTTTCTCACCTCTCTCAACATCTCCAACAGCCACGTCACCCGCCAAACTTTTATTAAAATGTGTATTCCTCCCTCCATGTTTTTCTCAGGCATTTCATAATTCTCCCACCTCCTGAGAAGTCTTTCCACCTCCTCTAAAGGAATCTCATCTCAAGTAGGGAAGGCTGGAAACAGAGGCAAGGCTGGGAGAAGGGAAGACGATTTGGTGGGGAGGTGAAAAGGGAAAGTTCTTTGTTTCTCAGCCACCACCCCCAATGTTCCCCAAAAATTAAAGTAGGGGGCCAGGAGAGAGCGGCAACCCCAAACAGGAGCCTCTGGTCACAGCCAGACACCTCCATGCCTTGTTCCTCTAGCGCTTGCTTTTTTTCATTCCCCACCCCAACTCCCTGTGCAGGGACTGAAATCAGAGGCTCTTTCCCCTCATGTTCTTCAATTTAGCATTTCCCAAGCTTCCCCTAAAATAAAATCCAAGTGTTTCCCCTGTGGTCACCAAGGTCCTTCAAGATCTGGCCATCACCTGTCCCTGGGCCTCACCTCCCTTCTTCTCTGCCTGGTTCACACCAGCTCCTTGCTGTCCTGGAAAACACCAAGCTTGTCCCACCCCAGGGCCTCTGCACCTGCTGTTTCTTCCACCTGAAACGTGGTCTTTGCAGGCTGCTTCCTGTGAATCGAATGGCATTGTCTTCATCTCTGCTCCTCTCTTCCCTCCTCAGGGGGGCTTTCTCACTAAAGCAGCTCCCAGCCTTTCTTTACCACTTTGTCCTGTTTGAGGGTCTACAATGGTTTTGCTTCCTCCTTTGTTCCCGTATTTCCTATCCGGCTGTCCCTACTAGGATGGGAGCTTTTTGGAGACAGACAGCGACTTTGTTTCATGTTCCCTGTGTCCTCAGCACCTTGAGCAGTGCCTGGCATAAAGGAGGCCCTCACTCTCCGTGAGTCAGGCACAGAATCAAGATAAGCCAACGTGGTCCCCACCCTCTAAGTGCCTGTGCTGTGGGAGAATGACTAGAGAGGTCCTGGGACAAAGTTTGGGGGAAGAAGGAGGAGCCCATATGAGCCAATACAACCCAGGACTTCCCAGGAATTACCAGGTTGGTGTGATGCCCTTGATTAAGATTTTTACTCCCTGGCATTTGGCCAGGCGTTCTACCATGGGGAAATGGATGGTTCTGGCGAACTGTACCCAGCAGAGGAGGCTGCACAGTTGGGAGGGGAGGTGGGTCAGCTAAGGACCCCATCAAAGCATCTCTCCGGCACCCTGCCTCCAGGCGGGCTGAGCATGATCAAGGGTGTCTCCCGTTTTGACATCTCCAGGGAAGACCCCCATACCTGCACACACATATAACTTGCCACTCCGAGGACAGAGTCTGCGCCTTTATCTCAGAAGCTTGAGAGCCAAGTGCCATGCCTGGCACCCAAGAGGCTGCCAATAATTGACTATGGAACAGATAAAGTTAAGTCTGTTTCAGTTTGTGTAACTGGGAAACTCTTGGAGGTAATCACAGCTCAGCTTGCTACCGGCAGTTTTGGGTTTCTGGTTCTCTACTGTGATGGAAAGCAAACTGTACATCAATCACTGATGTTTATTGAGTGATTGTTATGTGCCAGGCACCACGCTATCCCTTGTAGTGTCTCATTAGACCCACATAACAACCATATGAAACCGTTGCGATTATGACTATACCCATTACACAGATGAGGAAAGCGGGGCACAGAGAATAACCTTCCCAAGGCTGAGGCAGGCAGCCTGACTCCCTCAGGACCAGCTGCTTGGGCAGGGAGGTAACGAAAGCCTCGCTACTCCACTTACCCTGTGCAACAAGCATTTTGACGTTTACTTGATGTTCGTAAAGAGATGAAAATTGAATGTGAGTTGCATTAGGAGAGGAGGAGGGGGAAACAGAACAAAACTGTCCGTCATATTTGAATCTAGTAGAAGGAGGGGAAACAAAGAAATTACAGTACAAAGCATCAGACCTTAGGCCGGGCGCGGTGGCTCACGCCTGTAATCCCAGCACTTTGGGCGGCCAAGACAGGCAGATCACCTGAGGTCAGGAGCTCAAGGCAAGGCTGGCCAACATAGTGAAACCCCATTTCTACTAAAAATACAAAAATTAGCCAGGTGTGGTGGCACATGCCTGTAATCCCAGCTACTCGGGAGGCTGAGGCAGGGGAATCGCTTGAACCTGGGGGGCAGAGGTTGCAGTGAGCTGAGATCATGCCACTGCACTCCAGCCTGGGCGACAGAGTGAGACTCTGTCTCAAAACCCAAAACAAACAACAACAACAGAAAAGCAAAGCATCATATCTTGTATATAGTAAGGACTCAATAAATGGTAACAAAGAATCACTGCTTTTACGTTTTAAAATAGCGGCTGATGTGCTGGTTCCTTTCTGCTGGCGGTTCCTGGTTTCATGGTTCTCCCTGGGTGGGGTCCATCACGGTAGGTGCTCAGTAGATCTTCATGACTGAAGAGCCAAACAAGTGCCGAGATAAGTGATTATGATGATTACTGGATAAGTTGCAATTACATTTTTTTTTTTTTTTGAGATGGAGTCTTGCTCTGTCGCCCAGGCTAGAGTGCAATGGCGTAATCTCAGCTCACTGCAACCTCGACTCCTGGGTTCAAGCGATTCTCCTGCTTCAGCCTCCCAAGTAGCTGGGATTACAGGCGCGTACCACCACATCGGGCTAATTTTTGTATTTTTAGTAGAGACAGGGTTTCAGCATGTTGGTCAGGCTGATCTTGAACTCCTGACTTAAGGTGATCTGCCTTTCTTGGCCTCCCAAAGTGCTGGGATTACAGGTGTGTGCCACCGCGTCCGGCCTAATTAAAAATTTTTAAAAGTTGAATTCATCCATTTTATTTACAAGTGTCTCTCTTGGGAGTTCTGAGGAGGGAGAACAAGAGGGACTTTTTCCCAGACTCTGAGTTTGGTTCCCAAATGCCATCTGGTTGGTGAACTTCTTCCACCCCCAAATTCTGTCATTCTTTTAGCAAAGTCCATAATTCTTTGTTTCTGACTAAATATATAATATGCGGGGCTTTTTTTTTGTAGAAAATTCAGAAAATACAGATAAACAGGAAAAAGCAAATTCAAATCATCTGTAATCCCATCACCCGTGGCTAATGTTCTGGTTGATGTTTCAGTGTGTTTCCTTCCGGTCTGGGATTTTTGTTTGCTTGGTTTTTGATCTTGGCTTTGTTTAGTTGTATAAAATCAGAATCACACGGAACATACTGGACTGTGGGGTTTTTTTTCAGCCTGACATGTGTATGTAGCATGAACATTTCCTCACCTCATTAAACATTCTTCTCCGACATGATTTTTAATGGCCGTATTGTAGAGTTTGATCATAATTTACTTCCACAGTCCTTCACTATTGGAAATTTTGGACATCGAACTTGTTTCCGATTCTTTTCATTATTATAAATAACTCTAATGAATATCTTCGTCCGTAAATAATCATGCACGTTCCTTAAAGTGGAATTGTTGAGTCGAAGAATGTGCCTGCGTTTCAAAGCTGTGCCTACCCATCGCCAGATCGCCTCCTCCCGGGAAGGCTGTGTTCACCTGCCCTTCCGCCGGCCGCATCTCCCGTATACTCTCCAACCTTTGGTGCTCTTTTTTTTTTTTAAACCCCTGCTAATTTAATGGGTGAAAGAGTCTATGATTCTAGTAATGAATCCTTATTAGAACGGTGCTGGCCACAAGCAGGGCCGTTTCAAGGTTTGAGCGGCCTTGCTGAGATCCATAGCCTCCGGCAGGGATGGTGAGAAAGGCCGTCTCTCAGGAGTGGCCACCCAGAGCAGGGCGCGGTGACAGGTTCTCGGAGGCCTCCAGAACAACCCCTGAGCTCAGACTTCTTAGGCATCTCTTAGCCGATGGGAGAGAAGGGTGGGTCTGTCTTTGTCCTTCAATCTCAGCAGAGATGAGCTCCCCACCACTTCCTACGCCCTTCACCCGCACCGTCTAGAAACCTCTCTCGACAGAAAAGCCTTGGGGATTCCTATGCCATAAATACGACCTGTTTTCCTAGCTCAGGATCCACACTTTGTACCTGCTTTCATTTCCCTGTCCCAGCTCTCAACTCAGCTCCACGAAAGGGACAGGCTGCTTCGCCCTGTGGCTCAACCTCTCCTTTCCTAGTTTGTTCTAATCGATTTACTTTTTCAGGGGTGTTTATGTTTACCTCTGCCTGGTAACTAGAAGAATGGCAGGTGATGTACATTCTCCTTTTAGGAAACAGTCCCTAGCCCCAGGGTCTCTGATCTCTACGGTCCCTTGCAGCTTTAGCATTCTCTGAACTATCTACCTTTTTTTTTTTTTTTTTTTTTAAAAATTATATTTTAATTTCTGGGGGGGGGGGGGAAAGGAGGGCAATTCATGTTCACTGCAAACAATTCAGAAAACCCAGCAAAAGACAAAGATAAATATAATGCAGAGAATTTAAAAATAAAGCACCCCACCATCTGAGAGCCAGGTATTTGGGTGGGAATTGAACTTAAGAATTTAAAGAATGAAATTGAATGAAACCCTCCAGATACCTCTTTTTGAGCCCCCCTCAGCAGCCTGCCTGGGAGATGTGTGTGGATAGGGGTGTCACTCACGCCAAGTGGTAAGGTGTGTGTGTGTGATTTTCTCTGTGTGGGAGGCAGTGTGTGGGCGCCGGTGCAGGTGCGGGACTGCACCCCCTTTAAAGAAGCCTTCTGATCTGCCGGGAGCGGTGGCTCATGCCTGTAATCCCAGCACTTTGGGAGGCCAAAGTGGGCAGATCACAAGGTCAGGAGTTCGAGACCAGCCTGGCCAACATGGTGAAACCCCGTCTCTACTAACAATACAAAAAAAATTAGCCAGGTGTGGTGGCCTATGCCGGCAATCTTAGCTACTCAGGAGGCCAAGGCAAAAGAGGTGGAGGTTGCGGTGAGCTGAGATTGTGACACTGCACTCCAGCCTGGGTGACAGAGCCAGGCTCCGTCTCAGGGAAAAAAAAAAAAGAAGGGTCCTGGTCTGTGTAGGTACGGCTGTGCTGTATTTGCACACAGGGAGACTGCTCCTGCTGTCAACAGCCACCCAAATACACAGCAATCCAGCCAGGTGAGGGGCAGGGCCGATGCTGACATCACCTCTTACCCAAAGATCCCTGAGCCAACACCTTAACCCCTCCCGTGCCTACCAGGGTGGAGCAGGCCTGGTCCCAGGGCCCCGTGGAACAGGGAAAACCAAGTGATGGAAAACTCGGTGGACCAGCCTCCCCACTGTCCTCAGAGCCCAGCCACACTCCCACAGCCATGTGGTCCCTGCCACATGCCACGTGGGCCCATACAGTCCCTGTCCCTTCCTCCTCGCTGCCAGCTCTCCCAGATCTGAGAACAGAAGCCAAAGGGACTAGTCATGGTGGTGCTTTGTCTTGGGATGTGATCCTGCCCAAGGCTGCCATGGGGAACCTGCCCTGGGACTCCGGAAGTGGCCATGCTTCCTCCCGACGGGCACTTGTGTGGGCGCCGGCTGCCACCCAGGGCATGGCGTCATGCAGAGGGTGGGGCTGGCCATGGAGGCAAGAAAGAGCTGTTTTGCTGATGAGCTGCCCTCTTGTCACACAGGGCCGGAGTGCCAGGTCGGTGGATGTGGGTGGGGGAGGACTGCTCTGCTGTGCCAAGCTGGCCCGGATGTGAGCGACAGTCCTGCCTGCCTGTCCCCACTCCCCTCACATAGTCATACACCCTCTGCTGCAGCCACACAGAGCTCCAAGCTACCCTGCTTACTCCCAGCTCCAGGCCTTTGTCTAGCTGGTTCCTTCTGCTCTAAGGCCTTTCCCCCTCCCACTTATCCATTAAAACCAAAACAGGTGGCACCGCCTCTGGGGAGCCCTCCCTGATGTCCCCCTCCCCTAGTGTGTGTTAGGTACCTCTGTCTGTGCCCCCATAGCCCCCTTGTTTTCTCTGTCAGAGCATGTATTATAATTATCTTCTCCCTAAACCCTCCCATTAGATGGGGTGTGTGTGTGTGTGTGTGTGTGTGTGTGTGTGTGTGTGTGTGTGGTTTTTAAATCCCAGCACTTTGGGAAGCCGAGGCAGGCGGATCACGAGGTCAGGAGATGAGGAGATCAACACCATCCTGGCCAATATGGTGAAACCCCGTCTGTACGAAAAATTAGCCAGGCGTGGCAACGCGTGCCTGTAGTCCCAGCTACTAGGGAGGCTGAGGCAGGAGAATTGCTTGAACCTGGGAGTCGGAGGCTACAGTGAGCCGAGATTGCACCACTTCACTCCAGCCTGGGCAGCATAGCGAGACTCCGGCTCAAAAAAAAAAACACCAAAAACTGTTTAAGTCATTGCCGTATTTCTGTTTTTGTTTTAGTTTCTTTTTGTGAGACAAAGTCTCACTCTGTCGCCCAGGCTGGAGTGCACCGGTGTGATCTCGGCTCACTGCACCCTCTGCCTCCTGGGTTCAAGCAATTCTCCTGCCTCAGCCTCCTGAGTAGCTGGGACTACAGACACGCCACCACCACACCCAGTTAATTTTTGTATTTTTAGTCAAGATAGGGTTTTGCCATGTTGGCCAGGCTGGTCTCAAACTCCTGACCTCCGGTGATCCTCCCTCCTCAGCCTCCCAAAGTGTTGGGATTACAGGCGTGAGCCATCGTCCCTGGCCTAAATCATCGCTGTAGTTCTAAATTAGGTCACGTGGATTCAAATCCAGCTCTGCTATTTACCAGCAGTGTAACTTTGGGCAACTCCCAACCTCTCTCAGCCTCAGTGTCCCCATCTGTAAAATGGCAACAAAACCAGGATCTGCCTCTCAGTATTGTCAGAAGAATTAATTGAGATAATTCATGCAGGGCACTTAGTCTGGATTCACACATAATGACTGTTGTTATGATTATTTCCAGCATCTCGCAGAGTGCTTAGAAAATGACAAGTGAACGAATAGCGTCCCCGTGCTTGATGTGTGCGCGTGTTGGGGGATGTGTGGCGTATGCCAGGACACGGCAGGGGCAGGAAACTAGCACGTTCAGGAGGCAGGTCCCGTATGGATGTGTGTGTCCACTCTGAAGGGTAATGGGCTCGTTATTTATGGTCCGGGCTTTAAAAAAAAAAAAAAAAAGACAAACCAGTGTTCAGTAATGACAAAGTAATTACCTTTTTATTATTTTTTCAATAGGATTCAGAGGCGTGCTGGCCTTGGCTGTGGCTTGTCTTCCTGAAGCTCTGTGCTGTCCCTATGCTGTCTCCATGCCCACTGCCCTGCCAGGGAAGAGGCTGGGTGGGAGAGGTCTGAGTGGTGCTCCTCAATGTGGAAGGGGTCAGGGACCAGGGATAGGGGCTGCCCAGTTTACAAAACAAGAACTCCAGGCCAGGCACTGTGGCTCACGCCTGTAATCCACTTGGGGAGGTTGAGGCAGGTGGATCACCTGAGGTCAAGAGTTCGAGACCAGCCTGGCCAACATGGCGAAACCCTGTCTCTAGTAAAAATAAAAAAATCAGCTGGGCATGTTGACAGGCGCCTATAATCCCAGCTTCTTGGGAGGCTAAGGCAGGAGAATTGCTTGAACCCAGGCAGAGGTTGCAGCAAGCCCAGATCACGCCACTGCACCGCAGCCTGGGTGACAATGAGACTGCCTCTCAAAAAACAGGGCCCCACAATGAAGTTCTCCCAAGTCCTGGCAAGTTGTCCACACAAAAGGGGCCAGACCCACAGCCTAGAACATTTAACAGAAAATGATTCAGTATAAAAAATTAAAGCCCAGCATGGTGGTGTGTGCCTGTAATCCCAGCTACTCAGGAGGCTGAGGCAGGAGAATTGCTTGAACCCAGGAAGCGGAGGTTACAGTGAGCTGAGATCATACCACTACACTCAAGCCTAGGTGACAGAGCTAGAGTCTGTCTCAAAAAAAAAAAGAAAAAAAAAAAAAAAAAAAAAAAAGAAAAATTAAAGCCAGAGAGAAGAAGCCGCTTGCTCACCAGTGACCCCAGTGACCATGCAGACCTAGTGGCAGAATGAGAACAGAGCCTGGGTCCTCTGGCCCCAGTCAGGCCTCTTTCCCACTACATGACTTACTTGAAAATGGGATCTGCCTGGCCCTGGCACTCTGCCTCAAATTTCGACCACGAGGGAGGCCTCTTTGCTAGAAGGTAATTTTTTTCAGAGGCCTTCAAGGAATTGTTGAAGACATCATTTTAAGGCTCCGGGACTCCCAGGTGTTAACTAGACTACCCTGTGATCAGTGTTAGCTATCTAGCAAGTGGCTACCCAAGGTGACCTTTTCCCCTGGCCAGGAAGGGAATGAAATCAGCTTTAGCCTCTTATGCATCCATCCATCCATCCATCCATCCATCCATCCATCCATCCAACAATTCATCCATCCACTCAGTCTTTAATCTATCCATCCATCTATCCATTTATCTATGCTTCCATTTTCCCACCCATCCATCCATCTGTCCATCTATCCATCCTTTCACCCATCCACCCACCAATTCATCCACCCAGCCAGCTTCCATCCTTCCATTCATTCATCCATTAATCCATCCATCCATCCACCCAACCTTTCATCCATCTATCCATCTATCTACCCTTCTACCCATCCCCCCACCAATTCATCCATCCATCCTTCCATCCATCCCCCCACCAATTCATTCATTCATGTGTCCATCCATCCATATATCTAACAAACATTTGATGAGTGTCCCCATGTGCCAGGCACCTTGCTAGGATCTGAAGGTCTGGGGATGCTGAGATGCACAAAACAAAAAAAAATCGGAACAGCCAGTGAAGAAAATTCAGTGGCATGGTAGATGTCTCAAAGACATGTAGAGGTAAGTGCAGGTAGATGAAAGCTGACTTGACAGGGAGCCAAGCCCCCTGGCTTCCAGGCTTAGCCCTGTCATTAACTTGCTGGAGAGTCTCAGGTATGTCCCTTCCATGGTTTCTTTGCTATGGTTTCTTGCTCTATCACTTGAGAAGGTTGGACTAGCTCAGAGGCAGGAAGACGTTATCCAAAGATCCCCTGGATGAGGAGTATTTTGAGTGGGAGGTTATAAAGTGCCAAGGGAACAAGGAACAGGAGTTTCTTTGGTTTTCAGGGAGAGAAGGAGGACCAAAAGATTCTGGAAGCACAAGAAAGAAGAAATGAAGTGTAGGGGGTCTGTCCCAGCCCCACGCTGCTGCAGATCTCCAAACCATCGCTCTGCTCTTCTTCCCTCCCTTGTCTGTCTCCGGAGCTGGGGGATCTGATTCCAGGTAACTGACAAGTCCCCTGGCCCTTTGTCCTCCCTTCCCCAGCTCCCAGCCCCTGCCTCCCTGCAGCTGTGATAACCCACACGTAGCACTTTACCCTCTGGAATTTATTTTAAGGTCTTGGCTTGTTTATTTATTTTATTTAGAGATTTCTCAGTGCTTTGTGGGGAGGAAAATTCGAATGGGGTGATTATGAAATACTATTTCACCTCGCTGTTCATTCACAACAAACAAAGAGAAATGATTGGTGATTAAAAATGCATTCTCTCTGCTTGTTTTCTTTTGTTTTACCATTATGGAAATATTATAAATACTGAATACTAATCTGGACCTGCGGGGACCTCACAGACCTTCCGGAAACCAAGTCTCCAGTTCTTCCTTGGGGCAACCTCATGCTGTCCTCTGGGGCCCCAAACAAGGGCTCAAGCCTTCTCTACACCCTTGCCATTGCCCTGGTCCCAGGCCAGACGTCCCTGTCACCCTGGGCAGCTTCCCTGGACTGGGACGAGTCTCCTCACCTCCTTATCCGGGTTCCCTCTTCAGCAGAACCTAGTCAAGGAGAACAGAGACATGAATATTAAGAGCATTTGCTTAGTCCCAAAGTCACCATCTGTGGAGTTTTCCTCCCAGAGTCAGGCTGCCCGAGCCCAACACCCTGCTCCACCACTTCCTGGCTGTGTGACCTTGGGCACCTTGCTCGACCTCTCTGGGCTTCTGTTTCTTCTTCTGTAAGATGGGAGTGAAAATGATGCCCACCTCATAGGCTTGCTTTAAGGATTAAATGGGATCATAACATCTAATCACAGGGCCTAGTGAACAAAAGTGCTTAGTTAATGCTGTCTCCTATTCTGAGTCATATACCTTCTCCCTTTCCTGGGTCTCAGTGGCTCCCTCTGGAAGGTGAGAGCTATGTCGGCTGCCCTCTAAGCTCCCCCCAGCTCCCGTGGGGTGCAATGGGATGTCCTCACGCAGCTTGACTCTCACGGAGACCTTGTTCTCCCTCCTGGGAACACAGCCCGAGCCTGCCTCATCCAAAGCCCTGGGCCTCCTTCTTGGAGTCTACTTTCTACCATCTCCTTTTGAGCCATAAAACTGGCGCTTTCCCATTTATTTTCATCACAAATAAATAAGAGTCAAAGGGCCCGATCCAATTGCCAAGTGTTACACTGAGTCCGGATAAACAGCGGGTCCCGCGGTGTCCGCGTTCCTTTTATCTTTCACTTTATTTAACCAAATTAACCGCTGTCCGTGTCCCCTGCGTGTAAGTGTCTCTCTCTGTCATATAAAATACAATCACGCTTGCTTGCTACATGTTTCAGATACTTTATCATTAACATCAATTCCAGCCAAATTAGGAGTTTCTCCCAACATAATTGCCCTTCCCATTATCCAGCACTTTATTTTTTCAAAGCACTTTCCGACCATTAATTAGTTAACCCTTAGGACGCCCCAGAGCCGAAGCTCAATGTCACCCTCCCCGCCTCCTAGCTGGGAAGAGGGGATGGGGAGGGGTCAGGTGGTTTGTTGGAAGTCACCCTGGATGTGGGAGCTGGGGGCTAGGGTGGGACCTTGGTAATCTTCCCTCCAGCCTCAGTTCCTGGCCTGGGCTGCCACTGACTTTAATCTGATCTGAGGCAGGTGGGGGTCCCCGACACCTTTAAATTTGATCTGAGCTGGCAGGGGTCCCTGACACTTTAAATCCCCTAGATCTTGACTCTCACTATGGTTCGCCAAATGAAAGAGGGAGCAGAATAAAAGATCGGCTGGCTGGCCTGGTGCGGTGGCTGACGCCTGTAATCCCAGTACTTTGGGAGGCTGAGGTAGGCAGATCAGCAGGTCAGGAGTTTGAGACCAGCCTGGCCAACATGGTGAAACCCCATCTCTACTAAAGATACAAAAAATTAGCCAGGCATGGTGGCAGATGCCTGTAGTCCCAGCTACTCAGGAGACTGAGGCAGGAGAATCGCTTGAACCTGGAAGGTGGAGGTTGCAGTGAGCCGAGATCACACCATTGCACTCCAGCCTGGGCGACAGGGCAAGACTCCATCTCAAAAAAACAAAAACAAGATTGGATGGCTGTGCTGCCTTTGCTGGGCAGAGGAAGACCAAGACCCCACCAGGTGAAGAGACACGCAGGTGCCATGTGAGATGCCCCCACCATCCACAAGCACCCGCGGAGTGCCTAAGAGGTGCCACGTGCCGTCACCTCCCTCCTCCAGAATGTCATTAAGCAAAGTGCCTTTGGTGTGATGGTGATGGTCACCAACAACCAAAGTAAGGGAAGACTTGGGGGTTGTCTGGAAAGTGGACTCTCTCAGGCACCATTCCAGAAGCGGTTGGGGCCCAACTCCCTCTACAATTCTGCCAACACCATTCCCTTGCCAGGCTGGGTCCAGCCACGGTCTTAGTGGGTCCTGAGCTAGGTGGACAAGTTAAACTTTGGAGCAGACGGCCTGGGAAGATTCAGGGGGAGCCATCTGGGGAAACAGAATGATTCATTTCTTGGACGTGGTTCTGGCTCATCAAGATGAACTCTGCCTGCGGCTGCTAGGGATACACTGTCGAACCACCAATATTTTACATTTACGGCCTCTCTAGAGTCCTAACTTCTGTAATGATTTTTTTTTCTTAAAATACATGAGCTGGCTCCCACAGGGACATTGCCAGGAACCTTCAGAGAGGTTTTCCAAGAGGCTCGTTAACGGGAGCAGGGTGGGTTTTTTGCAAGTTCTTCAGTTTCAGCAGTTCACCTTCCTACTAGCTGCCTGGAGGCTGTGGCCGCCCTAGCTAAGGCAGCCTTGCAGATAGAACACCGACTACCAGCCTGGGAACGCCCCCCACCCCCCATCTCCCTCCATTCTTCCCATGCTACCGTTCTATGTGAAATCAGACTGCAGGGAGCTCTTTCAACCCAAGGACTAGACCCGCCAGCGCAACAGACCCGAGCTGACCTTGTAGTCTCCGCAGTCAGACACCCTGGGCTCTGAATCCCAGCTCCACCACTTAGTAGCTGTTTGACCTTGGCCAAGGTGACCTCTCCAAGCCTCAGTCTGTCCACTGGAAAACGCAGCTGTTGAACGGGCTGAGTGAGACGGAGTACCTGAAGGTCTTAACATGGCGCCAGGCCCGCAGTGAGTGCTCAGCGTGCCTGAGCTATCATTTTGGTCAAGGAGCAGATTGTAGGTGTTATTGTGAGTTTCATTCTTCCAACCTTCTGCTTTCATTTCATCTCCATCTCATCTCTTTCAGACTCTGGGTCCGAAGATGTAAGCAGGGTACCGTGGTTAGCTAACATGCTGGTTCTTAAACTCTGCATTTCATGGAGGGGAAGAGACACAGAAAGGAGGATAAATCTGGTTGGCCCCAGGTCCCCAACCTGCTGCCCGAGACAGGTTACCTTCCAGGTGGTCCTCATGCTGCCGATTCAGCTCCCTGACAGCCACCGAGCACACCGTGAGAACAGGATGATGCCTGGCTCTTCCAGGGTTGTAACCACAGCTCCTCTGCACATGCTTGGTTCACAGCAGGTGCTTTATTGCCACCAGCTGAGTCCTTACATTGTCCCTGGAACTTCACTCTTCTTCTGGGCTTGGATAATTTTGTGTATGTTTCTTAAACTTCTGGAACTCTGTGCAGATAATAGTAACAGCTTGAAACTGTCAAAAACCACTGGGAACTCTGTACTCAATTGCCACTGCCTTTACAGTTTCACTTAAAAAGGCAACCCTACTCATCCTCCTCTAAGCAATGATATTCCTGGAATCAGGCACTAATTTGACATTTATTTATTCGCTCAACATATATTTACTGAGTGTCAGGTTTAGCTGAGCTGGGTTTGAATCTTGGTTCTACTGCTCACTAGCTAGGAGAACTTAGGCAAGTGACTTAGCCAGGCTGAGTCTGATTTCTTCTGTGACAGGGTAAGAGTTGATAAGACACAGTGACTGCCCATTCCTCAGCATAGTGCCTGGCACATAGTGGGCCTTGGCACATAGTGGGCCTTGGCACATGGCATTTGTTTTTTCTTTTTTTTTTAGACAGAGATTCACTCTTGTTGCCCAGGCTGGAGTACAATGGTGCGATCTTGGCTCACTGCAACCTCCGCCTCCCAGGTCCAAGTGATTCTTCTGCCTCAGCCTCCCAAGTAGCTGGGATTACAGTCACGCGCCACCACACCCAGCTAAGTTTTGTATTTTTAGTGGAGACGGGGTTTCACCATGTTGGCCAGGCTGGTCTCGAACTCCTGACCTCAGGTGATCTGCCCACCTCAGCCTCCCAAAGTGCTGGGATTACAGGCGTGAGCCACCATGCCTGGATTATGGCATGTATTTTTCTTATGGGCAAAAGTTAGTACCAGAACCATAGTGGGTGCAGAGTTGAATTCAAGCATTTTCCTGCAAGGGACTTATAGTATACAGCTAGTGCTCGACTTACGACCACGATTGGTTCCAACAGACCGTCATAACACGATTTGGTCGTAAGTTGAGTAAGCTATATGTACAGTACTGTGAAATGATGTTATAAAAATCTTTAAGTCATATTTTATCATAACTTTTTTCATTATTGTTATATATCATAATTTTCTTTGTTCGTTTTATGCCATTTGTATCATCTCTACACCATTTTGTTTCTTATTTTTACATTCGTCAGGTTTAAGTAAAACACTGCATTACCAGTACAACTGGCTTAATATTTGCAAAACATACAAAGTTACAAAATACAGGTGCATACAAGAATACAAAATACAAGTGTAAAAAATACCATAGGAAACATTTTCCCAATTGCAAAACATATCAAAATATATAAACATGTACGAAACATTTTATTGGCCGCTGGTGCTTGGCTGCAGATCGTTGATGTCGTCATCTGAGGCAGCAGTTGGGGTTACCGGAGTAGGTTTTTTCATAAACATGGTGAGCTTTGTCTGAATTGTATGTTTCTTTTTTTCTTCATAAATTTCACGATATGGATGAAACACATCGTGTGTCATCCGTTCAATCCCTGCAAATCGTTCGATGTTTGGGTCCATCGCTTCGAAATGTATAAGAAGTTTATTGGGAGGGGGTTGATGAAACGTATCCAAGACACAAAACACAAATTGCTGTACCGAGTCTGGGATAACAGTTGAAATGGTGCACGCGGAGATGGTAGTGCTGCCGGAAGCTGGTCCGCACTGTCGTACACCCAGCTGGGCAACGTTTGCGCTGCCAGACGCGGAGCATTCGTGGCTAGCGATTCTCGTCGTAAAGTCGAAGGGTCGTAAGTTGCATAGGTCGTAAGTCAATCAATACCTGTAGTGGGTAAAGGTTTCCGTAGGACCATTAGCCAATTTTGACTGCTAAATAACATAATTGCAGAAGTTTTAATACATGTTATGGAGGCTTTCTTCAGGTCACGGAGCAAAGCCAGTCTAGGAACCTGAGACTCCGTTTCCAGCACCCTCCTTGACCCCGTGCCGCTGGCTTCGTTCTCCTGCTCAACCTGACTCCCCCTCCCTCCCACACCTCCAAATGACATCTTTGACTTACCCAGGGGTGGCCGGAGCATTCCGCACCAGGCTTGAGGGGTCGCCTGGCACTCCGTGGGACTGAGATGCCCCCAGGCAGACCCACAATGCTCATGGCAAGGTGGCCACACTACAGACTCCAGCAACGCCGCTTCTGTGACAGCAGCCATGGAAGCCGCCCACTCACCCCCGGGCCCCAGCGTTTCCTGGGCGAGAAGCACAAGGAAAAAGAGGGTCAGAGTCAGCCTGGCCTCCCCTGAGGGTCCCACCACCCTGCCCCTTCTAAGGACCCATTGACACCCTCACCCCATGTCCTCGAGTCCCAACGCTGAGTGCGGGAGCCCTCCCAAGCGGTCCCTGTGTCCCTGCCCAGAGCTGGAACAGCACTGGTAGCCAAGGGCTGGAGGCACCTTCCCAGATGGGTCCTGTGAGCCACGCTAAGCTGGAGACGGGGCCGTCCTGCAGCCCCCAGCCCAGTTTTGCTGGGGCCATTGCCCCTCCTGCCACCCAGAGTAAGTGCTGAGGGCTTTGACTTAAAGCATCTCATTTAAGCCTCACTCTTACCCCTTTGAGGCAGAGTCTGTCATCATCCCCATTTCACAGATGGTCAAGGTAAGGCTTAGAGGGATCAAGAGACTTACTCAGCTCTGAGCCCCAGGAACCCAGGCCGGGGCTCAGCAAGTCCATGGTAGACATTTGAAAGACGTTTGATGAATAAATAAAAACATAACCGCGAGGGTGGACACATGAAAGATGACAGTTCCTGTTAATCCTGGCCTGCCACGTGCCAGCCACGTTCCGCAGAATTTCTACATGCTAGTTTCTTTAACCTCTGCAGGCACCCTAAGGGTGGGTGCCACCCCATCGTTCCCTCCAGACATGCACATCAAGACCCAAGGAGGGCCAGGCAAGGTGGCTCACACCTGTAATCCCAACACTTTGGGAGGCCAAGGTGGGCAGATCATCTGAGGTCAGGAGTTCGAGACCAGCCTGACCAACATGGAGAAACCCCATCTCTACCAAAAATACAAAATCCCAGCTACTTGGGAGGCTGAGGCAGGAGAATCGCTTGAACCCAGAAGGCAGAGGTTGCGGTGAGCCGAGATCGTGACATTGCACTCCAGCCTGGGCAACAAGAGTGAAAATTCGTTTCACTGGGGGCACACAGGTAGCAGCTGGTGTGGCTGGGAGTGAAACCCAGGCAATGCAACCACAGAGCCTGCCTGGTTACACCTCTGCCACAGTAAATCTTCTGGGTGGTAAGTAAATGGGGAAGATGAGGGTTTGGGGGCTCCAGGTGCTCTGCCCCCCAGGGTCCCTCCCTGTCCCCACAGCAGCTAATGTTCTCGGGCAAGGAGAAGCATTTCCTCTAAGTCCTGACCGCCCTCCCCAGCACATTCTCACCGTTACCTACACAGGGAATTAAGACTCAAATCCTCGTTTGACACGATGCAGGAGGATGCTAAGTACTTAAGCGCTAATTAATTAGTGAGCTGTACCTGCTGCCACCAGCCTCCGGAGGAAACCTCAAACAGACCCCTAGAGCACAAGTGCCCTCCCTGCCACGGGTGCCCGCCAAGCCCGGGGACGGTGAGAAGGGGCCGCATGGGCAGGCCCAGGCGCTGGTGAGAAGGGAGTCCAGACCAGCTCCGGCCCTCGCCTTCCAGTCCTGGGGAACCTGGGAGAATGCGGAGTTCGAGGATCCTCCCATGCCACAGCCCTGGACCAGACTCTCTCACAAACAGCAAGCCAGGGTTTGTCTGACTTTGCAACAGGCTCTCCAGGGAAAAGCAAGCTCGCACGGTCTGCACTGAGCCCCAGTATTGGGGCCAGTTTCTGGGGCCCTTTAGACAAGAAGGAAGCACTGAATTCCCCCAGACCAACTGTTGTGTGTTTTCAGGAGCTGGACCAAGAGGTCCCCTGAAGCCAGCCGTGCTGACGGAGCACCAGCTCAGAGCAGGGCACTGTCCACCTCACTGGACCTCGGTTTCACCATCTGCGTCAGGCCAAGGTCAACTTCCCAGATGGGGCAGATGGCAACTGAGACCTAGGGCTTTGGCCTCAGACCGCACAGGACTCCCTGCTCTGCCACTTCCTAGTTGCAGGTCCTGAGCCTCAGTTTTCTTGGCTGTAAAATGGGACTAATGAATCTCCGTAGGCTGCTGTGGGCAGAAGTGAGATGCCGCCTGTAGAGCTCCTCCGAGGGCGCCTGGCACCCAGTGATGCTCAGTCAGCGGTGAGCTGCCTTAGTGTTAGCGGTTGCTGTTTTCATTATTGTTACCGTCATCGTCATCTTCTAAGGAATCTTCCCGTTTCATTCTTTGAGATCCGGAGAGTGAACAATCACCCGGGTTGGCTCGAGACTCTACTGGTTAGCACTGAAAGTCCCACGTCATGAAAAACCCCACAGTCCCAGCACAAGCTGGGACTGTTGCCCCCAAGGAGGGTAGAGGGAGGCAGGAGACACCTGGCATTGCGGGCCGGACGTCTCTACAACGCCTTCTCCCTGGGGCGAGACTCACACTGGCTCCAGGCCCGGAAGCCCCTCCACAGAGGTGTCTAGACGTTGGGAGGGCCAACTAGGGGACCTGGAGTGCTGAAGGGTCTTGGGTGGCGGAGCCCAGGGCCCCTGGAGCTGTAGCTCTGCTAGTGTCTGCAGCCTGCGTCAGCTCTGGGGCCCTGCCTCCCGCAATATTTGCTTAACAATCAGCCCAGAAGTGGCATCGTTCACGACAGAAATGAAAAAATTAGTCTGGGTAGTTTTTTTCTTCCCTGTCCAAATTCTTCTGGGCCCTTGGGAGGGGAGACGGTATCTTGGTGCCACCCTGCCAAGAACAGCAGAAGTGGGAGTGTAAATTTCTGGGTTCCGTTTCCCACCTCCACTACCCCTAGGAGCAGGTCCTCAGTTTCCCCAAGTGCTCAAGAAGGGGACCTCCAGCCTGGGAGCTGAGTAGGGCAGAGATTCTGTGGTTAAGCTGAGGTAGCTATCACCCCATGCGCTCTTACCGAAGCCTCAAGACCATCCAGGGAGAAAGTCTCACTCCCATTTTACAGATGAAGAAGTCGAGGCTCAGAGCACCTACCCAACCCCCCAGCATGAACACCAAAGCCTGTCCGTGGAGGTGGAAGAGGGAGTGGCTATTTGACATCTCAGGAGAGCCAAAGGCTTCCCAGAAATGGGCCTTGTCTATTTTGTTTGCTGGCTAAACACCTTTATCGAGGGCTGAGGAAGTGGGCGGGAAGAAGGGGAGGAAGGGGCTTTGCACCCTTCTCCAGAGTGGACATCCACGAGCACTCTTGGGGCCCTCAGAGAGGGGGGCTGCCCTCTGTGCCTGGTGCCCACTTTCCCCAGCCGCAACCCAGAGGGGTAAGAGCCCTGACAGGCCCCTGCCCCGTCTCGGCTCCCAGCTCTTTCCCTGTCACCCACAGGAGGGGGAGGAGGCAGGCGTGCCTGGCTCACCTGCCAAGGCTGGCAGCCTGGCATGCAAATGGGTGTGGGGCAGAGACTGAAGGTGCCCAGGCGGGGGTGTGGGCACCTGGAAGAGGCCAGGCAGAGTCAGGCTGGCTGCTGAAGAGGAAGGCGGGCAGAGGCTCCCAAGCCGCTCTGTGTGCCCAGCGTGTGAAATGCATCACCTTATGTCCTCACGAAAACCTCAGGAGGGCAACTTGTCCTCACCTCTGTGTTCTGGGGCGACCGGGAGGAAACCAAGGCTCAGAGAGGCCACTTAATGGCGGAGCTTGGATTCAAACCCAGGACTTTCTGACTCTCTGCCTGACACAACCCACATCAGCCAGATGGCATTAAGAGACAGCTCGGGGGTCAGGTCTCACAGGTTCGAATCCTGACTCTCCCACTCTATAGCCACTGCAGAAGTTACATCCCGGGTCTGTGCCTCCCTTTCTTCATCTGCAAAATGGGTCACTAACACAGCCTCTTCATCAGGTTATCTTGAGGGTGCGATGAAACCGTGCATGCGAAGTGCCAAGCACATATCAGGTGCCTGATGGAGTAGCCATTGCTGTCCCTATCTGTCGTTCACGGAATCACCTTACTGCTTAATGACACAGCCTGCCTCTTTGAAAGCAGCAAGGCTGGTAGGGGGTCCTACCAGGGCTGGGGGCCTTGTATCACACCGGAACCTGGTCCCCCTATGACTCCCCACCCCTGTTCCTTGGAAGATACTTCGTATTCTCAGCCTCTGTTCTGGCCCATTCTAAATGCCCTGGTCGTGCCAGGACTATGTGAGGTCATATTTGTCTGTAGTCTGAGCAGGCACCCCCGACGGACTCTCACCCCAACAGGTGCCGGCTACCCTTCCTTGTCCACGGTGCGGAAGGGACACTTTGGTCTGAGGTTGGGAGCCTGGGTTTGCACCTCAGCTCATTGTCATTCATCCTCAGGCAAGAGCCTCTCCCCAGCTCTAGACCTCCAGGCCATTATCCAGACTGAGCTGAAGGAGGAGGATAGGAAATTCTGCCGCCCAGGCTCTCCTGGGATCTGTGGCTTCCTCCTTGTAGGGGTGCTGGCCCTGCCTACCTGCTGTTCTTGTCGCAGCAGATCTGAGCCCTCAGTTCTCCGCTCAGGACCATCAAAGGCTCTCGGGGCCTGCAGGACCTGGTCCAGGTCCCTTCACGTGACTCGAAAGGTCCCGCCACCCACTCCAGCCTCGCCCTCCCCTCACTTCGCTGGGGCTTCCCCTCTCCAGTGCACTGGCCTGTACTCACTTTCCCCCAGGCCTAGGTGGTCTAGCCCCCCCCTTTGCCCCTGCTGTGGCTTCCAGGGAATCCTCTTCCTACCTGCTCCCTGCCCCACCCCTCTGTTGTAAGATCTCAAATGAGACAGCTCCTCCCTGACCCCCACCTCCCTAGCCTTGTCCCTCCTCCAAGTTCCCAGAGACTCTGTCTTTTCCTGCATGTAGGACACCACCTGGTCCCTGTCTTCAGAGAAGGACAGGAAGCAAGCCCACTGGTACTGGCTTCTTCACTCAGTTCATTCTTCAACCAACAAGTATTTATTGAGCACCTACTATGAACAGCTTCCAGGGCTGAGCCTGGGGTGCTTGTGCCTCTGAGGACTGGAGCCCTGGGACCCAGGGGGTATGGGCGGAAGAGGAACTTAACTATTTAGAAAAGGGCTCTAGGAAGCCACATGTGATCTCTCCCCCAGACCTGAGGGTGCTCACAAGGCCAGCACCACATGCTAATAACATTTTACTCTTCCCCACAGAGCACGGCATTGGACCTGGCACACAATAGGGGCTCAAACAATGCAGGTGGAGGGAAACTAAAGGATGATAAGGTTTTCTTTCTTTCTCCTTTTTTTTTTTTTTTTTTTTTGACGGAGTTTCGCTCTTGTTACCCAGGCTGGAGTGCAATGGCGCGATCTCGGCTCACCGCAACCTCCGCCTCCTGGGTTCAGGCAATTCTCCTGCCTCAGCCTCCTGAGTAGCTGGGATTACAGGCACGTGCCACCATGCCCAGCTAATGTTTTGTATTTTTAGTAGAGACGGGGTTTCACCATGTTGACCAGGATGGTCTCGATCTCTTGACCTCGTGATCCACCCGCCTTGGCCTCCCAAAGTGCTGGGATTACAGGCTTGAGCCACTGTGCCCGGCAGCTTTCTCTTTTTTTTTTTTTTTTTTTTTTTTTGAGAGAGTCTTGCTCTGTCGCCCAGGCTGGAGTGCAGTGGCGCGATCTTGGTTCACTGCAAACTCTACCACCCGGGTTCAAGCGATTCTCATGCCTCAGCCTCCTGAGTAGCTGGGATTACAGGCACTTGCCACTACGCCTGGCCAATTTTTGTCTTTTTAATAGAGATGGGGTTTCGCCATGTTGGCCAGGCTGGTCTAGAACTCCTGACCTCAGACGATCTGCCCACCTCGGCCTCCCAAACTGCTGGGATTACAGGCATGAGCCAACGCATCCGGCATGAGCCAACGCGCCCGGCCAATGATAGGGTTTTCTACCCCAGGAACTTCATGAGTTTCAGGAGGGAAAGGCAGACCAGTGTGTGTTGCAGCAGGCAGAGAGGGCTTCCTGAGAGAGGTGCTGGGAACAGGCCTTGAAGCCTGTGGAGGCTCAAAGTGGTTGGGAGGGAGGAGGGCAGATGCTTTCTAGGCAGGGTGGGGACCAGGATACAGGCAGCAGGAGAGAGAGGCATGAGGTTGAAAGCAGGTGGGGGCAAGTGGGGGCTTTTGTGCAAACATGGTGGGTGATGTTTAGGAGAGTGCCATGTGGGGCATCTGGCCACCACCCTACCTGGGGCCCCTAAGTCTTGCTCTGGCTGGGGGTGACCAGGGGCCACGGTTCTTGTCTGCAGGGAAACCAGTGGCTGCAGTTAAAGACAAGGCTGCCCTCCCCCCAGCCCCAGAGCCTGGGGAGTGCCCGGGCAGGGCTTGCCTAGGCCTGGCACTCCAGCTGCACCCTCTGCCCTGGGACATCCTGTACCCAGGAGGACCTATTAAAGGGACAAAGGTCCCCATGGGGTGCAGGCACCCCAGGCTCAGCCCTGGCAGCTGTCCCAGGCTCGGGCTGCAGCAGGAACCCCCACTCTCAGTCCTGCCGTCTCAGGCCTCAAGGCAGAGAGGGAAGGATCTGGGTCTTGGGTCCATCTCCCTCCGGGCAGAGCCACCCAAGTTGTGTGAGGATGGGACGCCGCTTGGCAGATGCTCTCCCTCTGGGAGGGCACAAGCAGCTGGCAGGACGTATAGCACTTCAGCCTGGATCCTGGGATCATCCCACGTCTTGAGTTCAAATCCTGAGTTTGCCCCTGCTCAGTGATGTCAACTTGGGCAAGTGACCTGACCTCTCTGAGCCTCAGTTTCCTTATCTCTGAATAAAACAAGATTAACAAGAGTCCTGATTATTCATGAGCCAGTGAGAACCTGCCCCAAACCCTGCAGAGCCTGGTGCAAAGTCAGTGCTCGGTGACTGGGAGCAGCTGTTTGCTTTTCCTGGGTGAGAGGGATGGGCAGTGGGCACCACCGGGGTCCTCTGGCTCTTTCTGCAGGTCCTGGAGGAAAGGAAAGAGCTTTGAGGCTGTGTCTCCTCCCTGGAGGTGCCCCGGGGAGCCAGCTGGTGTGGGGGTGAGGAAGGTGTTTGTAGAACCCCATTGGGTGGGGGGATTGGGATTGGTCTCCTCCACGGAGGCCTCCCGGAGTAGCGCAGGCCATGGGCTTCTGTCTTGCTGAATCAGGGTGTGGGGGCAATCAGCTGGGTGATTGTCGCTGAATGTTATCATCCTTGATAAGAAGCAGATTAAACAGGGGAAGGGGGCAGAGGGGAGCGAGGGTGGAGAGAGGGGCGGGACAGTGAAGGTGGGAGGCAAAGTGCGGCTTCGCTCTTGCTGAGCCAGCCTTGGTGCTCTCCGGTATAGTCAGGGCACAGTTAGGACCCCGGAGTCAAGCTCCTTCCATGGGGCACTGGAAGGGGCAGGGATGGAGGGACTGGTGGGTGAGCTGTCAGGCGGGGCTGGGCTGGACAGTGGAAGGAGGGGCACAGACCTCCCAAGTCCCCGACTCCGTTCCTCTCGGCAGCCAGCCACCATCTAGGGCTACCTGCTAAATGTTCCAATCAGGGACAGAAGCCGGTGACCCTGGGCAAACCAAGCCCTTGCTGCCAGCCTCAGTTTCCCTACCGGTAAGCTGTGTTGATGACTGTGTCTCCTGCAAGGCTCAGGGTGAGGAGGAAATGAGGTGGAGAGGGCGGGGTATCGGCCACACAGAGACACACCTCCTCCTCCCCCCAGATAATCAATGACGCTCTGACACCGTCCTTGCCTGGCTTTGTCCTTGTCCCTTTCCCTCTCTTGCTGTCATGGGGACCCGGCTGGGGGACCCGCTGACCCTCTGCCCCATTCTCTCCAAGCCTCCCGACACTTCCCCACCGTGGGAGGCAGGCAAGGCCCAATGTTCCCATTTTACAGATGAGGAGATTGAAGCCTAGAGAGAGATAATGGCTTGTCCAAGACCAGAGTTCTGGCTCTCTGTCCAGAGCACTTTCACCTTCGTGGCCAGCCTCCCTGCCACTCTGACATCTGGCAGTGGTCGGGGCCTGGCCTAGAGGGCCCCAGACTGCTGGGGTGTCAGGCTGGTGTGACTGAAGAGCCCCCAGCCCTGGAGGTGTCTCTGCCCAGGGGACAGGACTCACTCCCTCGGATGGCCCCACAGGCATCCCTTGTCGGCAGGGAAGGCTATAAAAAGCAACACTTTTCAGCCCCAGAGTGTGACCTGTGTGACTTTACAGAATCCAGGGAAAAACAGAGATAACCTTGGGGAGGCCTGACCTTCACGAGGGGTGGTAACAGGAAGGGGGCACCCTGGGGTGCAGCGTGGCCTGGGCTGGAGAGGGGGCCTCGGAATATGAGGTGAAATAAAGCCTGGAAGCTCATTGGAATAATGATAATAATCACTGCTATTCTTCTTCTTCGTTTTTTTTTTTTTGAGATAGAGTCTCACTCTGTTGCCCAGGCTGCAGTGTACAATCTCAGCTCACTGCAACCTCCGCCTCCTGGGTTCAAGCAATTCTCATGCCTCAGCCTCCCAAGTAGCTGGAACAACGGGTGCCTGCCACCACGCCCAGCTAATTTTTGTATTTTTAGTAGAGACGGGCTTTCACCATGTTGGCCAGGCTGGTCTCAAACTACTGACCTCAGGTGATCCACCCCCCTTGGCCTCCCAAAGTGCTGAGATCATAGGCGAGAGCCACCGCTCCCGGCCTGCTATCCTTCTGTGAGCTACTGGCGTTCAGGACCAGCCCCAGGCAGCTCTGTGCATCAATTCTGGGGTCCTCCCCACTCCCGAAAGATGGACCCTAATGTAATACCCCATTTGACAGATCGAGGGGTGGAGGCTCAGAGAGGACCAATAACTTGCAAAAGGTCACACAGCTGGAAAGGAGAGGAACTGGGCTTCCCAGTCTCCCAGCATGCCCCGCTCAGCGCACTCTGTATTTTGGCCATGCCAACGCTGCCTCTTCTTGTCTCGGGACCCTCACACAGGCTGCTCCCTCTGGTTCGAGGGCTCGACTCCTCTCTTTGCCCATTACATGCCTCTTTATCCTTCAGAGTTTGGCTAGAACGTCATCTCCCTAGACAGGCTTCCTGGACAACCTTGCTCATTCATTCAGCACGGATTTACTGACCACCTACTACATGCCAAGCCCAGTGTTGAGTGCTGGTGACACAGCAGTGACCAAATGAATGAAATCCCTGCCCTTGAGGAACTAACATCCAAGTGAATCACGAATCGTGAGCTTCCCCCGCAGGCGGAGCTGGCCCTCACCCTAGGGAGACAAAGTCCTGGAATAATTTGGCTCATCTTCCCAATCCATCAGTTTCTTTCTTAAATCTTAGGTGGGGGAGCATTAACTTTTCTTTTTTCTTTTTTTGTTTTTTCCTTTTGTTTTTGTTTTTTGAGACAGAGTCTTGCTCTGTTCCCCAGGCTGGAGTGCAGTGGTGCAATCTCGGCTCACTGCAACCTCTGCCTCCCGGGTTCAAGCAATTCTCCTGCCTCAACCTCCTGGGTGGCTGAGACTACAGGTGCCCACCACCACGCCTGGCTAATTTTTGTATTTTTGGTAGAGATGTGGTTTCGCCATCTTGGCCAGGCTGGTCTCAAACTCCTGACCTCAGGTGATCTGCCCACCTTGGCTTCCAAAAGTGCTGGGATTACAGGCTTGAGTCACCATGCCTGGTCAACTTTTCTTTCTTTTCTTAGAGACAAGGTCTCACTCTGTCACCCATGCTGGAGTGCAGTGGTGTGAACACAGCTCACTGCAGCCTCAACCTCCCGGACTCAAGTGATCCTCCTGCCTCAGCCTCCCTTGTAGCTAGGACCACAGGCACGTGTACCAGGCCTGGCAAATTTTAAAAAGCTTTTTGTAGAGATGGGATCTTGCCATGTTGCCCAGGCCGGTCTTGAACTCCTGGTCTCAAGTGCTGTCCTTGGCCTCGGCCTCCTAAAGTGCTGGAACTATAGGTGTGAGCCACCACGCCTGACCTGCATTAACTTTTATCTAAGCAACACAGATCCATTATGGGATAGCACATCAAACTTATATAAACTTTTAAAGAAACTCAAGACTAAAGGGGGCCCTTGGAGCCACCATCAAGGCACCCTGGGGAGTGGCTGCCCTTAGTGGGGGAGAAGGTTTGAGACCTCATGCCTGACTTGCGCTGCCCCAGCCTGAGAAAGTCAGGCTTTCAGAGGACTGGGCTAGGGGCTGAGTTTCTCTGGACTACATTCAGAACAGGGAAAGTCAGAAGGATCTGGAAGCCAGGAGCCCTGAGTTCCAGCCAGGGCTCTTACTCTGCCTGCTGTGTAACCTCGGGCAAGCCACTCCACCTCTCTGAGTCTTTGTTTTCCTGTGGCTAAAATGACTGGCACATAACAGAGCTCCACTAGGATCCCAGCAGGCCCTACAAACCTGTCTGACTCCAAGGCCAAGTTCGGCTGGCCAGCTTCGTGTAGCTCCTCGCCCTCTCCCCATCCCCTCTTCCTCCATCGTCTTCCCTCTCCTTCACTGCCTGAACCACGCCCCCAACCCAACGGTCCTAGTGGTACCTGCAGCCCAAGCCCCGGCTGAAGGCAGCCACCCTGCCCCACCCCTCCCCAGATTCTGAGGAAAGAAAAAGGAGAGGCAGAAGGAAGGTCACATTTCTCACTTGGCCCGCTGCCTGGTTTTCATTAGGCCCGCTGCCTAATTTTCCTGGGTGGCACTCACTTTCTTGGCGAGTCTCTCCTCTTTCTTAACCATCTCAGAGCAAAGAGCTGTCTCACCCCAGCCCCCTCGCCTGGTATCATGGCCTGGAGTTCTTCCTGCCATGTAACCTCCGTGCCTCTTGCTGCCACGTCAGCCCACGCCCCTTTTCCTGGAGTCCCCAGGGAGAGAAAGCAGCAGCTCAGCTGTACCCAGATTTGATTCATAAGAACACCAATTATGATCATGTGCATTTATTGAACACTTACTGTGTGCCATGTTCTATGAACTCAGTGACTTTCCCCAGCAGCCTGATGAGGCTGAGACCCTTCTTTATTATCTCCATCTTACAGGTAAGGAAAGTAAGGCTGGGAGATGCTAAGTGGTGGATCTGGGACCTCACATCAGTGCCTGTAACCACCATGCCATGTCCACCAAAAGAATCTTTGAGGTCGGACGCAGTAGCTCACGCCTGTAGTCCTAGCACTTTGGGAGGCCAAGGTGGGTGGATCGCTTGAGGCCAGGAGTTCGAAACCAGCCTGACCAAACTGGTAAAACCCCATCTCTACTAAAAATACAAAAATTATCCTGGCGTGGTGGTACACATCTGTAATCCCAGCTACTCAGGAGGCTGAGGCAGGAGAATCGCTTGAGTCCAGGATGCAGAGGGTGCAATGAGCGGAGATCCACTGCGTTCCATCCCTGAACGCACTCCCCAGCACCCTATTGCCCCAACACACATACGCTTGTCTTGTAGATCTTTCTCTGTCAGTTCCAGAATGGTGCTTTCCAGAAAAGTAAGGAGCCAATGCTCCCAAAACAGTGCCCTTGAGGTAGTGAGCTGTGGAAGACCCAAGCGGCTTGAAAGGTGAGGGAGATGAGGCTGCCCAGGCAGGATCTCTGGGCCCCAAAGCTGGTTTCTGGGGATCCCAAGGGCCAGACCACTCCTGGGAGTGAGGGCAGCCGCGGATGGAACCACAAGGGCACTGAGCTGCTTGGGAAAGGGTGAGGAGAGCCACAGTCTTCACGGGGATTCTCCACCCCCTAATCTGGGAGATGCAGGGCCAGAGAGCTGGTGCTGGCAGTGAATGAATCCCCACCGTGGACTGAACTCTCCTGCGGGCGGAGATCCGTGGCAGGGCGGAGAGGAAAAGGCTGTACTTGGAAGTTGAGCTTGTTGTCCTAGCTTGATGGGGGAGACACAGGCCCTTCCATCTGAAGGAGACGTGAGCGTGCTGCTCCCTGCAGCTGTGCTGCTGTACCCCACCCTGACCTGCCCCACTCCAGCACCCAGTCCTTGGCAGGTACCAGCAGGGCTGCCCGGCTCCTCGGGGACTGGGCCTGCGATAAAAATCCTGCAGTCGCAACTGCAGTGATCAGAGTCCAAAAAAAAAAAAGAGAGAGAGAGAGAGAAAGAAAGAAAAGGAGAAAAAAACCCTCTAGTGCCTGACATTCTTTTTAGGATGCCCATAAAAGATAATGTGACCTGTAAAATCCGCAAGCTGTTCCCAGCCTGTGGCGCCGGCCCCACGCCCCACTCCCACTCCCAGGCCGAGGACACTACCGTGGGTGTCCCCTGGGGCCCAGGCCCTCTAAGCATCAGGCACCCACGAGCTGGGGGAGGCGGCTGCCCTGGGGCACCACAGTCTGGCTAGGTGGGCAGCGGAGGTGAGACCCTTTCCCCCTGCCTGTGCACCCCCCTCTTCAGCACCCCCCGCCCCTCCCCCGTTCCTGGGCGCTCAGGTCAGCAGGGCTGCTGCTGCCAGGCCAGGAGGTGGGAATGTGCTGGGGCAGATCCTGGCTCTGGCTCTTGGGTGAGTCACCCCGTGGGAGTGCGCTGATGAATCCGAATCCCAGTTCTTTGTTTGCAGCTCCTGGGAATTCACAAATTTGGGGCAGACACTCCATCCTTGTCTGCCGCCAGGTAGGGGTGGCAAGATGGGAGCCGGTAGGCCCGGGGTCTGTTCCCAAATTCACCACCAATCGGCTGTTTGGAACCTTGATAAGTTCTGAGCAGCTTTGGGGCCTCGGTTTCTCTATCTTTAAAAAGGACACAAAAGTCCTGCCCCTTGTAATTTTGCAAGCAGATAATAAAGCAAAAAATGAATGCATAAGTAAATAAATAAATAAATAAATAAACCTATGTCACAGCAAGCATAGTTCTTGGGACGATGACAACAACCATCATTTATGGAGTGCCCTACTGTGTGCCAGATACCATACAAGAAGGTTTATAGTTAATACTCCCAACAGTCTTAAGAACTCTGTGAGATCATTATCCCTTTTTTAAAAGAAGGAAACTGAGGCTCAGAAAGATTAAGTCACCTGCCTAAGGCCACATGACTTACACACCCAACTACCAGGCTCACCAGCCACCCACAGTGGAAATTAAGGACACCCCTGCAAATGCCAGGCACAGTCATCACGGGGCCAGCAGAGCCCCTTCCCTGCTGTCCAGGGGCTGAAGGCAGGAGTTTCCTCCCACGGCTTCCTCTCCAGATGACCCACTCCTGCCATGGGTCCTGATGGGACTCATAGCAGGACCCTCCCGAGCCATGCCTCCCGCCCCCTCAACTCAGAGAGAACCCAGAGAAACCCTGGCTCCTCCCAGCACCCTCCTGTGCAGACAGGGCTGAACTCTGCGTCCCAAAACCCCAAGGTGCACACGTCACAACCAGGGAGCCTTCCAGACTGGCAGATCCGCCTCGGGAAGGGCCCGGCAGCCGGATTTCCCAATTTCCCTGACTTGATGTCCTTGCCCCAGCCTGGGGACCCAGCACCTCCTTGGGGCCCCACAACTTCCTGAGGGCAGGCCCTGGGCACACCCTTCCTTTGTAGGGTCCACAGCTCCAGGCTCTGCCTCTAACCTCCCCACAGCCCCTCTCCTGGGGTCCACCTGACATTCTTCAACACTCCTGTTAGGCAGTGAGGCAAGGTTTAAAATACTCCCTCCCTGGCCAGGTGTGGTGACTCATGCCTGTAATCCCAGCACTTTGGGAGGCCGAGACAGATGGATCACTTGAGGCCAGAAGTTCGAGACCAGTGTTGCCAACATGGTGAAACCCCATCTCTAATAAAACTACAAAAATTAGCCAGGCATGTTGGCCCACACCTGTAATCCCAGCTGCTCGGAAAGCTGTAACAGGAGAATCACTTGAACCCGGGAGGCAGAGGTTGCATTGAGCCAAGATCCAGCCACTGCACTCCAAAACTTTTTTTTGAGGAGTCTCACTCTGTCGCCCAGGCTGGAGTGCAGTGGTGTGATCTCTGCTCACTGCAACCTCCACCTCCCAGGTTCAAACAATTCTCCTGCCTCAGCCTCCTGAGTAGCTGGGACTGCAGGCACACACCACAATGCCCAGCTAATTTTTTGCATTTTTAGTAGAGATGGGGTTTCACCATCCTGGCCAGGCTGGTCTTGAACTCCTGACCTTGTGATCCACCAGCCTCAGCTGCCCAAAGTGCTGGGATTACAGGTGTAAGCCACTGCGCCCGACCAATAATAAATTTTTTTAAATAATAAAATAAAATACTCCCTCTCCGGGCAGAAACCCTCTGTCCCGTGTCCCTGTCCCTCTTTTCATTTTCCTAAGTGCTCTCATTCACATGTTCCAATCCCCAGTGTGACGAGACAGCAATGGCAGTGTGTGTCCCAGGCCTCGCGTGCTACGTGGGAGGTGCTGTCCTTACAGTTGCTCATTTCACCTCCATGTACAGATGAGGAAACTGACAGTCTGGGAGGTCAAGTGGCTTGCCCAAGGTTACACACTTACTGCATGGTAGACCCAGGATCCACACCCACATCTCTACCAGGCATGAAGGCCCTGGCTCTTCGCCACCATGTTTCCTTTCTGTCCCACCATTTGCAAGCCTTTTGCTGTCTGCACCAGAACAGCCCGGTCCATGGTTCTTATGAGTGTCCAGTGAATGCTTCCTGCATAGATGAACTTACTGAATGGTTTTTGAATGTGTGAAAGCGCAGATGAATGAATGAGTCAACAAATGAGTGAATGAATGACCTCGAGTCTCAATAGCCATGAAAGCTGGGAAGCTTCTTCCCCATGTATCTGGGGAGAACATTGAGGCTCAGAGAGGGAAGGTAACATGACTTGAGATCACAAAGGGAGTTGGGGGCTGCGATGGGAAACCCCAGCCACTCAGCCAGCCCTGCCACCTCCCTCCTTCCCCCATGGTCCCAGCCACGCTGTGGGCCCAGCTCTGTCTCCGGCAAGGCAGCGGGCACGGCGTCTTTAAGTTGCCCTTTCAGGGACGAGCCAAGGAGGGGGCTGGGGGCCTGGGGAGGGGGGCTCCACCCAGCATGCAGGGCCAGGAGCCCACACCCGTCTCTCTGAGATGGGGTCAGTGCAGGGGGTCTTTCTCTGCAAGCACTTACGGCACAATTGATGGGAGAGATGAGATGCTCATCAAACGAGGGACAAATCATAAAGTTCGGGAGATGGAAATTAGGCACGGACAAACGATCCAGGTGCAGGGGAGATTTATGGGGGAGGCTGTATTCTAGCTAATGATTTCTGCTAATGATTCTCCGAAGTGTACAGTGGCACAGGGCCCGCGCTCCGTGGGGTGATATGAACCCTGCGGGCCGGATGAAGGACGTTCCTGGGGAGACGGCAATGATGAGGGGATGGAGAAGAAGGGTAGAGGGACTCCTGAATATGGGGCTCCCCTGGAGTGGTGGGGGGAGAGGGGATTCTTGGGGTGTGAGGAGGCCCCGCTTGAGATTTATCACTTGACCTGGCTCCTTGGTCCTTCCTCCACTCTCCCTGAAAGTGCCTCCCTGCCTGGCAGCTCCGAGTGTTGGCCAGGCCTGCCCGCTGCTGACACACACATTTTCAAAGCCCACCGCCATCTTTCATTCCAGCTGCCCCCGTGACAGACTCGAGTTTCTGGCTGTAAACCGTCCCTCCCTGCCCCCTTTCTTCTCCCCTCCCTGACCCTCTCCTCTGCAAG
Source organism: Cebus imitator (assembly GCF_001604975.1). Taxonomy (NCBI): domain Eukaryota; kingdom Metazoa; phylum Chordata; class Mammalia; order Primates; family Cebidae; genus Cebus; species Cebus imitator. Next base: position 2,043,903 of record NW_016107330.1, read on the forward strand.
AGCTGTCCCCTCCAAAGGGCCACTTGCCCCTCCCACCCCACTTCACAGCCCTTCTCTTCCTCTGGTAAGTTTCAGTGTCTCTGAGGCTGCCCCCTCCGGAGGCCCCGGCCAGAGACTCCCCCAGTAACTGCTCCCAAAGCACTCAGCTTCCCCCATCTTCCTCCATCACCAGACCCAGGGACACTGACGCTGTCAGTTGGGACAGTCCCTCCCAAATCTACCCTAAATCCTGCTCACGGCAGAGCAAGTTGGGACCTCCTGTTTCCTGTAGTCAAGGCCCTCGGGCAGTGGGAAGCCGCTGCCCGTCAGAGCCAGGACCAGAAAATGTTCACGGGAGTTCATTCACGGGGACCAAATCAGCCGGAAATGATGTTTGCTTTTTAAAACCTTGCTGGGCTTTCTAATTTTCCCGCAATGAATGTGTGTGTGTGTCATTTTTAAAATGGGAAAATTGGCAGGTGTGAGGATGAAAGGATGGAGGAGGCCAGAGTACCCGCCACCCCCATGCCGCCTGGACATACTCTTCTCAGCCACACTGAGCCCCGAAAGTCTACCCAAGCCCAGGACTGAGCACACTCGACCCGCAAGCTCAGGAGTCTCCACAGTAGCCCTCCAAAGGGTGTTTTTTTTTAATCGTCCCTGTTTCACTATTGGAAAATCAAGATTTATAGAGATAAGAGGTCACACTCAAGCCGGGCACAGTGACTTATGCCTGTAATCCCAGCACTTTGGGAAGCCAAGGCGGGGGCATTTCTTGAGCCCAGGAGTTCGAGACCAGCTTGGGCAACAGAGTGAAACCCCATCTCTATAAAACACAAACAACAAAAATTAGCCAAGCATTGGTGGTAAGCAGCTGCAGTCCCACCTACTTGGGATGCTGGGACGGGAGGATGGCTTGAGCCCAGGAGGCCGAGGCTGCAGTGAGTCATTGTCATGTGCTCTCACTGCACTCCAGCCTGGGCAACACAGCCAGACCCTGTCTTAAAAAAAAAAAAAAAAAAGTCATCCAATTCCTCATGCTTAGTATATGGCAAAGCTATACTCGAAACCAGCTCCCTTGAACTCACACCCATGTTTTTCCCACCGTGTCTAACCCTCTCACCTCCCCACCAGGTGAGCTGAGACCCCCTCCATGGATGGGGCCAGAGACCGAGGAGGCAGGTACTGAGACAACCTTGGCAGGAAGGCCCAGGAGAATAAAGCAGTAAAGGGGCAGCCTCGGACCACCTGGCCAGGAAGGACCAACAGCCAGAAATAGTGTCAATGTCCAGAGTGAAGTAATTGGTTGAACAGCGTGGCGTAGGGAATCTGAGGTTGCCCCTGAAAGTAGCTTTCAATGCACCAACACAGATGAGCGTTCAACATACAGTGCGAAGTGAGCAGGGCAGGTTTCAGGCCAGTTTGAGGCACACAGCAAAAGATCTTCGTGCAGATATATGCACAGACTCTGTCACCCCTTCCCCTAGTGTTGGTGATGAGGAAAAACGATCTGGGGACCTTTTTCTCTGTATTGTCTGAACTCTATAAAACAAACATATGTGAATTTAATCCTCAGAGGGCAGAAACACAGCTAAGTTATTTTCATTTGGAAAACAGGAAAAGAAACAACCTGAGGGGTGAGGCAGAGGCCGTGCCCGGGTGGGGGCCTTATTCTCAGATCACCCGTCCGCCGCCACCCTTGGTTTTTGTCCTCAGAGCGTTTCTCCAGGCAGCAGATACTTGTATATAGCGGGGAGGGTGTCACCTTGGAATTTGCTCTCCCCAATGCCTCTGACAGCCCCACACCTCCCTGGCCCACCCGCCACCCACTCCGGGCGTGATCAAAGGCCAAAGTGAAAATGAGATCTGAAACTTCAGCCTGGAAAAGCGATGATGTGCTGATGTCAGATAAGGAAGGATCACCGCTCACCAGCTGGGCGCCCCCCCCACCCCGGCACCGCCTCTTCCCCCTCTGTCACCTCCCAGCCTGCAGCTCAGACCCTGTTTGCAGGAGGGCGGCAGCTGCCAGGGGGCATGGCCCCAGGAACCCTCTGTCCTAGAGCAGGCTGAGGGGCCTGCTGGGGACCCCTCCCCTAAACCGGCCTGTGTTCCTTGGGATTCAGGCGGTGTCTCTAGAAGCATCTCTCACTCCTCTGATGGAGTTAGCAAGCTCCTGGAGAGAGTAACCCATTACACTGGCTGGATGAACTGATCAGGTCAGCGGCTGATGGGCTGGGACCTGGGAGAAGTCAGTGTAATGGGAAGCAGGTGGCAGCCCTTGGGGCAGGGAGCTCTGGGGGCGAAAGGAATCCTAGGGAGTTAGGAGGGGAGCCGGGAAGACAAACCGCACAAAGCATCAGGCGAAGATCAGCCCAGTTAGAGTCCCAGCGGTGCCCAGGGCTACCGTCTGCTTGAGGCTCAGGCACCCCCCTTTTACCTCCTCACACCCCTGTTCAAGCGGCAACCTACAGCCAGCCAGCTGGCTCTCCTGAGGCAGGGCAGGCCCAGAGACATCAGCCTCTGGATGCCACACAACCTCTCTGACCCGCCTTGTGAAATGGGAATAATAATAGCAACAGCTTCACCCCCAAATGGAGGGGATCCATTTAATGTATGCAGAGCTGCTGGCCATTGCTAAGGCCTCCATTAAGGGCAGCTGTTACTATTGCTGTCGAACTTACAGAGGAAGAGACAGGCGGCCTAGGAGAACTGTAGAACTTGTCTAGGACAGGGAGATTGGGGGCTGAGTAGTCACAGTGTCACTCTGGCCCACCCAGTGGCTGGAGGAGGGGATGGGGACAGGAAGAGGAAGGGGAGGCACTGGGAGATGGCAGAGATAAATATATGTCATGATCTTGCCCCATCTGGGTCACCGGCTGCACCCCAGGAGCGATGATTCAGATGCTGAGAAGTCCCCACCCAGAGACTGGTCCTACAGGCTGCGGCTCAGCCCCATGGGCACAGCAGGCACGCACTGGGGAGGCCGGTGGAGCAGTGCCCAGGGTTACCCAACTGCTTGGGGCTCAGGCACCCCCTTTTTACCTCTTCACACCCCTGTTCAAGCTGCAGCCTAGAGGCAGCCAGCTGGCTCTCCTGAAGCAGTGCAGGCCCAGAGACATCAAGGAATTTGCTGGGGCCACACAGTAAGGCCTGTGAGCTTTCATCCCATTCAGACCCAGAGATGGCAAGTCACTTGCCAAAAGCCACACAGCTTGGATGTGATAGGGCAGGGAAGCCCAAAGCTGCCTGCAACAGCAGGATGCCCGGAGTCTGGCTGGAGCCTGGCACTGGCGTGAGCCTCAAACCTTTTAATCCTGAGGCCTGAGAGCTGGGAAGTGCCCCGGAAAAGCAGCACTGTAGGCTGTTTGTCCTGGGGTGTGCAGAGGGGAGCATTTTCACAGTAGGCCTTGCTCTCAGGAGTGAGAAACGGGCACTCCCACCTGTCCACATGCCCTTGGGGACTGGTCTCAGTGCCCAGCCTCCCCAGAGGACCCCCCTTCCACCAGGAACACCTCCTCCTTGCACTCCCATTAAACCTCTGTTTTAAACTCTCTGGACTCCTCTAGGAAGCCTCCCTGCCCCACTGTGCCTCTCTGAGCCATCTGCCCTCCGCCCTGATGCCCTAGAATCAGCATCCCTGCCCTCTGTATGGCTGGGGAACTTCTCCGGTCTTCTTCTGCCTTTTTCTTCTGTGCGTTAGCACCATGTTTATTTATATTTTTCTTTTCTATCTTTTTTGAGACAGCATCTTGCTCTGTTGCCCAGGTGGAGTGCAGTGGTATGACCTTGACTCACTGCAACCTCCGCCTCCTTGGTTCAAGCGATTCTCCTGCCTCAGCCTCCCTAGTAGCTGAGACTACAGGTACCCCCCAAAACGCCTGGCTAATTGTTGTACTTTTAGTAGAAATGGGGTTTCGCCATGTTGTTCAGGCTGCTCTCAAACTCCTGACCTCAAGTGATCCACCTGCCTCAGCCTCCCAAAGTGCTGGGATTACAGGCGTGAGCCACCACACCCTGTTTCATCATGTTTTTTTATTCATGGGTTTATCGTCATGTGTGATGTGGGCTTAGAGCTAGGCTCTCAGCTCCCCAGGGGTGGTGACCATATCATCATTTCCTACCCCCACTACCTAGGACAGGACTCTGGCCACAGTAGAGGGTCAGAAGATTCCAGCACACTCAAGAATCGTGGGTAAGAAGCACCCAAGGCCACTTAGCTGTAAGTGAAACTGACTCTTGACTTCCTAACCTGATATACTAAGGGGGTAATCCATTCTACAGAAAGTCTTTGCTTTAGAGAAGGATGCTCACAGGGGTTCTTTAAACAGTCAGGTCTCTTGGTACCTGCAAAATGGATTTATTTATAGATTTCTAGCATGCCTGGCCTGCTTGGAGCATCATGGGCTGGGTCCACTGGCAAGCCCAGAAAGCCCACGCACCTATCTGCCCTGTCCACCTCTTTTGTGTGGCATTCAAGGCCTTTCCCAACAGAGCCCCAGCCTGCCTTTCATAGCAGGGCACGAATCCAAGAGGGAGACACAGCAATACAGGTGTCAGCTGACACAAACAAGCTAATTTCAGACAGTGATAAATCGTATGAAGAAACAAAGTGAGGTTTCAGAGAGAGCCTGAGCTGATAGGACTCTGGCTTTCAGCAAAGCAAGTCATTCTCCCAGCCTGACCTGGCTGTCTCTCAGGACCAGCTCATCTGTTACTCAGTCCTTCACTCATTCACTCACTCATTCCCTCACTCATTCATTCAAATCATTCACTCACTCATTCTCTCACTTATTTGTTCTCTCATTCCTTCACTTATTCACTCATTCATTCATTTTTTTTGACTGAATAAAGACATTTATCTTGATATTTCCAGAGATCATGGAGCATTCAGTACATAGTAGAAGCCAAGTGTTTATAGGAACAAGATATTCAAATTATGTAGAATAAGACAAATAAAAGATGGACAACTGGATCAGTACTTGCATGTAGGATTACTCCCAAGTTTATGTACCTTTGTATCTGGGTGTGAATCTGGCGGAAGTCAGGTTTGACCAACTCATTCATTCATTCACTCATTCATTCAAATCATTCACTCATTTACTCATTTTCATTCACTCATTCATTCAAATCATTCATTCGCTCATTTGCTCACTCATTTACTCATTCATTCATTCACTCATTCATTTATTCATTCACTCACTCAATTCAAATCATTCATTCACTCATTCATTTACTCATTCACTGAGTACCCATGATGCCAGGTGCTGTCCTCCAACACCCTGGGGACCCTGGGGAAGACAACCTGCTCCGAGTCCCAGTGAATCCAGGGAGACTGAGGCTAGGGCAGGCAAGGAGTGGGGCAGGGGTGGGGGTTGCTGCATGGTATAGAACATTTCCACCCACTCTGATCAGTCATGCTTCCTAATTCAATAAGGTGAGAAGGAGCATAATTTGATCATATTTGTTTTGCATCACTGCAAAAACAGAAAATGAAGGGCTGCAGAACCGCACCAATTTACTTCATCCGACCTTGATTAAAAGAAAATTAATTGTCGCATCTCTCAGGATATCACAGGCAGCAGCCAATGGCTCTCCAGGATACCACAAAGAGAGGGAAAGGCAGCGAAAGACGCCCTGTGCCCTTTTCTCTAACCACTTCCAGCCTGGCTGGCACAGAGACAGCAGAGCTTCCGGGGGCTTGCACTGCAGAGGAGGCTGGCGGCGGATGGGAGATGGGACCCCTGAGCCCCTGAGCCCCACCCATTCTGGGTCGCATTTCCCCACCCACCATCCACTCCCCAGAGAGTGGTTCTGAAGGCTGGATCCTGATCCCAGAGCCCAATACAGCTTTGCAGAAGCCCTTGGGGGCTCCCCTCCCTTTCCAGGGCTGGCAGATGCGCTGTGGAGGAGCCCCAGGCAGATGCCCCCCAAAGATCCAGGTCCCCTCAAATTTGCTCGACCCCACCATTGGCTCCCGAGCCCCAGCTCCAAGAGAGAAGAAGGAGGGAAGGCGAGGGCTTGGCGCTGCCCGGGTGAGCCAGGGCGGGGGTGACGGTGGGGAGAGCAGCTCATGAAAACTTAATGCCCCCTCGCAGGTTGTTGATTTTTGTTTGTTTTTCTCTTTTTGCCAGAAGAGAAGCCTCTTTCATTAGCCCAGACTGTCATTACCCAGCATTAAATTTTCATAGAGCGGGCAGGAGGCCGGGCAAGGGGAGGCGGGCGGGGGGCAGGCTGGGGGCTCCCTGGGCTGGGCCTGCCGGGGGCTGAGACCAGCTCCCCTGGGCCCCTGTCTGCAGACAGCTAGATCTCAATAAGAACTGCCCTTCTCAATAGCCCACTATGGGCTAAGCCTGACCTGCAGACCCATGTCTTTGTGATCCTGTTATGCTCCTATGGGGTGGGTTCTGTGATCGCCCCATTTTACAGATGAGAAACTGAGATTCCGGGAGCTTATGTCTCTTGCCCATCACAGCGGGAAAGTGGTGGCACCACTGACTCCCAGACCATGCCCTTCTCACCAGCGCTGAGAGGCCAAGGCAGGCACAGGGGAGGTGGTGGGGCTGAAGGGGCAGGCGAGGCAGCCCCAAGCAGGCAGGAGTTCAGGGTGCCGATGGGGGTGCTTTCCCCTGGGGAGCAGCAGGAGTCGGGACCCCCAGCCCTACGCGCCGGAGGCAGTGGGCGGCCGCTCTCAGCCAGGCTGGAGAGGATCTGCGCCGGCAGGGCGTGCGACCCGCCAGGCAGGTGCCGGGGCCCTCACAATGGTGCACCTGGCGTGGGCGCCAGGCCTGCCCATTCAGCCCGGAACAATCACGGCTCTGCAGCCGCCGGCCCAGCGGCCTCCAGGGGTGGGAGGACCGAGGGAGAGGGCGGCAGATGGGCCGCGGGTGTCAGGTTTCCAGCCGGGGGAGGGGGCGGGCAGCGGGGGAGGGGAGGTGGAGGAATCAGACTCCTCCCCGCCCCCAGCGGCCCCTCCCAGCCTTGGGTTTGGGAGCAGAGTTGGGCAGACGGTCTGCCCACCACCACTGCCACCTAGAGCAGGCAGGAGGGGAACACGGTCCCCAGGCCGGGGCTGGGCAGCGGGTGAGGGGCCTGCTGCGAGCTTCTTGCAGGGCTGGTGACTCCTGAGCACGCAGCAGCTGACAGAGCCTCTCTGGGCTTCAGTTTTCTCATCTGTGAAACGGGTGTCCATTCACTCAATAAATACTGGTAATTTGTTCCGTGCCAGGCACCGCTCTGGCCACCAGAATAGCCACAGTGAGCAAATTCAAAGCAAACCCTTGCCTCCTTCACGTCCTAGTGCAAGAGACAGATGAGAATCAAGATTAAGGAATGGGCCAGGCGTGGTGGCTCAAGCCTGTCATCCCAGCACTTTGGGAGGCCGGGGTGGGTGGATTACTTGAGGTCAGGAGTTTGAGACCAGCCTGGCTAACATGGTAAAACACTGTCTCTACTAAAAATACAAAAAAATTAGCTGGGCGTGGTGATGGGCACCTGTAATCCCAGCTACTCAGGAGGCTGAGGCAGAAGAATGGCTTGAACCCAGGAGACGGAGGCTGCAGTGAGCTGAGATCGCATCACTACACTCCAGCCTGGGCGACCGAGTGAGAGTCCATCTCAAAAACATAAATAAAGATAGGCTGGGCGTGGTGGCTCTCGCCTGTAATCTTAGCACTTTGGGAGGTCGAGGGGGGCGGATCATGAGGTCAGGAGTTCAAGACCAGCCTGCCCAACATGGTAAAAACCCATCTCTACTAAAATATAAAATTAGCCAAGCATAGTGGGGGGTGCCTGTAATTGCAGCTACTTGGGAGACTGAGGCAGGAGAATTGCTTGAACTTGGGAGGTGGAGGTTGCAGTGAGCCAAGAGCCAAGATCGCACCACTGCACTCCTGCCTGGGCGACAGAATGAAACTCCATCTCAAAA